>NC_137107.1:7836998-7929498 GCF_949357685.1 Gobio gobio
AGGGGGGCGGGGCTACGCAGCATCATTCTGACATCGGGAGTGGGCGGGGCTTCAGAGCATCATTCTGACATCGGGAGTGGGCGGGGCTTCCGAGCATCATTCTGACATCGGGAGTGGGCGGGGCTTCAGAGCATCATTCTGACAGCAGAAGGAGGGCGGTGTTACGCAGCATCATCGGAGCTTGTCGTTTCATTGTACGGCTGCTGATGCTGAGAGGTCGCGCTGAGAAATATGTAGGACCATGATTGTGGATCTGAGGTTTGTGGACTGTGGCACATCGTGGCGGATTGTTTTCTAGGTAAGTGTAGTTTAATTCTGGGCGTGTGTTTGAGTCGCTGCTGTTTTAACGGTATGCGCGCGCCGTCGCTGAGATGAGAGAGAGAGAGACACCGGACGGAATGACTGTATTACCGCAGGGCTGATGGAAATGCAGATGGCTGAAATGAAGGCATGCACGACAGCCAGCAGCACTTGATGTTCATGATAGGGTGTTATTTCTGTATGGATGTGTTGGTGGGGAATGGGCGAGCTCGGCCTGCGCGTGAGATTCAGCCCTGCAGGCCGTGCGCGAGGACACACTGATGCGGTGCAGGCACACACTCACTAATGCTGCTCATATTTAATAGCGGCCAGTTCTCATCAAAGAAGGATCATTTGACAGGCCTAAGGCAGTCTATCACATGGCTTCTCCTATATGGTCACTCCGGCTTCCTAAAAACATGCATATTGATATTTCAAATATTTAGAATTTCCTTGAGAAATTAGCTTTGTATTAAAGGCTATTGCTATTCAAGAATGCTTCAGGATTGTGTTCAGTCCATACGAAAATTAGCCATGGTTTAAAAATTAATAATAAAAAACATGGTTATTGTAGTTAAACCATGGTAACCACAAATTAACCATGGTATTTGTGGTAAAACTGTGGTTATAAAATAAAAAAAAAACATTGTTAGCATTGTAATTTACATTATTGACATTTCCATTAGGGAATTTTTAGGATTGGTTCCAAATTATGATAGAAATATTAATAGGAATCTTTAAGCATTTTGAATAGGGAACCAAATATGAGTATCCAGGGAATCCTTCAGGAAATGTCAAAATGTATGTACAGTATTGTGTCATTTGTTTGTATATTAAAATGCTTATTGTTATTAAAACCAACATTATGTATTTTTTTACTCTATATATAATCTGTTTGTTAGTCAATATATTACAATAAGCAATTGGTCAATGTGCCCTACACTTTATTATGAAACCTGTTCAACATATTGAGCTATTTAAAACGTATTTCATTGATATAAGCATAATAGCTAACCATGGTATTTGTGGTAAAACTGGTTATACAAAAACAAAACAAAAAACATGGTTAGCCTACTACATATTTGCCATAATAATAATAATAATAATAATAAAACACCTTGATTCATTTTCATTAGGAAGGATCCCTATTGTAATTTACATTATTGACATTTCCATTAGGGAATTTTTAGGATTGGTTCCAAATTATGATAGAAATAATAATAGGGAACCAAATATGAGTATCCAGGGAATCCTTCAGGAAATGTCAAAACTGAGTAATTTATGTACAGTATTGTGTCATTTGTTTGTATATTAAAATGCTTATTGTTATTAAAACCAACATTATATGTATTTTTTTACTCTATATATTAACTTTTTGTTAGTCAATATATTACAATAAGCAATTGGTCAATATGCTCTACACCTGTTTGAGCTATTTAAAACATATTTAATTGATATAAGCATAATAGCTATTCAATTATACATATCATTAATATATATTAATTATTATCTATATCTGTTTGGAACTATCCAAAGTGTTGTCACTATGATTTTGGATAGAGGCATTATTCTTAAAATCTATTTTACAGAACGGGTCTAACTGGAGAAACTGTGTACATTAATTTTAGGTATTTAATTTTTTTGGGTTGCATGAAATTGAATGGAAATATCTTTAGGGGTGATGGAGCACAACAAGCATTTTTACTGGTTTAGCTGAAGCTGAACTGAATTACATAACTGTAAGTTTCCAGACTAACTCTTGTGTGTTAGCCTCCGGGATTTGAGGATGTTGTGTATTGCGTGGGTTAAGGACAGCGACTGATCTGTGTCTGTGTTTGTGGTGTCTGGCGTTTGGAGTCAGTGGATGCAGATCTGGGTCATGATGCCAGTGTGTTTGTACGTTTGCCTCATGCTAACAGGAAATGGGCCAGTGGAAGACTGTACCGTCCCATTGACATCCCAGTACCTCCAACTAGAGGATTTTATTCTGTAGGATGAGATACAGCCATGTTACTACTTCAGTGAAAATGTCTTCATACCTCATGTTACTAAATGTGAGTCTACCGATTCATCACATGCAGATTTATTAGTGGTTTTTGCTAAGGCAAGCATCACTATTACACGTACTTGTAGTTAGGGATTTTACCAACTTTACAGTACAGGAAAAAATACACCAAGCCTTTGTTTATTTTTATTACATTTTGTTTTTTAAAGCGTATTTGAGTAAATCTGGCAAGATCTTTTGTTACTTTGAAAAATTGGGCCCATTTCATTTAAGTGCCTTACATATTTGCCAACAAAATGTAAAAGATAAGTCATACAAAAAGAGACACATTCCCAAAGATTGGGAGTGCTTAAATGATTAGTTCACTTCAAAATGAAAATCTACTCACCCTCATCTCATCCAAGGTGTTCGTGTCTTTCTTTCTTCAGTCGAATGTTTTTTTTTTTGTAAGAAAACATTCCAGGATTTTTCTCCACATAATGGACTTCAATGGGAACCAACGGTTGAAGGTCCAAATCAATGCAGTTTCAAAGGAAGGGCTTCAGAGGCTCTGACCGATCCCAGACGAGGAATATCTTATCTAGACAAACCATCTGACATTTTCAAAAGATATTTAAAATGATTTTTTTTTTATCTAAATTGCTCATCTTGTGCGGAGCTCCACGGATTGCGTAATCACGTCGAAAAGGTCACGCTAGACGTAGGCAGAAGTACCGCCACTCGTGTTTACAAAAGGGTTAAAGCGTTAAAAGCATGGGCGTCACTAGGACCTTTTTAGGGGTGCTTCAGCCCCCCCTAAACTTCTGCCCAGCCCCCCTAAAAAATGTGTGATTAACCTTTATAACATATGAAACTTGCGGGAGGCTTCACCTTCATCCCGTCTTTTAATCAGCGTGTTCTTCAATCCGCTGTGGCGGCGAATAGAGCGCACGTCAGAAGCAGAGGTGTGTGTGTTCATCTGAGCTCTCATTGGTCTGTCACCGCTCGTCAATGTCAAAATATTTTAGAAAACCAATCAAATCAGAGTAGGCGGGCTTTATGTTCACAGAAGCTGCTGAGGCTGAGCGCGAATTTTAGCAGCGCGACTCAACGTCAAGTGCGACATATGTAGCTAAACTAAACATTTCATATTTGACAGCTGCTTCTTTGTTGAACTGTTAAACAAATGACAAAAATATTCAGGCAAATTAATTAACTTTTGTCTAATTTCGCCATTTTGAATTGAAATAGGCCTATGTAATGTCATTTTTAATATAATTAACAAACAAGACATATTAACAAAGCCGTTTTCTTCAGATTAGGCCTAAGATTAATAGTAATGAATGTGTACATATTGTAAATTAATATTATTCCATTTGTAACATTAAGAAAAAAAAAAGCTCAGCTTTTTTCAGCCTGTATTGGGCATAAGAATAGTAATGAATGTGTGCATATTGTGAATACATTTAATACATTTAGTTACCTAGCTTTCCTGTTAGCCTTCAGTAAATTAACATGTCTACAAAAATTATTCATAAAACATAAATATCAGTTAAACATATGTTTAACTGTCTTCACTGACAAAAATGGAAAAAACTTTATCAGTCATATCTGCCTGACATGGTTTTCAAGCTATTGTTATCTCATTTTTTGGCGTTCAGAACATCTTAAAATGCACATATGTAGATCATGGAAATCTAAATGTTCTCAGGGGAGCAAACCCCTGACCCCCCTAACTACCTCACATTGGGGATCTCCGTGATTATAAACCTGCAAACATTGTATGAATAAGGGATAGGCTACAATATGGTCATGCAGAATTAGGCATTAATATTTGCTTTATAAGTAATAATAAATACCCAATATCCTAATATGCGTACTAATAAGCTATTAATAGTGAGAATTGGAGCCTAAACTAAATTGTTACCATTTTTTTCCCCATACCCTCACTGGGGGCTGAGCCCCCCTAAAATGAAAATCCTAGAAACGCCCCTGGTTAAAAGTATATACATTTGAAATATCTTTTGTTGTAGATCAGACTCTATTCCTCGTCTGGGATCGGTCAGAGCCTCTGAAGCCCTTCAATTGAAACTGCATTGATTTGGACCTTCAGTTGGTTGCCACTGAAGTCCTTTATGTGGAGAAAAATGCTGGAAGGTTTTCCTCAAAAAACTTCATTTCTTTTCGACTGAAGAAAGAAAGACATGAACATCTTGGATGAGATGGGGGTGAGTAAAATATCAGGGGATTTTCATTTTGAAGTGAACTACTCCTTTAACACAGACTTAAAAAAAAAAAAATTGTAGCATATTTCCTGGGACATCACCAGAGTTTAATGTGCACATTTGAGCTGATATAGGCTGCTGGCTTGCTTATGCAATATAGAGAAAAAGATATAAAGTGAAAAAAGACATAGAACATTGTTAATCAATGCAGAATAGCATGTAGATACCCATATGACTCAAAGAGGCTTGCCTTTATGGTGACTGGTTACTGAGAGGCTTTAGAATGAACCATTTGTGATTTGCGATTTAAAATGTGATTTTTTTAAAGGGCTGATGAATTGAGAAATCAACTTTCCCTTGAACTTTTGATATATAAAAGGTCATAATATCCTGTAAGTTTCAAAGCTGAAAACGGTAAAAGAAAAAAGAAAAGCTTTTATTGACACCCAGGGCGGGACTGGGGCAAAAAAGTGGCCCTGGACTTTCTGGCACAAAGCGGCCCTGAAGGATTTATTATAAAATATTATATTATTAAGAGAAAAATATGAGAATAATATGCAAAATGAAACACTCCGTCCATGTCTTTAATATGAAATATTCTCTTATGCATCCACTGTGGGGAAAAAACCCTCCTGTACACTGAACAAAAACATATGGATTATCACATACTTTTCTTTAGAGAGAAGTCATATTTTTCCTATTTTTTAACCCAAAATAGGACGGAGTGAACTTTACTGGGTTCCCTATATTATTATGAACATTAATAATTACTATGATTTAGTTTGATGGTATTTTTGGTCTGGTTTTAATACAATTTACCGCCCGCAAAAAAACAACAACAAACAAACAAACAATGAAAAGAGTTAATGGTAACCATTGTAAATGAGCAAGCAGTTCAAAACAATATTATAACAAAATCATGACTTTACAAAAACACATTATATAAATAAAATAACATAAATATGATGTATGATAAATAAAACTATTTAACAAATACTTTAACATTTTACAATTGTATTTAATATTTTCAGTTTATACTGTAGAAATTACAACCTTTTTTTACTTCAAATGTTTTGCTGCTTTTTCTGCTTGAAAATGACAAGAATTGAAATGTATTTGTTGCGAGTGTAATTGTTTAGTTTTTTTATGTGATGTGTGGAAATTACTGCAGAACTTTTGGGGACATTTAAAATTGTGCAAAACAATCCCATATTAAACTGAAACCTCTCGGAGTTTGAAAAGCAAAAACAGATGTGCTTTTACAAAAATCATCAAATTGCAATAAAGGGCATTATATCCTCTGATCAGCTGTGAACTGAAGAGGTTTGGAGATGGAAAAAGAGAAAAAGTGACGTGTAGGCCAATTATAGTAACCCATAGTCGGAGTTAGTGCACACATATTAGGAATAGTGAGTAGTGAACACACACACACACACTGCAAACTGAAAATGATACGCCCTGCATCTCAATGCGCATATACTATCTGCCCTAAATAGTATTGAATATTACTAATGTCACATTCTATTTAGGATGGATAGTATGCACACTGGGACACAGGCAAGGAGCGCTGCAATAAAGCCACATATTTATAATAAAATAAATACCTACTGTTATTATTAGTACTACTTTTTAAATATTTTTTTAGGGCTGTCAAAAGATTAATCGCGATTAATCGCATCCAAAATAAAAGTTTGTGTTTACATAATATATGTGTGTGTACTCTGTTAATTATTATTTATATATAAATACACACACAAGCATGTACATATTTAAGAAAAAAAATATAATTTTTATGTATAAAACATTTATATTTATATATATTATAGATTATATAAATGTATATACAGTATATATATGCAAATATTTCTTAAATATATAAATGAATGTGTGTGTATTTATATATAAATAATAATTAACAGAGTACACACACATATATTATGCAAACACAAACTTTTATTTTGGATGCGATTAATCGCGATTAATCTTTTGACAGCCCTAATTTTTTTATAATAGCCTGTAATGATAAATACATTATAAAAATAAAAATTTTAATTAAATTAGGTGTCTCTCCTCCCCATTTCCTCTCAATCTCTATACATATCTGTATACGTCTATTTACATCTACTAACTTTCATTACGTGCATTTATAACGTCACATGCCTGCACGTTGAACGTGATTTTTCTTTAAAGGGGCTATATGCAACTTTTTCCCCAAAATAAACGTAACAATAGCCTTTTTATTTTACCATTTATGACTCAAACATCTCCTGATGAGCATACTGACACCTTGTCCGCTCACAGTGGGTGCACCTATAAGCCTGTATCCTATTTTTCATATTTTCTGTCGGGTCGGATTTTTCCTGCGCTGTCTGCGGATGTGTGACGTCACCACCACTGCGAGAGCGAGCAGAAAGGAAGAGCAGTTCTGTTTTTTGGCCACAGGTGTCAGTCGCGAGTTTAAATTTCAGAAAAACGCATATAGCCCCTTTAATGAGGGGGAGAAGGAGGCGGGATGTATGAGGACGGATTACTACAGCACTTGTATCGTTGCATTGAATGGCTATAAGCTGTGAGAAGACAGTGTCAGGCAATGTCAATTGGACAAAATAGAGACCGTAGATGTAAAGAAATGAAGTTGCTTGTCATGTTTTCCTAACAAGCAACCACATTTTTTTAAATAAGCCCAAAAAAACGTAAACCGCAACTTGTGATTTTTTAACGCGACTTGCCAAAAAAAGAAGCCCAAAGTCGCAGACTTGGCAACTATGCTAACAGACAGCAGACAAACGCCAATCCACCTGTCACTCAAAGTGACCACCCCCTTAATTATGCAGAACTTTAAGGTTTTATATAATGTAAACGAATGAGTTATAAAAACATTCACCCCCCTCACAGTCTTCATGAAGGGCAAAATTAGCCGTATAGACCAAAACCACAATGTGTCCCAGGCTGTAAACGTGTTCTTCTGCTGTAAAGTTGGGCATTTTAACATGAGCTCAATGAGATTTTGCTCCTTCTGGAGTCTGTCTCTAGTGGCCAGTCGATGAATTGCATTTTAAGTCACTTCCGTATTGGCTTCAAGAGAAACTGCGGGAGGTTGCCGCTTGAGCGGTGCGCGCATAGATATACATAATAAAGGCTAGATGTCTTACGGCGGAGTCTCTAACGCAGGGGTGGGCAACAGTTTTAGTCTGAGGGCCACAGTTACTGTGGCAAAGTAAACGGAGGGCCACACTTTGGACAATTGCAATTAAACATAGTTACATGATTAAATCGTACAAATTAATTAAATGCAGACATGTATAAGGCTACAGTTACTTTGACTTTTACCAGCCTATTTCAAGGCCTAATATATATATTTGTGCGGCCTGTCTGACATAAGCTACTCTAAGGTTACAATAACTGGATTTACTTTCAAGGATTCATTTACTACACTACCCTGCATATTGTTCAACTGTCATTCATACCAGCTGTAGCTATTCAAGATCGAAAACTATTTACAAAACTGCAAATGTATGTGTGCAGGTTACATTAACATACAGACTTCAGGCAATCTGGCTTGGAATTATAAAATTTAATTGGGGATACCTTCATCACTGAATGAAAAACATTTTCAGCTTATTTCTCTTGTTATTATTGATTTTTTGGTAATTTCTTTTTTAACATATGTTGTTTAAATCTTTTATAAAATAGAACAATTTAAGTGCAGATCAACTTCATCACACGTATGTTTGCTTGAAAAATAAAGAACAACATGGAATAGTTCAATGCGTCTCACAGAATTTAAATTTGATTTAGCTGTATCATCATCGCCATAAGAAATAGCAACATGAAACTGAACAATGTTGTAAAAATAACATCAATCAAGGGTAACTTAATGGAACTTTGTAAAGTCACAAATTGTAATTTCACACAGCGACATCTGTTGGATTGTCAGATAAAGGCGGCGTGTGTGTCCGGCTGCAGTATGAAATGCAGTATGAAATGGGGCACGTGAAATTGTTAAGGGGGCTTAACTTTATACCATCAATGATCAATACACACTGATAACTAGCTTAATAAAAAGATAAGCCAGCGTCCCCAGTGAGTTTTTTCAAGGCAATTCCTATTTTAGATTGTTCCCCCTTAATGTTTCCATGGCGATGCGTCATATTTGTCACGTGACACCGCACCCACAATAACACTGTATTACAGATGCATCGCTTTTATTCCCAGAGAATCAGGGTCATCAGTTTCTCCCGAAATACGTGCAAGTAAGTGGCCGGTGAACTGTGACAAGAATAGAGTAAACTTAATAGTTACTTCCACTATGTTTGTCTGGTATAATATCACTTCGGAAAAATTATATTTGAATAGATTGTTATTGCTGCTTCCACAGCCATCAGTGTGTATTTTACAAACTCCAAATGTATTGTTTTAGGCCTACTCGTGCTTATGTGTATTGAAATGTCTGAAACCTAAAATAAACATTATGAGGTTGAAAAAAACTGCATAGTTGTGATATATGACAGCGCTGAGGCTGAGCTCGTCCGTTTCTGGCTCAGCGCCAACCAACGCGCAAAAGCACAGTTTGAAACCGGCAGTCATGCGACGTCACTGAACATTCAAATACCATGTGGGACCGTACTCTCAGGGGCACAGAAGTAAAAATCCCATATATGTGACCATAGCGATCAAAAGCTTAAACATTTCATTTGTAATCCTGAATATAAAAATTCAACTTTCATCCAAATTGCCAGCACATCGCGGGGGCCGGATTGAAGCACTATGCGGGCCGGATCCGGCCCCCGGGCCGTATATTGCCCATGTATGCTCTAACGTCATCACCAGCAGCCATCTTGTCACAGGCAGGGCTCTGTGGTACCTGATGATCTGCATGAACACAAATACTCTTATCTCACTGAAATCTTGACGGATTTACAAATGGTCTGGCTTCTTACAAACGTTATTAACGTGGCTATAATTCTGGATGCTTGAACAAATTATGAATAATTTTTCATTAGTATGCAGTGTCGTAACTACATCTCTGACGTTTATAACAAACCAAACAGTTTGAAAATCGGTAGAAAATTGCGCAAGTTATGGTTATTTAAAAAGTGCAAGCACCATGAAAACAATGTTACGAGTGAGCGAGCTGACTGGGACAAGATGGCCGCCAGATGCGGACGTCCACCTCCATTGGCCAGCAGCGCGGATGAGACATCTAGCCTTTATTATGGTTATCTATGGGCGCGCGTGCGACCAAGAAGATTCAGCGTAGCTCACAGCGCCATCTGCTGGTGAAAATAATCACTACAGGATTGCTCCTATTAGCAACAGCTGCTGTATGTTGGTCGGGCTTTTTTGTATTTGTAAACCGGGGCTATCCCCAAAAAACGGGGACGTCTGGTCACCTTACTCTACATCCTCCTGCTACATCTTTTCTACATTTTAAACTTGGGTGCGTCCCACACCTGACACATTGGCAACTACCCAATCACTCGAACATGGTGGCAGCAAATTATGCACTGGCAAGCACCATATACAAATGTTTTCTAAGATCTGAACAGGGCCGGCCCAAGCCCTTATAGGGCCCTAAGCAGAATTTTATTTGGGAGACCCTCTGTGCCACCAATATGATTGACTATTGTCAATTCTTGATAATTCGCACACCCAGTATCAATTTTAGTAGTTGTAGCTGTGTTGCTTACATCATGTCTGGCAGTAATGGTTTTACGGTTTTTAATTGTAACAGTAGCAAACCCACAGGAATGGTCAGGTGTTAATATTCAAAGCCTTACTGTACTACAGTTCAGACTGGGATATGTACTTAAAAAAAAAAAATGTAAGTAGTCTCTTATGTTGAATATGCTCACTTTTCCCCGGGATTCTTTGATGAATAGGAGGTTCAAAAACAGCAGTTCTCTGAAATTGAAAGCTTTCAAAAAATCCTAAAAATATTGTACACAACTGTTTTCACCATTGATAATAATCATACATGTTTCTTGAGCATCAAATCCTCCTATCAGAATAAATTCTGAAGGATCATGTGACGCTGAAGACTGGAGTAATGATGATAAATTCAGCTTTGATCACAGGAATACATCACACTTTATATTCACATATAAAACAAATGTTTTACATTATAATAATATTTCAAAATATAACCGTTTTTACTGTATTTTTGATCAAATAAATGCATCCTTGCTGAGCAGATGAGACTTCTTTTAAAAACAAGAAATGTTGATTTCTTTCAAACATTAAACAGAGCTTTTATTTTGGCGGAAATAACATTTAATTTTTTGCATTCCGTTCGACTGTGTAGAAAGAACCTTATTATTTTCTAAATAAAAACTTCCAAAATATAGGCTACACAACTTATAATTCCAAGGGGACAAAATAGCAGTTTGCAGAAAAACATTTATTGAGAAACTGGAAGCTATGCTGTACAGACAAGATATTCGCACTAAACCATATCACATTCTCAAATCCATCCATTCATCAAAAGGTTACCGGGCAACTGATGAGTAACGATGGCGCCGCGAGCTCGTGCAATGCTGTCAGAATCAATCCGTGCATATATTAACCCTCTGGGGTTCTTCATTTATGGGTCACACTCAGGACCTTCGGGTCAAAAATGACCCGGAGGGCGGGATTAAGATAAAAAAGATTTATTTATTAAATAATTAAATATATTTTTGTTCAATAATATTTTTTCTTTTCTTTTTTGGTGTTTTGAGATAATTTTATGATTTATAATTAATATTTATGCAATAATTATGACCCATTTTTTCCCATTGAATATAATAAAAAAATTATATATATATATTTTTTTTTGAATTTTTTTTTTATTAAAGCTGTATTTCATTTTAGAGTCAAGCCTAGGCCTCATGAAAGCAATTTTTTAAATGAGATCGGTGCCATCCGGTGGACATTTTTATCACGCAATAGCACATTTTTACCACTATAGTGGATCTTGCGTTTTATTAAAAAAAATAAAAAATCGTAGCTTCATCGGAATGGTCCGAAACTTGATGACTTTATTGGTACTTGGTATATGAACACCCAAAAAAATTGGGGACAGGATTTGAAAAGCCTCAGTTGTCGTAAAAAAAAATTGTCACACTCAGGACCTTCGGGTCAAAAATGACCCCCATAGGAAATTAATGGGAAATTGGCAAAAATATGAGTTTTTTTGTGCATACAATCTACAAATCAGCCAGGATGCAGAAAAAAAGGACTCAACAGTGAAGGGGTGAATCTCTAAAACATCAAGACTTTTCAAATCCTGTCCCCAATTTTTTTGGGTGTTCATATACCAATAATACTAAATAATAAAGTCACCAAGTTTCGGACCATTCCGATGGCGCTACGATTTTTTTTAAAAAATTATAAAACGATTCAGGTCATTTTTGACCCGAAGAACCCCAGAGGGTTAAAAAACGTTACATTTTGCAGTTTATTTAGTAATTGTTTAAGGCCATTTCGCGATTTCAATCATCATGAAATAACATACTGCAAAAAGTAATGTCATGTGCTCTTGGACGCCCCCTGGTGGCAAAGGGGGCCCTAAGCAGCCGCTTAGTTCGCTTATGGGCCGGCTCTGGATCTGCACCTAACATGACCACAACGCAGCCCAGAGATCCTGTCATTTAGACAATCCCCTGTGAAAGCCTCATCCACATGACAGCCGTCAGCACAGATCCGGCTTCGGCTCCATACTGGCATGATGAATCCAATCTTCAATCCGATCTTCAAGCAAAAGGAACTGGATGAAATATTGAATGCTACGATCCACAATCTGATTTCGGACTTGTAATGCAGCCTGAATCAGAGGAGAACTGTCCCCCGACTGAGCCTGGTCTCCCGTTCTGTCCCCTAATGGAGGTCGGGTTCTTGCCACCGTCACCTCTGGCTTGCTTAGTTGGGGACACTTAATGTTCAATAATAATATTGATTTAGCTGTAGTGAGACTATTGGATGAGAACTGACCTGACCTGGACGATGACATCACTGTTTTCCGCAGATCTGCTTGATAGATGAAATAGCCTAATTTAATAATTGATGATCTTTACACTGAACTGACTTCAGCTGAACAATGACACTGTTGTGTTTTAGAGCCCATCATTGAATCATTTCCTGTGATCACTGTAAAACTGCTTTGAATAAAGCGCTATAGAAATAACGGGGACTTGACAAATATAGGCTATTACTGTACCTTTGCCTTTTCTGTAAATATCTATAATAATATATATAAGAGTGAGCTAAACTGGCAATGTGAATATTCACAAAATATATACAGCAGCTCATTTAATTTGATGCATCTTGTGCATCTGATGTGTTAGCCGATTTACAGTAAATGTTGCATTTGCTCATTTAAAAAAAGATTTTCCCCCCGTGGAAATAGCATTTGTGATACTGTGCGCATAAACGCTGGAAGCAGATGCATTCAGATGGATTTATGGATGCAGAGCCCTATGATAGACAGCTAAATCAGGCCGGATGCAGCAGCTCATTTGGGATGTCTGTAGACAGATGGGAAAGGGGAAATCAGATTATTGAACCACACAAACATATATTTTTAAATGCAGCATCCAGTGGCTACAGTGTGCGCTTTTGTGATTCAGTCGTTTCTGGGTTAATATGGTATTAGTGAAAGTGCTTTAGTGTGGCGTCGAGGTGAATTCTGCCCTGGACTGTTTTTCTAAATGATTGTCTTTCATGCATGTGTACAGTGATTAATGATAATAATAACCTCTATGCATTATTAAAGTTAGCATGTTGTGCTAAACGCAGAATTTGGTATACACAACCTGATGTCCAGAGAAGAAATGATGATTATTACTCCATATTAACTGAATGTAATGAACAGGTTGATTTCTTTCAATGAGGATATGAAAGAAAGGTATTCTTAGTATGTTGCTGTAAGTTTGGGATGAATTGAGCATCGGTAATCTAATGGATTCTGCTGTCAGACATGCCAAACATCTAAAGCTGTTAAATCTGAGATTCTGGTGGGCAGAAAGATTAACCACTCCATGAACTGGTACAAATTACACAACTAAGATTATCATCCTCTGCCAACAAGGTAGTAGTAAGAACATATACAGTAAATGTATATTGTTGTGAACTTTTATCTTCTAAAGTGTAGGAAACTCAGAAGATGAAGACCAGGAGACTTCGGGATCAAACAGAAGTTATTCTTTTAATGAGAACTCTCTGTGCTGCAGGTCGTCCGAAAACAGTCTAATTTAACAGTACAAAATAATGCAATTTATCTACATTTCAGGGGGAGGGATTGTACCGCAGGGGAGGAGACATTCAAAATAGGGACACACCCCAAACATTCCTGTCTCATCAGCCGTAATTCAATCAGCATAACAGTGTCATTCAAATGCATAGATGCTAATCCAATCACTCAGGCAGTATTGCTCTAAACTTGTCATGGTAAATAGTCAGGAAGTACATAAAGACAAAAGACGTAATGTATCAAACACTTACACGGTCTGACGTAATCTCCTTAGAATTTCCTCAAGTTTACTTCAAAATGTAAAACACAAATATAGATAATGTTTTCAGTTATATTCTATTACATTGGAACCTAGATATAACAAGGTATACATTTGTAATCCCACAATATGTATATGTATAGTTTCCCCAATGATGGTCAGGACATATTACAGCAACGTGTTACAGAAAGCAATTTTGGTGGCAGAGTGAAACGCACTTTCATGTGCAGAAGATATTTTCAATAAAGGATAATAGTTTAATCAGGTTATATATTGTAACATGTTCTAAATGTTATTGTGTTGCAGATGACAAGGAGTTTGATGTTTATGTTGCACTGTCATCATTAACTGCATTACCTGTTATTGGATGTTTGGGTTAAATATGCAAAGAGACTCCACCCCTGGGGTGGTTTTGGGGAAAAGCAGGGAGAAGGGGGCAGAAGAGTGCCTCGCTGTTTCAAGTGCGGTTCTCTGTTCAAGTCAGGGTGTGTACGGTAGGGCTGCGCAATATCGAAATAATCGAAATATCGCAAATGTACATATCGCAATATGCATATCGCAAGGGTACGCAATATCTGAATGAATTTAATGTGCTACTTCAACATTGTGAAGAGTGTACGTTTTAGGTTGACGCATATAGCAGAGAATAGACTGGGCACACGACTGTTACTTATGTAACTTGCTTGACATTAAAAAGAGTTATTAAACGCAATAACTTGCAAAAAAACAACTCCGCTAACATCTTGGTGCCAGATACCACAGCACACCTTCAGGGTCACTCTTGTAGATGTGCGCTGTTTGTAAAGGCAGCAGGTGAAGGGCCTACAGCATATTAGGCAGGTGGTCATAATGTTTTGGCTTTATGCATATGCTTTCGGGGTTTCTGATGAAACCTTTATGCTCTGATATGATAATCTTCAGTTTCATGTAGACCACAGGCCCACAGGGATGACACTTGAGGTAATCCAGCGTAATTTGAAGTTGTACATTGCCTTTATATATTTGATTTATGTTTTAAATGCATGAGGTTTTGGTAACGCTTTTAGATTACAGCCCGGAAAGTATTGCGTAAGTAAAACGAATTTACAACGTAACTTTCTGTAATTATAGTGTAATTATAAAGTACATACGTGTAGGTAAAAGGGAACAATATGTAAAAACACGTACACAATCTAATATCACTCGGAAATCTTTATTTGAAAAACAACTTTCAAAATTTACGACACTTATTATTTTTATTTATTTGTTTCTCTTGCTTGGCTTCATCCTCCTCTTGTTCCTCTTCTTTTTCGTTCTTGCCACAGATGAATCTTGAGCAGGAATAAGCACCACTTTAATTTACAGCCTGTAGATTCATACTTACCCTGTAACTACATGAAACAAGAGGGGAACAAGCACCACTTTAATTTACAGCCCTGTAACTACATGAAACAAGAGGGGAACAAGCACCACTTTAATTTACAGCCCTGTAACTACATGAAACAAAAGGGGAACAAGCACCACTTTAATTTACAGCCTTGTAACTACATGAAATAAAGAGGGGAACAAGCACCACTTTAATTTACAGCCCTGTAACTACATGAAACAAGAGGGGAACAAGCACCACTTTAATTTACAGCCCTGTAACTACATGGAATTACAAGTACCACTTACCCTTTAACTACACACTAACCCCTTTAATTAAAAAATACAGTATAAATAATTTGTTAAATTTCCTGGTAGTTCCCCCTTTATTTCCCAAATATTACATATTGTTCCCTTATACCTACACATACATACTTTATAATTACACTATAATTACCGAAAGTTACGCTGTAAATTTGTTTTACTTATGCAGTACTTTCCGGGCTGTAATCTAAAGCATTACCGAGGTATTTATTGAACGGGTGAAAACTTTTGAATCTAGTGTTTTTTTTCTGTCCCATTTTTATTACAGTTTCTCTGAATGGTTTGAAGGATCTGACCGCACACCACAGTCAAGATCAGGCACTGCAGTATTTCCACTAGATGTGCTTTGTAATAAAAGTTTTTTTTTTTTTTTTTTTTTTTTTATCAATTGAACTGCAGGTTACGTGCAACAGTGGAGAGCGCATCAGGTTGTTTTAATGCAAGAGCACACATTGTCTAAAAGATTGCATTTAGGTTTTATCCTTTATAAATATGTTGATTTTTTTTTGTTATTGGTGGGATTTAAGCATCCTCCAGTTGTGTTTAGTTGTCCCTTCAGTTGAGAAGTGCTGACATCTGTATTAAAGTGATGAGTGTGCTAAAACATGACAGATTCTGTCAGAGTAACCCTTCATTTAAAATACTCACACGGCTCCTTTGGTTTGAGCTCAGTGGAGTATAAGCACCCTGGATGGATGAGCAGTGAAATATATATTTTCACATGATCAAGAGACAGTGAACGTGTCTCACAATCTGTGCTCATCTCACTGTGCTTGATGGTTTCAGTAAGTACTCTGGTCATATGGAAAATGGCTACAGATCCATTTGAGATCTGTTATAATCAATGGAACCGTCTACACTGGCATTGATGTCTACTAAGGCCGTTGTGGCAACATTTCTATTTTGGGTGCACTGCAGTTCTCCCAGCCAAGACTTCTTGGAATTTGGAAATACCGTATGTGTGAATTACCAGCTATGTACTATATTTTAGTCTTTTTATATTTAACTACCTTCTGTCAAAGTCAGATTGGGATATTTCTGGTCTGGTAACAGTAATACAGTCTAAGCGGTCATAAGTCCATTAGACATACAATAGTGTAGAGTTAAAATTCATGGTTGCAAAAATACTTATTTATATTGTAATTGTCCTCTGGTTGCAGAGGTGTAAAGAGTACCTGAAAACCATACTTGAGTAAAAATACAGATTCCTTACAGCGAAAATGACTCCTTTACAAGTTACAAGTCACCAATTCCAATACAACTTGGATGTCTTAAATGTCTTAAAGTATCTGATTTTAACAATACTTAAGTATTTTACTCGTACTGAATGTAGGCTCAACGATGCACTAGCCCTCGACACCTGGGAGACATACCAGTGAAAATAAGAAACTATTGATTTGTAAGATGAGAAATCATGTTTATTTTCTAAAATCAAATATAAAAAAAACTCAATATTGCAATAAAATCAAGGTCGACACAACAGCCTCTTAAACGTCTTCAAACTCTCAGATCTCAGTTAAGCTCAAGTGCACAAAAAGGCCACAAGTAAACCAATATCATTCAAAAACTTCTCGTCAATAAAGCAGATAAATAAAATCATGTTAAGTAAAACAGTCAAAGCCTTCTTGCACTGGATGTGCTGGTTTCAGCCTCATCACCGGCTGCAGTCATGAGCTCATCTCATAAATCAAACACCTGCGATTCATCAACTCCCTGCTAATGCACTCACATTCATGTAAAGGAGCCTTGTTGACATGTCTGGGTGAGTAAAGGGAAAACGCTCAAGATATAGTACCTTCAAATGCCCTTAGATGGCGATATCGCTTCTTTATAGCGGAAACAAACTGCTGCAGAAAAAGTTAGGTGCCATGCAAAATGTAATGTGTAATTTCATTACTCAACACAAACGTATTGGAGTAAAAAGTAAATTTACTTGTTCAAAAGTTTAGTCAAGTAAAGAGTAAAAGTAGCTGATATATACTCAACACAACGACAAAAGATACTTAAGTACAGTAGCTAATTTCATTTACTCAATTACTTTACACCACTGTCTGATGGAGAACACCGTAAGTGATGGCTTCTAAATGTAATGTCAAATTGAACGTTTTAAATGACTATAAGGAATAACTGAAAATAATTCTCAATTATTCTGCTTATACTACGGTTACCACACCTCAAAACAATGTCAGATGATTTATTTCAAGACATTTGTCAGGTTTTTGTCCTTAAAATGCTCTTGTGTGTAGGAACAATTTCTTACGCATCTCATCCCACAACTCTGTTGCTAATTCCAAAACATTTTAGAGCTCGTAATGAGCCTTGAGCCACTGATGGCAGAATAATGCAGTTATTAATGCAGTTATTAGAGAGAGAGAGGGAGATTAAGTATTGTATGAGTCTCTCAACTGCAGCGTCTCTGCTAATAGTGAAACTGTAAGATGATCTGCTTCAAGAACAGCGCAGTTATTACCTCGCTAGTCAGAAATGGCATGTCGTTTTTAAGTTGTTAAGCTATTTTACTGATAAACTTATCAGAGCAGCGCTGACGACACGTTTCCATGCGAGTGTGTGTCTGTACTGTGTATGTGTGTGTTTGTGTGTGTGTTTGAGCGGGAGAAAGAGATTATGTGCTCTCCGTACATAATAAAATGTCATTTTGTGCATGGAAATAATGTGTCGTTTTTGTCCTATTGCTTGCTATATTTATGTGCTTGTTAAGTGTCGCTGTGTATTTTGTTTCTTTCTAGACTGACAAGCCAGACCCACATCAAGATGTTGGGTCTGGGAACACACCATTGGCAGGGCTCAATCCTTTCTTAAGAATGACTTCAGTGCCGTTCTTTTCTCAAAGAAAAGCTTAAAGGGTTAGTTCACCCAAAAATGAAAATTCTGTCATTAATTACTCACCCTCATGTCGTTCGACACCCGTAAGACCTCCATTCATCTTCAGAACACAAATGAAGATATTTTAGTGTAAAGCTGATGCTGAGAAAGGCTTCAGATAGGCCTCCATTGGCATTCAGTACATTTACACTCCCAAGACCCATAAAAGGCACTTAAAACGTCGTTACAAAGTCACCACAGTGACTCTACAATAATTTTACGATGCGACGACAATAGTTTTTGTGCGCAAAAAAAAAAATGAGAATATGACGCAGATCCGGCGTTCGGACACATGACCCAGAAGGGATTTGTTTACAAGCAGAGGAAGACGCGCTTATCTAAGCTATTGGATTCTACCTTGATCGTGCTGTAGGTCTCGGCGTAGTGCTCAAAATGGGGCTTAAGTGTGCATTTCATGGATTCCCGAACGCTGGCGCTACGTCATATTCTCGCGCATGCGTCGTGGAGGCACACACGGAAGACAATAACAAGTTGGATAAAGGTGTTATTTTGATTTTTTTTTGCGCACAAATACTATTGTCGTCGCATCGTAAAATTATTGTATAGCCACTGTGGTGAGATGGACTTTGTAACGACGATTTAAGTGCCTTTTATGGGTCTTGTGAGTGTAAATGTACTGAATGCCAATGGAGGCCTATCTGAAGCCTTTCTCAGCCATCAGCTTTCAACTAAAATATCTTCATTTGTGTTCCGAATATGAACGATATGAGGTCTTACGGGTGTCGAACAACATGAGGGTGAGGAATTAATGACAGAATTTTAATTTTTGGGTGAACTAACCCTTTAACTCCAAGTCTTCCAGAGTTGCGGCCAAAGCCGAATCGAAAGACCGCTGTTCGCCAGCTTCTTTGTAGCACGCAGAACCGCCGCGACTCTGCCGTCATTATGTTCAGCCCGCCCACCGACTCTATACACGATACACTGCCTGCAAATTAGATTTGCTGCCGCTAGAGTGCGTCTAGATTTCTAGGCTAGTTGTCGTCTGTAAGGATCTTTGAAATAACTGAAACCATTTGGCGGAGTGATATTGAGCTGTAATGCGGTCAAGACATGCTGGAACTACTTTAGCCATGCGTTTCCCTGAAGATAACTGCACACCTTAGAACGTCCGTCAACCAATCAGATTCAAGCATTCAGCAGCCCCGTAGTATTACTTATAGTATAATCTTTTGTCATGCTTTAAGTTTTACCGACAGCATTTTTACATGCATTAATTTAAATTCAATTTCAAAATCTGAAAGTTGTGTCTATATGAACTCTAAACGTTGCGATCCAATTTGGATTACATATATTTTGAACAGAACCTCTGTGAATGTGGTACCACGAGTATAATTTTTGTTTTCGCCTTGATGAAGCTGAAATTTACCACAAAAGCTTTTATTTTTAGCAAATGTTTGGTACATATTTAGTCTCTCCAGGTTAACATCACCCCTTACAATCCAATCAAAATTGAATTTGGATCAAGCTCAATCCGATTGATTGAGGTGTTTTCATGAAGGCTTTTAAGTCTGATTGAGCCATTATGAATGCTATAATAACGGATTATTTGGGTGCATGTAAACATAGCTAATGAACGAGGAATGTAAGATAGAGACCAGGGCTCAGTTGCATGAAACCTCTTAAGTGGTTGTATCCTTAAGGGGAAAAATCCCTGAGGCAAGGGATTTCTTTAAGAGCGGTGCAACAAACGTCTTGACCCTCACCTAAGTGTTTATACTAAGCATTTTGCGATCGTTTCTGGCAAAACATAGCAATAGAGAAGCGGTTGCTATAGTTACGTAATCTCCCTTGTCAAAAAATCCCAAAGAATTCCTATAAGAAACCTGTACAGGATTCCATTTAGAATTTCTATCATATTTTGGAACCGTTCATATAGGATTCCGTTAGGAATTGTCTTATAGGATATTTAGGTCTTGTCCTATAAGATTCTTATCTGATTCCTATAGGATTCTGTGGGAATTGTCTTACAAGACAATACATAAATATCCAATTGGGCCTCTCTCTCTCTCTCTCTCTCTCACACACACACACACACACACACACATTACTTTAATAAAAAGTCAAATATCACAGGACAAAGTGAATTTCCATAAAAATAAATCAGAATGTCCAATAGGATTCCAAGAATCCAATAAGATCCTAGAGGATAAACTGAAATTCCAACAGGATTTTTTGACAATGACTCGTGCAACAAACAGAACATAACGGACCACTGGCTTTTAAACAAGTTTAACATTTACTCAATTATACAGATGTACTATTTGATGTGGGTTATGGAGAATATTAAAGGCGGTCTGACGGACGACACGGAGCATCCTAAAATTCGAGCACATTGAGGCAAGCTACGACACCGGACCGGAGGATGTTCAAAATCCTGCCATAGTTTTCCATTAAATTACATTATATGTCCAACTTGTTGTTATTGTATTGTACTTATGCATCAACATGATTATTCACTGAATGACGTGACTCGATGCTTCCTGTGTGCTAACTGGCTTTACAGTAATGGAAACAAGAAATCTGAACCAAACTGGACAAAAACAGCTATATATTTTTAAAGACAGGGGAAAAACACCCAAGTCTGCCGCTATAATCAATCACTCTTGCACACAAGATTAAAACCTGGCATGAGATCATTAATTCAAGCGCACAGTGGATGTAATGAAAAAAATATGAAAACCAGGCTGTGGTGTTTAATAATATTTATTAATATTTTTGACAATACACACAGTTTCACGTCATACTTTCAACAGGCTTGCCCAAACCGAGTGTCTATTTACACCAAGTGCAAAAAGTGTGCCTTGTTAGCAAGCGCTATTCACACTAGCTCCGCCCAGCAATGCCTGGTCGGGCCACACAAGATTAAAATGACACACTTATTCAGTGGTGTAGTCAGTAGAGCATAAAGGTGTGGTCACATTGCACTTTTCATTCCATTGACTTCCATTCAAACGCATGCAAATGCATCAGACCGGAAACGCAAGCTCATGCGCATTTCACTGCAAGTTTGGTGATAGAAGATCGATATACGTCATGGCGTGACCTCTTGGCTGAATTAAAAGAACAATATTTTTGCAGTAAAGTCAAATAGATTGTAATTTTTTTTTTTTACGTTTTGAGTGTAGTATTATTTGTTATTTGTGTGGCTATCACCAGACCAAGCTCAATTGAAGATTGAACATTGGTCTGGGGAGTCTGCTGTGTATTTTCTACTGCACAAGAGGCGTGATAAACGAGCATAATTCAAATGACTCTGCACGCAATTGGATAGTCCTTCAACCAATCAGACCACAAGAGGCGTGATCAACGGGCAACAACCCATCGCTTCTCTATCGGTCATCGTGTTAAACCCGCCAATAGTGCACCAGGTGGATAAGCCAGTCTGTGATTGGTTCCCGCAAAAGTTTAACAGAAGCAGTAGAAGTGAATGTACAGGTTTCCAGACTGAGTTGCAGGGCGAAATCAAATCGCCGGCAGATCAGGCTGGGTTTACCCAGTCAAATTTGTTTATAAAATGAATGTTTATAAATGAATGCAGAGCTCGCTCTTCTCCCTTTTCCCATCACATATCACATAGGAAAGGCATTTACTTTCAATAAAGATAAAGAAAATGTTCTAAAAGTGCAAATAAAACGCCTGACGTATTGTTCAATAATAATAATAAGAGTATTTATGCGGTAGGGTTAGGGGTCGGTGTAGGGAGGGCTTTATTGACCCATTAAGGCGGCATCCATTTAATAATTTTAATAAATATAATAATTTACACTGAGGTGCAAATAGTATGTATCTTCCAAAATAAAGTATAAATAGCATCTAATTAGGGTAAACGTACCCATTAAGCACACTACTATCTTAGAGCTCATATTATAAAAAGAAAAATGTATCATTCTACTTGATGTCTTAACCCATTGATGTGTTTGTTACGATATACCTCCTGTAATGTCAGATCATTGCACACTGAGATATGGGTATTCATGTGTTCACTGTCTGGCGGCCATTTTGAAAGCTGTCTGAAAACTTTCACCAAAAGAGTAGCCCCTTAAATGTGCATTTTTTAGATGTTTAAGCCTTTATTTCAATAAGTATACCTTCTTACTGCAAAATTAAGAGATTAATGTTTAGACTTCTGCATATTTTAACCTGGATGTGGGAAATAATTACAGTTAGATCCAAAAGATAGTTTTAGTAGAGATTTATTCAACCACAGTGCCTTATGGTGGGGTAAGTTAAAACGCTAGCTCAATTTACCCATCATCATCTGGCTCACTTTGCCCCATAGCTACCATTTTGGACAAAACTAGCTAGCTTTCCAGTTCAGGCTAATATTTAGCTGAATGATTTGCATGGTTTTATACATTGCTAAATCACCAATATGGATCATAAATATTTGATGCTAACATTTTACTTTGACAAGCCAAAGAACTTTACTTTTTTAAAGTAAATGTGTGCCTTCCACTCCTCCCGTGTGTTTCTCCTTTTCACAGTCTGGCAGAAATGATGAGTGGTTCCAAAATATATGGTCACATGGCAATAAAAATGTACAGTTGCCAAAATAAAGGGGGTGGGTCAACTTACCCACTGGCTCATCTTAGCCCACTCTCCCCTACTTCCTCCTCCTCAATTAGCATGAAATTATCCATCGCGTTTGAGTCAGCAGATGACTTAGGGACCTGTTTTGATCCGTTCATTTTTAAGGGCTAAATGGTCACTAAGGACTTTGTTGCAACGCATAACAGAACTTAGGGGAACTCTCAAGTAATTAAGGGAAAATACTTAATGCCAGCCTTAAAGTTCCTTAAAAGGACCCTTAGGTTTTTTTTTCTTGCAACCCATGTTTCACTGAGGGTACCCTTAACCTTATAACTAAGGGTTTTCTTAACTTAAGGGCTTTCATACAACCCGGCCCAGAATATCAGAGATGTGATGGTGTTTTTATTCTTTGACCACCTAATATCACCATAAAGATCAAAATTATTTAAAACAACCCTTCTTGGACAATTTAGGTGTTGTTAGGTGCTCTTATTTTCAGTCAACACTGCTTTGTCAAAATGTTCATGCTGTCTTGTACCACCAATACGTATTACTTGTACTTATTTTGCCCTTCTAATTGTGCCGTATGTGTAGGGGTTTCCGGTGGCTGGTGTGTGTGTTGTACAGTTAGATTAGCTCCAGTGTCACAGTCTTCATTCACAATCTCTTAATCACCTTTATGCCTCATCATAATCATAATCACTCACAATCTCTTAATCGTCAGTAATAATGCCTCTATATAGTCTGTTTATGTAACGAAGGTCTTGCGTTTGTACTGTATGTCTCACTGTAGAAGTAGACTCTCTTGCGTTGTGCTTGGCTGTGAAGCGCGGATGACACTAGCAACACCCCCTGTTGTTTAGTATAGTCGGCAGCCTAGATTTAGTCTCTTAACCGCTTGTGTGACACAGCATGTGTGTGTGGGAGACTGGTTTACTGCACGTGTTGTCAAGGCAACTCTTGGCTTGCTGTCAGTAGCTCCTGCGGTTTACTGTTGTCTCCTCAAACATTAAATGCTATAGGACAAAGAAAAGCTGTTTATTAGTAATAATACTAGATTGTTTCCTATTCAAGTATTTAAACCGCATTTTTACTCTAGCTCTTTTGATTTGTCTACTAACAATGTCCAGCAAAGTACTTGCATATATCTGAAAATATGCCAAGAAACTATTGTATTATATGTATTTGTTTGTATAGATTCATATCTGTAGGCTGTCGGGACACATTTAAAGCATGTTGGTGAATTTTGCTAATTTTGTTAAATGCTTCCTTATTTTTTTCTTTATGTTCTCTTTTTCTGCTTTAAAGGGGTGGTTGATTATCATTTCACTTTTTTGACTTTAGTGAGTGTGTAATGTTGCTGTTTGAGCATAGACAACATCTGCAAAAGTTACGATACTCAAAGTTTTAAACAGAGGGGGATATTTACTTTTACAGAAATCACTTTTTAAGGACTACAACAAACGGCTGGTAGGGACTACACAAGCTTCCTCCTGGGTTAGTGACATCACTAGCCCTGAAATGTACATAAACCCCGCCCCCGGGAACACACAACAAAGGGGGTGAGATCATCATTACAGAATATGCTAATCAATGATTGGAAGATAGTTAACTCATAAATTCACCTGATTTATCTAACCTATCTAACCTATCTATGTATCTATTCATCTAACCCTTCAGAAACGTCTCATTCTACATGTTGTCACTTCTTCTTGGGTCTCTCCATCATTGTTCGACTCCGGTTTGAACACAAAGGCTGAACAGTTTCATTGTGTGTCTGCGTGAGGTAATCAGAGCTGCTAACACGAGCTCTTGAAGCTCCGCCCCATGAGCAGCAGCTCATTTGCATTTAAAGGGACACACACAAAAACAACACGTTTTTGCTCACCCTCAAAAAGTGACTTTTACTGAATTTTAACATGCCATTAAAAATTATCTGTGGGGTATTTTGAGCTAAAACTTATCATACACACTCTGGGGACATCAGAGACTTATTTTACATCTTGTAAAAATGGGCAATCAACCACCCCTTTAAGATTTTGTTTTGTTTATAATGTTTTGGGAACCTCCTTTTTCTTGTTTAAAATGTATCACTATTCATAGTTCATTTAATGTAGTATGCTGTTCAAATATGTTGTTTGGATTGTTAGTAGACCCGAGTTTGGTTGGCCATGTCAATGTAGTCATGTGACTCCTTACATTAGGATGGCTCCTGGGCTGCGTTTAACTCCACTTTTAGACACACTCGTGAACTTCCACGCCGCATTTTGAAGTGTGTTCAACTTCATCAAGTGGACTAGGGAAATTTATTTACAAGCCTACTCAACATGTACACTTCAGGCAGATCCATAGACCACAATGCAACACGATTGTGACATCACAGCAGATCCCACTTCATTTACCCCACACAACTCTAGTGTATGATATTAGAGTTATTTTTACATTTAACCATATTTAATACTTGTGCTACCTTAAGCTGACAGTTTTTTTACAGTTATAGTTTATTGTATAGCTATCTTTTTTGTTTTATATTTAATTCAAATATATTATTTAATATTTGTTTATATGCATTTTTTACAGCCCAAGTATACATACAGGCCTATAGAATGGTGCGTAAACAAATTTAAGGAAACATATAAATAATAAATCAGCACCATATCAGATTGAAAGTGATCAAGGGCTTAGGGTGTTCCATTTAAACACATTTCAAGGGTTCCCCCACTAGTGGGCTCTCGTGCAACATAAGCAATTATGGATATAGCCATATTTGCCATATTTCATTGAACACAATTTCAATAAAACCATACCAATTTGAGCCCGAATTGGACCCAGACAATTTTAGTGAAGATGATCGAGCAGAACCTGTTCAGTCCTCAAAGGGATTTTTTTTGTAGTAAAGACTGCGGATCTATAGTGATCGCTACTGAATGGCACTGTTACTTTTGTATTTTTAGAACTATTATAGCCAAATATCTGTGGCAAGAACTATTAACCCAAAACGAACACTAAACATTGGCTTTACTATAGTAGCCAAATCACACACAGAACCATGTTTAGCATGCCCGTAGATAAACAATACATAAAAGCTCTAATCAAAGAATAATTTACACTAATTCCAAGTTCGCTGTTGAGATTTAAAAAAAGTTTGTAACGTTAGGCGTTTGTCGGATAACGTTAAAGGGGTGGTAAAACACATTCTTTTGAAGGCTTGACTGTGTTTGTGGGGTGCACTGTAACATGTGTTCATGCTTCGTTTAAAAAAAAATTGCCTTATTTTTCATATATATTGACCTTTATTCTACACTGCTCTGTCCCTCCTTGTAAAACGGTCTGATGCTTTCCGGGTTGTATGAAGCCAGTCCCTCAAAAATACGCAGTGGGCTCTGATTGGTTAGCTGGTCCAGTGTGTTGTGATTCGCTAAACGCCTAGTGCACGTATGTTGGAAACGTCACGCCCCTTACCGGAGGCTGTGCTTTGGTCAGTGAAACAACGGCGTCAATAAAACCACACCAATCTGAGCCCGAATCAGACCCAGAACATTTGAGTGAAGATGATCGAGCAGAACCTGTTCAGTCCTCAAGAGTAAAGACTGCGGGTCTATAATGATCGCTACTGAATGGCACTTTAACTTTTGTATTTTTAGAACGATTATAGCCAAATATCTGTCGCAAGAACTAACCCAAAACAAACACTAAGCACTGGCTTTACTAGTAAGTTAGCCAAATCACACACAGAACCATGTTTAGCATGCCTGTAGATAAACAATACATAAAAGCTCTAATCAAAGAATCATTTACACTAATGCCAGGTTCGCTGTTGAGATTTTAACGTTAGTGTTTGTAACGTTAGGAGTTCGTCGGATAACGTTAAGTATGAATGAGCATTTAAACAGACTGGTTTGCAGAACAGTGATTGTCATCTGTTTACTTCCTTGCTACAACCTATTACAGGAAAACACATCGATGAAAAATAAATCAGACTTACAGGTTGTGGCCCGTGAACAGCTTCTGTTTGTAAATCCAGCTTTCAGGTCAAGCCGTTGTGCATATCCTGTATTGAACTCGCGAAGTTTGTGGAAGTTTGTGTTGTCCTCCGTGAAATATGCAGCGCGCGCGTCATGCATCCACGCACCGGCAGTGTTTTTTTCAAGCAGCTGACGTTGTGCAAATCTGGCATTGAAATCGCGAAGACGGTGGATGTTTTCCTCAGATGTGCTACAGGAGCCCTTCGCGCGCCTGATTCCCCGCTGACTCAAACACACGTGCATATAACATGCTGTATGTTAAACGCTCTGCAACGCACCCCCGTCCCTATGAAGGCTGAACAGAGCAAGTACCCCAGACCTGCAATCCGGATGAAAATAACAGCGTTTCCTCTGCATCGCGGCAACAACACTCCAGCCTACTATACCACAACAGCGCCGCGATACAAAATGGCCTCACCCCCCCTTATTTAATATTCTCGGAGGAGGGGTTTATGTAAATATTGAGCCTAGTGATGTCAGCAAGCCCTGGAGGAATGTCTGTAGTCGCCTACTGGCCGTTTGCTGTAGTTCTTAGAAACTGATTTCTTTAAAAGCAAATATCTCCCTTTGCTTTAAACTTTGAACGTTGTAACTTTGCAGATGTTGTTTATGCTCAAGCAGCAACATTACACGCTAGCTAAAGTTAGAATAGTGAAATCGTGGTTTACCACCCCTTTAAGTATGAATGAGCATTTAACAAACTGGTTTGCAGAGCCAAACAGCGTTGTCATCTGTTTACTTCCTTGCTACAACGTACAATTAACAATACGAACTATTACAGGAAAACACATAGACGAAAAATAAATCATACTTACAGGTTGTGGTCCGTAAACAGCTTCTGTTTTTAAATCCAACTTTCAGGACAAGCCGTTGTGCGAATCCTGCATTGAACTCGAAGATTGTGGAAGCTTTCCTCTGTGAAATGTGCAGCACAAAGAGCGAGATTTGGGTAATAATTATGAGGGACCGATCTCCTTTTGCTTTAAACTTTGAACGTTGCAGATGTTGTTTATGCTCAAACAGCAACATTACACACTAGCTAAAGTTAGAAAAGTGAAATCGTGTTTTACCACCCCTTTAAAAAAAGCTTGTTTTTCATGCTAGACAAGCCAATGCGCATGTGCAGTCCTAAGCGAGTCTCAGGTTTCTATGGGAACCGGAGCTTCTAACGACAGCTGCAGTGATGCAATGACTTTACCAATCTGCGATTGGCTCTTTTATTTTAGAAGGCGGGACTATTCTGCCATATTGCACATTGAAGTTTCGCTCATTCGTTATTAATAGGAGTGAACCATCTTTCTATATCTATAGTCTTTGATGAGATGAAGGAAAGTTATCAAGGGAAGGGCATAAAAGAGTGGACTTTAACACAGCCTTGGATGAATCAGCATTTTTGAACGTATCTCTTGATGGAATGATTCAATTACAAATACATTTTTAAAGTCCCAGTGAACCGGGAGTTGCAACTGATTTTATTTCAGTGCTGTGACGTATTTCCTAGTGAAACAGAATATTGAATAGAGGGCAGGGTTTTACTTCAGCGGTCCTCCTCTCCATCTCTCGCTCATAGCAGACTAACGGTTGGAGGTGAGTGGTTAAGGATATTCAAACTCAAGCCGTCAAACTGTCGTCATTTGAAATGGACCGCCATTCCAGACCGGAAGCTACTTTTCAGATTTTGATTAAAGATTTCCACGGCAAACTGTGTTTTAACTTGCACCGATTAATTGTTCACCCTAAGACCTGTAATGTGGGCTAACAAAGTAAATAAGATCGATTTTGATTTCATGAGGACTTTAACAGTCACTTGTCGCCACCTACTGGTGTAACAATGTAATCAATACAATTGTTACTTTCAATATTTGATTTGCTCGATTTTGATTGCTTCTGTAGACATCAGTGTTTATATCCGAACTATAAACTTTTATCCCAGTACTTCTGTTACAAAATGAATTATTGTAAGACAGAAATAACAATGCTGTGTGGTTAAAAACTGAAAACTTTTTCATATCTATACATGACAAAGGTTATATAGACTGAGCTGATTCATTGTCGTTTAGGAATAAGGCCGTGTGGGTGCCTGAATCGAGATTGTGATGTTGCTTCTGTTCTTACCATTACTGTAAATCATAATAGAAATGTGTGTTACTATTTACCCCCACAGGTATTCTGACTGCAAGGATAATGAGGAAAAGACGGAACTGGAAATGACAGTGTAACTTGAAGTGATGGATAATAAGAGTGTTTGAGGAACCCCTACATCTGACCCAATGGCAAAGAAAGGCCGCGCCAAGGGCGAGAAGCCTGAAGCACTCATCTCTGCCTTACAGGCAGCCAATGAAGATCTCAGGTCCAAATTAACCGATATTCAAATTGAACTGCATCAAGAAAAATGCAAGGTAGGCAAATTTACAGGGTACTAGTGAATCTGAAAATGAACCTTCAGACCATTTGCCAAAATATTCTGCCATTTTAACCAGTGCATGCCTTGGATCCCTTTCAGTTCAAACCATTTCACAAACTATATGCTGTAACAACTGATGATAGCACTTTGTGTGCATCATCTGTCAACTCTTACGCCCGGTTTCACAGACAAGGCTTAAGCTAGTCCCAGACTAAAATGCATGTTTGAGCTGTTTTAACTGAAAGCAACTTGCACTGATATCTTAAAATAGGTCAGCGTCATTGTTTTGTCTCCAGATGCACGTTTATAAAGCTACTTAAATGCCATAATTGAACTAAGGCCTAATCCTGACTTAATCTAAGCCCTGTCTGTGGAACCAGGCCTTAATAAATGAGGCCCGATTTCTGGTTACCATATTTGTCCAACGCATATTGGCTAAATGCAATATTACTAAAATCACTAGCACTTGTGGCATAGCTATTCATGAACTAATTTCTGCAGGTGACCAAACTGGAGCGAGACAAGGTGCAGGAAGGCAAGCGCATTCGCGAACAGGAGCAGCATCGGCACACTGTGGCATTGACAGAGCAACGGGCCCGCTGGCACGAAGAGAAGTTAAAGGAGCTCGCTGCCCTGAGGGAATCGCTAACACGGCAGCATGAACAGGAAATAGCCCGCACGGCTAAGATCAAGGAAGGCGAGATCCAGCGCTTACGGACCGCACTTAGTGCACTGCGCGATGGCAGTGGCGAGAAAGTACGCACTGCGCTAACGCTAGAGGCCCGAGAGGAAGCCCGTCGATTCTTTGACCAGGAGCGTGTAAAGCTGCTGCAAGAAATAACAGAGCTGAAGTCTGTCAAACGGCAGACGGATGAAGCGCTTAGTACTATGATTATAGCCGACAAGATGAAGGCAGGCGACTTGCGCACTGAGCATCAGGCGCACCAGGAACAAATTACCAAGATCAAGTGGGACTGTGAGCGAGATATACGTAGATTGGTAAGCTATCTTTCTTATTCTCAAGGTGGAAAGTCTAATAACTTCTGTGGTCCCAATGAGCAATCAGGTAAGGCCCTGATTATACCTGGTGTTAAAATGTGTTTTAGTTGATCAGAAGTGGACGACGCTAAATACAGGTGTAAAACGTTTTGAGCATGTCCACTTCCAGAGGGAGTTGAACACTCATTGCTCTCGTAGTGTAAACGCTCATGTGGTCAAATGCACTGGAACAGCCTCTAAAAGATGCCTTACTCTCCTCCTACTGACCTAATGCTAAATATTATGACGGGATTTAAACTCTCGGCTGGAGACACAAGTTTGGTTTGAAGATGAGAAACGCCCCAAGCTCAATGTTCTCTCTCCATTCCTGATGTCTAACACACACTCACAGCATTCGGCTGCTCATGTGTCTGTCAGAGTGCGTGTGTTTTTTTTATTTTGTGTGTGCTCATTTCATCCATTAGATGGAAAGATCTGAAAAGGGCTATACATATACCCGCCCATAGACCCTCCCCTTGAAGAAATCAGGACAAAAGTGGTTGAAAGTGGGCAAAAGAGACAGATCAAAACACCAGGTGTAAACAGGAATGTGTCTCCGTCGTCTACTTGTGATCCGATCCACCTAAACTCATCTTAATACCTGGTGTAAACAGGGCTCAAGGTTTCATATTATGTGCTTCTGGGTGGCTCCGGTAGTGAAGTTTTAGTAACTAATTTCGGGAGGAGCACGTCCAGATAATTAAACCTATCTAAACAATGGAGCACGCTAGATAATGTAACCTAATCAAACCCAAGTGGAGCACCCTCAGATAATTAAACCTAATTAAACACAGATGGAGCACATCAAGCCAATCGATTTAATCAACGATAAGAGGTGTGTGCATATATACAGCATATTCACCTTCTTTCGTTGACCGTTTTTATTTTTAGCATCCCTCCACCACCCCATCTCCTCACTTTGATTTATTAAACTCATTAGACGTCAACATAATCCATAATAAAATACAGTCTAGTTCTAGACTATCTTCATCATGGGGGGATACTCTGGGTTTGGGCCAAATTCCGAGCCCGGAGCCCTCCCCCGGACAACACGCCAAATACGCATAATCTTTACTCCATTTAATTTGATGTAAGTGTGAACTCGTGAATTATAGGTCTAGACCAGAGCATGTGAGTGGGGGAGCGGAGCGGTAATAATTTCTCCGGTAATATATTGCCCTTTGTGACATGCTGGTTCGAAAATATGTGAAATAAGTAGGGCTGTCCCCTACTAAAGTTTTTTCTATTCAACTAGTAGTTGTTCATTTAAGCCAGTGGTCGCCAAACCCGTCGAACCCAAACAAAGCTGAGGTCAGGGATCTGTGGCTTGAAAAGGTTGGTGACCACTGATTTAAGCCATTAGTCGACTAAGCACACATTTATATTAATTTAAGTACTAAAATATATACTGGAGAGTATTCAAAACCATAATGAGCGTTTACGTAATATAGGCAATTCCGCACTCAAGCGCAAGTATAAAGCTAGCCAAAAAGAACCGGCAAAAGTAATCATTATGAATGTTTTAAAAATAGCAAGGACACATTTTAAATGTTTATTAATAAACTAGTTTTTTTTGTGTCAGTGCCGGCTACAAATATGAAGTTTTGCGATGCTGACTCTAATCTCCACAGTAGTGGACGCGCTGAGTTTCAATTAATTTATGAGATATGCTCCAGTTCACGTGCAATGCAAGTGATTGCGCCGGCGCCTTCATGTCACGATTATATTGTGTGCTACATTTTCTTCTCATTTATTAAATCCAGGCAATTGGCTGATGAAACATTGATTAAAATTAAGAAATAATTTATACCAAATGAAATTCACTTTACAAAAGTTTTTTTTTCTACAAAACAAAACTTAATGAAGTCATTTCTGACCCACTCGATGCCTTCTGATACATTGTGCATCTTACTCATGCTGTTCACTTTTCATAATCCAACATAGATGAAATTAAAAAATAACATTATAATATTTAAACATAAATATGAAATTAAATCCTTTGTTAAATGGCTACAAGTATAGTGCAATACAGATAAATGTAATGTCGGAGCGGGATTCGAGCAAACGTTGTTGTACCAGTGAGCGTGAGCAGATCATGAGTGGAGCGTTCGCTTGGGCCGTGAGCGATTGAGTGGAGCACGCTGGCACAGAGAGGAAAATTGGGCTCACATGCTGTGATCTAGACCTGCATGATATTGTAGTGGTGGGTGCTAACTACCGAAGCTGACAGGCCAAACTCTGACCACTTGGACTAACCCAGTGCGACCTTTGTTAAACTGTCCAGGTGGATGAGATCAAGGGAAAAGACAGAACAATCTTCTCGCTGGAGAAAGAGCTTGAATCAGCGTCAGGCTTCATGCAGAAGTTGCAGCTACAGAAGGATGCACTTGATGAGCAGCTGTTTCTGGTGAAAGAGGCAGAGTGCAACCTGGGAAGCCCAAAAAGAGAGATCCCCGGTCGCGCCGGCGATGGAGCAGAGCATTGTGGGAGTCCGGTAAAGAAACCAGATTTGTTGAATCTACAAATGCACATGCACAAATGCATGTTCGAATATATGGATGTGTTTGTAGCGCAAGTCATTGCAGTCTTTAACATATAGTTTAAAAATATATTAAATGTTAAACTAACATATTTCCGTGTTAAAGAGTAAAATACTGAAAGGGTAGACTTTATTTCGATAGGCCACTTTAGATATTATGCTAACTATACAGTAAGTAACTTTGCAACTACATTTGAGTATTAGCAGACTGTTAGGTTAGGGTCTGGGTTAGCAGAATAAGATGAGTTGCAAGCAGGGCCTAAAATGAACACTCAGCAAGCACCAAATGCGAGTAAAAACCGGCATTGGAGAGTATATGAAACGGTGTCACTCGCCTGTTGGCTGGTAACATTTTTATGAATTCTAACAATGAACACGAACAAATGTGAACGATGCTCGGGACAGTTGACGGGCCAGCGCTGCATCGGCAAGTTTAAGCCTCGACAATTGAAATATTCAAGCGCAAGAAGACGTGGAAGGGAGCCCGCGTTACTAGAAAGCCACGCCTCAGACAGCGCTCGAATACTAAACTGAGCTCTCTTATTGCACTTAGCAAATATCCTAGTAAACATAGTCGGTTATGTCTTAGGTGATTGTGAACAGTTGAGAAAGTGAATGCATGGCCGTTTCTCAATAGCAAGCACGCAAACTTCTGACTTGCGTCCTTGGTAGTTCAGACTTGCCAAGTTGGACGGGAGGACACAAGTCCGGTGATTTTGCAAATGGAACAGCAGCGTTCCTGATAGCGTCACTCAGCTCGCTCTCACTCCGGTTATCTCTGTATGTATATTTTAGGCTATAAAACGAAATATGTCATAAAAATCTTAAACACATTAATAGCCACACAAATGTGGTTCAGGCAATGCATGCTGCTTGTATATTTATAACAAAACGAAATATAAAACACAACCCTGCCTCTTTTCATTTAAAAAAAATTAAACATTAATATGTGGTTCAGACAATAAGTGTGCATATACATGATTATCACTGTAATAAAATTAAAAATGACATAAAACACAGCCCAGTCTCTTTTTGTTAACGATCAATAATAGCCATTATAAAAGTATAGATAAAAAGGTATAAGAATCTATACAATAAAAAAAGCAAACAATTCTGTCAAACAAAGTCAGCGCTAGTAGGCTACAACGGTAAAGTTAAATAGCCAAAAAATATAAAGTTATGAAACTTCACTTTGCCCTCAGCCTAAACGATTTGCCAGGTAACAAACAATAGATTCATGACACCAAAGATCGCCCGTTAGATCTACACAAGATGAATTATATCTCACGTTTAACCACTACAGAGACATCAAATTAGCTGAGGAAAGGCTGCTCTCACCGGGGTTAATGAGCGCTGAGCGCCGCTGATCCACTGGATCTCACAACTCTGAAAACGCCTTATCACGTGGTCAAATAGGCACTCTATTTATAAATAAACCACAGATTTGAGCTTTAAACAACTACCTGAAAAAGTCTTAAAACTACATTTCGTGACACAATAACAGTAGTATTTTTAAATTAAGCGGGGTTTCTCATCCGCTATTTACGCTTGCTGGTTGGTGAGAGATGCATTCTGGGATACTGGTCTGTCTCAAGTCCGCTCAAGTCACCTCTCGATGCATCCTCGATATAATGGGCGGCTCAAGGACACATCCGGGGATTTGAACTGTACTTGGCTAGATGTGAACTTTGAATTGGAACAGTACTTGGGCAGCGACTGATGACGTCCATGAGAACACAAGTACAGACAAAAACGCATATTGAGAAACGGCCCTTGTGTGTTCAGTATCAGTATATCAGATCTGTGTATTCCCTCTTAAAGTGACAGCAGCCTAATATTCCTGCTGCTGTTGTTAATGTTAATCAAACAACAAAAGACAGAAAATCACTCATTGCTCTTGACTGAATAACGTTTGCAACTTCAATAATGATTAATTAATAAGGATGTTTAATTTATACAGCGAAGACTATGCAGTGTTATTTTACATTTGCAACTTTATGAAATCTCTGTACTGTTTATTTCATGTGTATCTTTGTTATATTGTATTTATTTGTGCTTTTGCTTTGATAATTGGTTATTACTGACTGTTTCTTTAATAACGTTTTAAATTTATATTAGCTGTGGTATCAATTGTCATAGAGAATTGTGAATTTTCACTGTTATCTAAAATTTTAGTCACTGGCCATTGACAGGTGTGGCAAAAAGTTCGTTTTAGGCCCTGTTTGTCTTGGAACATCAAAATGAAGTGTTAGCAGATATTAAGCTACTAATACTCTAATGACTGCTAGTTGACATGTAGTTGCAAAGTTACTTATAGCTATAGAATGTCTAAAGTGGACCATTGAAGTAAAGTGTAACCGACTGAAAAGTTATGGCTAATCTAAATGGTTCAATGTCAATTCTTGTAAGATTAATGAAGTGTTACTGTTATTAGCCAGTTGAATGACTGTCTTAAAAGCAAGTGCTCTTATTCAGTAACAGCCACACACATTTGAGTGATACCATGCCAGCTTTGTTCCCAGTATATTGGTTAATATTGTAAACATTTGACATTGCTGCATAAATATTCCTTTATTGCACAATATACATAATGTGTGTCAAGCTTGAAAATGTTAAACATGTGTTTTTAGGACATGAGAAGAAACCAGAAACGCATGAGTGAACTCAAAGCCACCATTCGAAAGCTGGAGGACCGCAATTCAATCTTAGTGGATGAAAGAAATGAGCTGGTATGTGTCAAGGGATCCGTCACTGATGAGTTTCCCTGTGTACTAGTGTCGCAGTGAAGGATCATTGTTATTATTATTATTATTTTAAAGCTGTGCCAACTGTGGAACTATACAGGATTATAAAAACAGTAGGGGAGATCGGGGTAAGATGGGAAATTTTTTACTTATGTGGTCCTCAAGATAAGATAAAATAAGGCAGAAGTTCAATGAAAGTATCAAAAGTAATTTCATGATGTTTTCTATCATTTTAAATGATCAGAATATATATGACAAAGGGTTGTAAAGATATGGCTTTTTATAACAAACTGTTCCTGTGGCTCAGTTTACCCCAGGTTAGGGGTAAGTTGATCCGAGTCAGTGGGTAAGTTGCACCATCTGGGTGTAAACGGATCATCTTATTTAATCTGAATAAAACCGATGTGAGATTGTAAAGTTAATTTACCTCTTTTAAAAACACCTTCAACAATCAAATTTCCTTCTACAAATAGTCATATTTATTTTCTTATAGCTAACTTAAACAACATAAAACCAACCAAATGAAGCTGAAATTTAAATTTTACTTTGACAAGCCAAAAACAGCTTTTAAAGTAAACGGGTGCCTTCCACTCCTCCCATGTCCACAGTCTGGCAGAAATGACGAGTGGTTCCAAAATATGTGTACAGAAGTGTACAGTTGCTAAGATAAAGGGGGTGGGTCAACTTACCATCTGGCTCATCTTACCCCACTCTCCCTATGCATCTTCTTTTATGTGTGGTCTTTTGTTGAGGAATAATTCACCCTGATTTGCTCCTCTCAGTTGAAGCGTGTTCGGGAAACAGAGAAACAGTGCAAGCCGTTACTGGAGAGGAACAAATTATTAAATAAGAAAAATGATGACCTCAGCCAGTCGCTTCAGAGGATGGAGGATAAGCTTAAATCCATAACCAAGGAGAACCTGGAGATGGTGGGTTTCCTCTGCTATTTACTATAACTTTATGTGTCCACACTATTTAATCTGCGTTTTAAAGTGCAGGTTTATGACACAGTTGTAGTGTGTGATTAAATGCATTGCATTTGTGTATTACCGAATGTTTACAAAGCACAGAAAGATATTACAATGTTGTTCCTAAACTTACATTTTAATCTCACACCACAAACATTGACCTTTTGATAAGACAAAAGCTCAATGTTATTTTAGTCAAGCATCTGTATTTAATGAACTTTAAATGCATGTTACTGTCATTCTGAAGTTTTTAGACTCATCATAGATTTTACATGTGTATTTATTTAGCACTATAAATCACTTGTGTTCATAATACTGAAGATAAATGAACTATTACCGTTCAAGAGAATAATTAGGTTTTTTTTATTCTCTAATGCTCACCAAGGTTGCATTTAGACTATTTATTGAAAACAGTAATATTGTAAAATATCATTAAAATTAAAATGTATTGTAATATATTTAAAAATGTAATTTATTCCTGTGATCAAAGCTGAATTTTCAGCATTACTCCAGTGTTCAGTGTCACATGAGTCTTCAGAAATCATTCTGGTATGCTGATTTGATGCTCAATTGTTATCAGTTATAACTGGCGCTCAACTAATAATAAAGTTTTTTATTTTTATTACCAATGTTGAAAATATTTTTTGGGTGAAAAACTGGGTTTGTATCATTTTAAATGTCTTTACTATCTGTAACATTTAGTCCACTGAAGGCATGTTGCAGAACCCAAGTGCAGTTTATTTACAAAACACAAAGAAACTAAACAATGACTCAACCCGAACAGACCCAACTTGAACAGACTCGACTCAAACAGACTCGATTCAAACAGACTCAATTCGAACACAGACTCGACCCAAAAAGACTCGACTCAAACAGACTCGACCAGACTCAGGCCGAAGAGACTCGACACAAACAGACTCAACTCGAACACACACTCAACCGGAACAGACTTGACTCGAACACAGACTCAACCAGAACACAGACTCGACCAGACTCAAGCCAAAAAGACTTGACTCGAACACAGACTCGACTCGATCAGACTCGACCAGACTCAAGCTGAAGAGACTCAACTCGAACACAGACTCGACCAGACTCAAGCCGAAGAGACTCGACTCAAACACAGACTCGACCAGACTCAAGCCAAAGAGACTTGACTCGAACACAGACTCGACTAGACTCAAGCCGACCAGACTCAACTTGAACACAGACTCAACCCGAACAGACTCGACCAGAACACAGACTTGACCAGACTCAAGCCGAAGAGACTCGAACACAGACTCGACCAGAACAGACTCGAACAGACTCGACCAGACTCAAGCCGAAGAGACTCGACTCGAACACAGACTCGACCAGAACAGACTCAAGCTGAAGAGACTCAACTCGAACACAGACTCGACCAGACTCAAGCTGAAGAGACTCAAGCCGAAGAGACTCGACTCGAACACAGACTCGACCAGACTCAAGCCGAAGAGACTCAAGCCGAAGAGACTTGACCCGAACACAGACTCGACCTGAGCAGACTCGAGCCGACCAGACTTAACTCGAACACAGACTCGACCAGAACAAACTCGACTCGAACACAGACTCGACCCGACCAGACTCAACTCGAACAGACTCAACCAGACTCGACCCAACCAGACTCGACTCGACCAGACTCAAGCCGAAGAGACTCGACTCGAACACAGACTCGACCAGACTCAAGCCGAAGAGACTTGACCCGAACACAGACTCGACCTGAACAAACTCGAGCCAACCAGACTTAACTCGAACACAGACTCGACCAGAACAAACTCAACTCGAACACAGACTCGACCCGACCAGACTCAACTCGAACACAGACTCGACCAGACTCAAGCCGAACACAGACTCGACCAGACTCAAGCCGAAGAGACTCGACTCGAACACAGACTCGACCTGAACAGACTCGAGCTGAAGAGACTCAACTCGAACACAGACTCAACCTGAACAGACTTGACTCGAACACAAACTCGACCAGAACACAGACTCGACCAGACTCAAGCCAAAGAGACTCGACTCGAACACTGACTCGACCAGAACACAGACTCGACCAGACTCAAGCTGAAGAGACTCGACTCGAACACACTCGACCAGACTCAAGCCGAAGAGACTCGACTCGAACACACTCGACCAGACTCAAGCCGAAGAGACTCGACTCGAACACACTCGACCAGACTCAAGCCGAAGAGACTCGACCAGACTCAGGCCGAAGAGACTCCACCACAGACTCAAACCGAACACAGACTCGACCAGACTCAAGCTGAAGAGACTCGACCACAGACTCGACCAGACTCAACCCGAACAGACTCGACCCGAACAGACTCAACTCGAACACAGACTCGACCAGACTCAAGCCGAAGAGACTCGACCAGAGACTTGACCCAAACAGACTCGCCTAGACTCGACCTGAAGAAACTCGACTCAAACACAGACTCGAATCGAACAGACTCGACCCGAACACAGACTCGTCTCAACCAGACTCGACTCGACCAGAGACTTGACCCAAACAGACTCGCATAGACTCGACCTGAAGAAACTCGACTCAAACACAGACTCGACTCGAACAGACTCGACCCCAACACAGACTCGTCTCAACCAGACTCGACCAGAGACTTGACCCAAACAGACTTGAATCGAACAGACTCGAATCAAACAGACTCGGCTCGAACAGACTCGACCCGAACAGACTCGACTCGAACGGACTTGACTCGAACAGACTCGACTCGAACACAGACTCAAGCCGAACACAGACTCGACCAGAACACAGACATGACCAGACTCAAGCCGAAGAGACTCGACTCGAACACAGACTTAACCCGAACACAGACTCGACCAGAACACAGACTCGACCAGACTCAAGCCGAAGAGACTCAACTCGAACACAGACTTAACCCGAACACAGACTCGACCAGAACACAGACTCAAGCCGAACACAGACTCGACCAGAACACAGACTCGACCAGACTCAAGCCGAAGAGACTCGACTCGAACACAGACTTAACCCGAACACAGACTCGACCAGAACACAGACTCGACCAGACTCAAGCCGAAGAGACTCAACTCGAACACAGACTCGACCCGAACAGACTTGACTTGAACACATGCCCGAACAGACTCGACCCGACCCAACCAGAACAAACTCGACTCGAACACAGACTTAACCCGAACACAGACTCGACCAGAACACAGACTCAACCAGACTCAAGCCGAAGAGACTCGACTCGAACAGACTCGACCAGGCTCAAGCCGAAGAGACTCGACTCGAACACAGACTCGACCAGACTCAAGCCGAACACAGACTCGACCAGACTCAAGCCGAAGAGACTCAAACCGAACACAGACTCAAGCCGAAGAGACTCGACCACAGACTCAACCCCAAACACAGACTCGACCAGACTCAAGCCGAAGAGACTCGACCACAGACTCAAACCGAACACAGACTCGACCAGACTCAAGCCGAAGAGACTCAAACCGAACACAGACTCAAGTCGAAGAGACTCGACTCGAACACAGACTCGACCAGACTCAAGCCGAAGAGACTCGACCAGACTCAACCCGAACACAGACTCGACCCGAACAAACTCGCCTCGAACACAGACTCGACCCGAACAGACTTGACCAGACTCAAGCCGAAGAGACTCGACCACAGACTCAACCCCGAACACAGACTCGACCAGACTCAAGCCGAAGAGACTCGACCACAGACTCAAACCGAACACAGACTCGACCAGACTCAAGCCGAAGAGACTCAAACCGAACACAGACTCAAGCCAAAGAGACTCGACTCGAACACAGACTCGACCAGACTCAAGCCGAAGAGACTCGACCAGACTCAACCCGAACACAGACTCGACCCGAACAGACGCGACTCGAACACAGACTCGACCCGAACAGACTAGACCAGACAACAAGCCGAAGAGACTCGACCACAGACTTAACCCGAACACAGACTCAACCAGACTCAAGCCGAACAGACTCGACCAGAGACTTGACCCAAACAGACTCGCCTAGTCTCGACCTGAAGAAACTCGACTCAAACACAGACTCGAATCAAACAAGACTCGGCTCGAACAGACTCGACCAGAGACTTGACCCAAACAGACTCGCCTAGTCTCGACCTGAAGAAACTCGACTCAAACACAGACTCGAATCAAACAAGACTCGGCTCGAACAGACTCGACTCGAACACAGACTCGTCTCGACCAGAGACTTGACCCAAACAGACTCGCATAGACTCAACCTGAAGAAACTCGACTCAAACACAGACTCGAATTAAACAGACTCGGCTCGAACAGACTCGACTCGAACAGACTCGACCCGTACACAGACTTGACTCGACCAGAGACTTGACCCAAACAGACTCGCATAGACTCGACCTGAAGAAACTCGACTCAAACACAGACTCGAATCGAACAGACTCGGCTCGAACAGACTCGACTCGAACAGAACAGACTCGACTCGAACAGAACACAGACTCGACCAGAACAGACTCGACTCGACCAGAACACAGACTCGACCAGAGACTTGACCCAAACAGACTCGCCTAGACTCGACCTGAAGAAACTCGACTCAAACACAGACTCGAATCGAACAGACTCGGCTCGAACAGACTCGACTCGAACACAGACTCGACCAGAGACTTGACCCAAACAGACTCGCATAGACTCGACCTGAAGAAACTCGACTCAAACACAGACTCGAATCGAACAGACTCGGCTCGAACAGACTCGACTCGAACACAGACTCGACCAGAGACTTGACCCAAACAGACTCGCATAGACTCGACCTGAAGAAACTCGACTCAAACACAGACTCGAATCGAACAGACTCGGCTCGAACAGACTCGACTCGAACACAGACTCGACCAGAGACTTGACCCAAACAGACTCGCATAGACTCGACCTGAAGAAACTCGACTCAAACACAGACTCGCATCGAACAGACTCGGCTCGAACAGACTCAATCTGAACACAGACTCGACCAGAGACTTGACCCAAACAGACTCGCCTAGACTCAACCTGAAGAAACTCAACTCAAACACATATTAGAATATTTGACAATGTTACTATTTTTATTGTAATATTCATTAAATAAATGCAGCCTTTGTGAGCAGAAGAGACTTAATTATTCCAAACTTTTGACCGGTAGAAACATTTTTTTTACCTAAAAGTTTTTAAATGCGAATTTTCAATGTCTCGTATGGACATGAAAGACTGTCCTGAATAAGTAAGTCACAAAGAATTGATATTTTAGCATATTAAGCATATTTTATTAGCTGGGTGTTGCTTTAGTACTACTATAATGGCTAAAATGTATTCTGAATGCAATTTACACAGCGCAAATCTTCAACTTGTTCTCAGTGTTAGGTAGTAAAGGATGCAACAAACTACCACTTTACTGCGCTCCATCACTGATGATTCAGGCACCTGGATTGGTTCTTACAATTACAGAAAGTGTGTCATGTCTGGATATTTACCTGATATAACGCTTTCCTCAATAATTTGATAATCATTGGAGGATCACCACAAAATCTCTTGTAAACTATAAATAAAGCGTTCACTGCTTTCTGCATGTGGATATAACTCAACGGTGTGCAGAATGCATTTATCCTGTTGTGTTATTGTTTTGTTGTATTCAGAAGGAAAAGATTACATCCCATCCTCCCCTGAAGAAACTCAAGTCTCTGAATGATCTGGATCAGGCCAATGATGATCAAGAGATCGAGTTCCTCAAGCTGCAGGTTCTGGAGCAACAGAGTATGATCGACGAGCTGACACGAGTGAGTACTTCCTGTGAACACCATACAGAAGTCATAGAAGTGAGCTCTGAACACTCACATATCACATTTATCTTATGCTCCCTGTTTCAGGATAGAGAAAAACTCTTGAGAAAGAAGAGGCATAAACGAAGCAGACCAATAAAGGTGAAGTGTGTAACTTTCTCAGTGTTGCTATACTTTCTACTGGCCGCTTTCAAAACATTGCAGTCTGTCTTTTAAGTTTTGGCACAACCAGTGACACTGGGGTTGGGACCACCTAAGATTTACCCAGGATTTATCTTGTCGTTTCCCATGCAGAGGCATATTGTTGTAGATACATTCTATGGGTATGATGAAGAGTCTATGGATTCGGAAACTTCCTCAGTGGCTTCTCTGCGCATGGATCGGACCCCGGCTACACCAGATGAAGATTTAGATGAGGTGAGCATTTGGGAACATTAACTATTGATTTCTTTCTTTTCTCGCTAAGGGCTCCTGTGTTTATGCCGACTTCTTCTCTATGGTGCGTTTTGATTATTGCGCATTATTTCTCATGCTCTTTTTATTAAGGGTCTGGCGGCTGAAGAGTCTGAACTGCGGTTTAAGCAGTTGACGCGGGAATATCAGGCTCTTCAGAGAGCGTATGCCCTGCTACAGGAGCAGAAAGGAGGTTTGCTGGACGCTGAGATGGAGGCTAAGGTATTCCTGAACTGTTGTCTGTACTGTAGCTAATTAATATTAAACAGCGCACAGAACTTGGGTAAAAGACATGACACTTTTTTGATTTGTTTTGCCCTGATAAAAATGCAATTCAAACATACATCTTTAGTTTTATTATATTTATAAAAGTCAGATATGCTGTTCCGAAAAGAGCCAAGCTCGTGGATTTCTTGCAGAAATCCGGAAACACAAACTGCATCCACTGTTCCCTTAACGCTGGGTTATTTGGGAAGCTGAACAAGGTTATCTTTCCCTCAGAACCAGAAGCACACTTCTTTAGTGACATTGTTGATCTCGTGTCTAAAAATAAAATGACAGCGATGGCTTCTGTAACCGGATGAAGCTCGATGATGGGCGTGCACGCACCCATGCGAGAAATTCCACCCATTTTGATGTAATACAGGGCCATAGTCGAAAAAAAACTTTCCGAAACGTATTCAAATCAGTGTATTTGGCACAGAAATACTCTGTCATACGCCCAACTCGGTTTTTTTTTTTGGCCATGTTGCTGTTTGTAAAGTTTGGCCACCCCCCCTTAATGCACAGGTAGTTGAATCACTGTTGTATATTAATTTGCTGTTACATTGAAAAACACACACACAAACTCACACACAGTGGAGATCTGACTGCGTTTAAACATTCAGGTGCACAGAAACTTGTTATCAAAGCTGCCCTGTGACTTTTTTTAATAAAATAGCTTCGCTACTGAATCACTATATTATATTTCATAGCAACGAGGGGGTTACATTGCTATTTTGAAGTAATTAAACTCACAGCTTTGTTCTCTCTTTCTCTCTCTCTCTCTCTCTCGATAATTCATTCAAATAAATGCTATAATTTAATTCCGATAAATGTAATCTTACACTACTTTATCACTGTGTCTGATTCAAAGCAGGAATAATGCTAGATCTAACAAGCCATATCTGATGAAAATAACTGCCAATTTTACCCTTCCAGTCAAATATGGCACTGCAAACATCAATAACAGCTTTACATTCTCAATGCCATGGCAAACGCGGGATAATCCATGTCTAGATGTGCATTAAAGGATTTTAATGCACTTCGTTGGTGGTTCATTGCCTTCACGTCATGCGTTAAAATAGTTTAATGCACAGCTAGCCGTGGATCCCTTACATACTGTATATAATTGTCCTCATGCAGAGGACTCCTGAAGACCCTTATGATTATGTGTCACGGCCAGTATATAATAATAATAATAATAAGTTTATTTTTTATAGCGCCTTTCAAAAACCCAAGGTCGCTTCACAATGGAGTACTAGAGTACAATCAATTACAATCAGATAGTCAGCCTGTTCATTATAGCAAATAAACAAGCAGGTGTACAACAAATAACTCCAACAACAACAAAGAAGTTATAGAATCAAAAGAACAATTAACAGTAGCCAGTCATGTAGCATAACATGAAGAGGTGTGAGATCACTTAAAGGCAGAGGCGGTGAGAGAAAAATAATTATTTACTGCACGGAGAAAAAAGATGAGTTTTAAGTTGGGATTTAAAAATCTGGAGAGTAGGTGCGTTACGGATAGTCGAGGGCAGCTTATTCCATAATTTAGGGCCAATGACACTAAAAGCCCTTCCTCCCACAGTAGAGCGTTTCCACTTGGGCACGATGCGACTGGCCACAGGAAGCCAGTGAAGTTGGTTGAGGATGGGAGTGATGTGTACGGATTTTTTATTAAATGTTAGGGCTCGAGCAGCAGAGTTTTGCACCATTTGCAGGTGATGTATAGCCTTAGTTGGTAAGCTGCTGTATGAGGCGTTACAGTTGTCTAATCTGGAGGTTATAAAAGCGTGAATAACAGTTTCAGCATCGTTAAAGTTGAGGGATCGACGGATACGAACAATATCGCAGATGGAAAAAGCATGACTTAACTGTCTGATAACGATAACTGATAAAGATAACGTGGAGTCAAGCAATACTCCCAGATTTCACACAGTTTTTGAAGGTGTAATGTGGACACCATCCATGTCAATAAAAACGTCATCACGTGGCAAATTTTGGGATTTAGGGCCAATCAACAGGATTTCAGTTTTATCAGTATTAAGCTGTAAGAAGTTATCAGTCATCCAGGTTTTAAGTTCCTGAAGGCAGGAGTTAACAGAAGCGAGAGGAGTTGAGCTGAGTTGGGTTTAACTGTGAAATAAATCTGAATATCATCAGCGTAACTATGAAACTATATCTCGTTAAATCAGATCATTTGACCTTTTGTACATGACAAGATTAGTTCAGGTTGATACACGTCATATGCTACAAACCCCACAAAACATAAGAATATTGTTGAATTAATAAACATTTGACAGAAACAACTTTTTATATGAGACTTTCTACATATATATATATATATATATATTAGGGCTGTCAAAAGATTAATCGCGATTAATCGCATCCAAAATAAAAGTTTGTGTTTACTTAATATATGTGTGTGTACTCTGTTAATTATTATTTATATATAAATACACACACAAGCATGTATATATTTAAGAAAAAAATATTATTTTTATATATAAAACATTTATATTTATATATATTATATAAATGTATATACAGTATATACATGCAAATATTTCTTAAATATATATATATATATAAAATGTTAATGTTTTTTCATACCATATAAAATCTAAATCATCCAATAACTAGACATTTTCCCCTTGAATTAACTTTTATTTTGCATTGTGCTAAAAATGTAATAGAGTTTATTTGAAAACCTCATGGGAAAACCCTAAAAAAAATCAATACATACCCAACAATTGTTTTTGCTCAAAATTTTAATAAGCATACAGTAAATGAGCTTCTGAAAGGTAACGAGCTCAAAAGAACACATTGCTGTTCCATTGAACCCACAGGCTTATATAGTGCACATTCAGGTAAATTACCGCTGTATTTCATAGTTATTTTATCTTTGCAGGCTCAGGAGCAGCTCCAGGCAGACACTCAAAGGTATAAGGCTAAAATCGAAGACCTGGAAAAAGAGCTTGCTGTAAAAGGACAGGTAAAAGTCTTGCACTACTATTGGTATCAGTGATGCAACATTCTTACACAGTGACTTATAATGGGGTATTTATCTTGCTGAGTGTTTCTCCATACTTACAACCTGATTTGTACTGGGTATCTGGTTATAAAGTATGGCACAGGTATGGCTGATTCCCATGTCATTTCCTCTCTTACTCACAGGACTCCAGATGGGTGGAGGAGAAGCAACTGTTCCTCAGACGCAATCAGGAGCTGCTGGACAAGGTGTGTGTGTGTGTGTGCATGCAGTCTGCAGGGGATCAACAAAGTAATCATAGACTAAAGAGATCATTGCCTTAATTCCATGTAGTGGTTTCATGAGCCTCTGCAGGAAAAGAGCAGCAATAATTGAATGTGACTCATAATGTGAGGGATAATGTACAGTCATTATTGTAAAATAAACCTTGACAGGATTATTGGAACTTTGACACGAAGCAGAAACAAAGCACTTCTCCTTTACGGTGGCAGTACCAATTACAAACAAGTCACCAAATGCCATAATTTTCAGTCTCACTTATATTAGGTGTCTTTAAAATTGTAGGGTAGGTTCAGGAGCAAGTTTAGGATTAGGATCAAGAGTGTAATTACATTCAGTTACATTCAGGTAAATGTAAGTACAGTGTAATAACATATGTTGAAATATTTGTATCAAATGCAAATGTTTGGAATAAGATTTTTTACGATTTTGAAGTCTTTTAAGCAAGCAAGGCAAGGCAAGTTTATTTGTATAGCACATTTCATACACAGTGGCAATTCAAAGTACTTTACACAGAAATAGAATTAAAATATTCGTAAGTGAATAAAATAAAATAAAAATATATAGTATAACCGCTATCTGGAGTGGAAGAAAATGGAGTCAGGTTTGCGTTTGAACGGTACCCTTGCAGACAAATCTTCTTGGCCTAACTGGAGGGCTATCTCAAAATGTTTTACCCGTCAGAGCAGATCTAAACGGGTCTTCCTCGCACCGGAGGGAAATTATTTTCAATAATTAATTGTCAATTATTTTCTTTTGAACTTTCCATTCAACAGTTATATATATATATATATGTATATAGATGCTGAGAGGTTCGTGAGATACAAAAAATCATTTGTAAAAAGCACCATCAATGAAAGTCTTCCATAAAGTCCATTAGTCACATTTTTTTATGTTTCTTTGATAGGTTGAAAAGTTGGAGAATGAAAACGGAAAGCTGCATCAGGAACTACAGGACTCTAGAGATCAGAATGAACTTCTGGAGTTTCGCATACTTGAGCTGGAGGTTTGATCTCTATCCATAAATCCATTGCACCAGCCGTTCATATGGCCTAACTTAAAGGGGACCTATTATTCACCCTTTTACAAGATGTAATATAAGTCTCAGGTGTCTCCAGAATGTGAAGTTTCCACTCAAAATACCCCACAGATCATTTATGTTGTAAATGGAAGGAAAAACATGCTGTTTTTGTGCATGTATCTTTAAATGCAAATGAGCGGCTGCTCCCCGCCCCCTATCCACAAGAGCCTGTGCAGCTCCTGCCTCGGATACTCTGCCTAAAACTAAAACATCTGTTTAGTTTTGATTATCATCTCTATCGCGCACACATGACACTGCAGTTCTTCATTATCATGAAATTTATGATCTGCATGCGTTTAAAAGCCATATCAGTCTAAACTTCTGATATGTGGTTTTCTGAGCGCACACACCCGAAGCACACACACACAGAAAGCTGTGTGTCAGACAGAGCGTCCTGTTGGGGTAACAGCTTAGGACCCAAGACCAGTAGTGAAAAATGAAGACCAGGAGTCAGGAGTCAGATTAATTAAAGAAAATTTTACTGAAGAATCGTTTGCAGTTTCATCAGCAGAAGCCAGCTCAAGAGGAGTTTGTAGGCCGCACTCCCTCTAACAGTCTCCCCGCCTCCGTCTAACGTACATACAATTTTCTGAACAGTTATACTGTTTTCAAGGTCTAGCCACGTCATTACTGCCATGTGGAATGATTCTGATTGGTTCTTACAACATGCAACGTAAGCAACTTTCCACACGTAGACAGATAGGAGCATATATCATAAAAATGCGTAGACTCGATATCGCCCAGGCCCAGATTAGTCCACAGTGACCTCGGAGGTCATAGAAAAGACGCCTCCAAGTCTAGAATCGTCTACCGAAAGGACCATCTCCAATACTGGATCTGAACAGAATCATGAGACGCACACACAAAGCTCCACAGAATAACAGTTTCCATCAAGGTCGGAACATCTTAACTAACTATCAACAAAGCACTTCTCCAAAACATGCTGATGCTAACTCTAATTCAGAAGTGACTTTATTCTATTCTATAAAGAAAGAAAAGTATATCAAAGAGGTACATTTTTCTGAGTCCCCAAAGAGTCCCATAGCTGTGACATAGATGACCCAAGGGGTCACTTTAGTAAGACATACAGTTAACACATGCTGAGCACTCTTCACTCCCTGGAGTGTTATTACAAACACCCAGGACATTCGCCTGTCAGCACGTCTTGACACAGACTCAGAGCAGCACCTAAAGAATGTGGATTCAAAAGCACACAGCAACAAAATCACTACAATATCCAAAATCACTCCTTGAATATAGAGAACTGATTTATCAAATGTAGGAAATGGTCATAACTTGATTATCATTAATTCTTATTTTAATATTGAACATAAAATCATTCTTGAAGGATATGTGTCTGAGAGACAAGTGATGTTTGGCTTGACCCTTGACCCTTCAGTCCCATGTAGTGTTAATTTCGTCAGACGAGATGAGACTAAATATGTTTGTCAACGACCTTTTTTTCATGATTAAGACGAGACGATGACGAGACTAATGGTGCGTTCACACCGGACGCGAATGACGCGTTTCGCGCGAGTGATTTACACTCGTTGTTAAGTTAATGCAAGACGCGAAGAGGCATTCTGCGGCGAATGAGACGGCGCGAATGGCGCGATTGACGCGAATTGAGCGTTTTGAATGCGTGATTCGCGTGAATCGCTCAAGTTGAAAAATCTGAACTTTGGCGGATATTCGCGCCGGGTTAACCAATCAGGAGCTTACTCTAGTAGTGACAACAATGAGGAGAACATCTGTATATTAATATCTGGTTCAGACAATATGATTATCACTGTGATAACATTAAATGAATGAAACACAACCCAGTCTCTTTTTGTTAAATGCAAGTTTATGTATGATCAATAATACAAAAGTATAAGTAAAAAGTATAATAAGCTATACATGAAATAGAGCAAACAATTCAGTCAAACATTTAAAGTCAGTGCTAGTCGGCTACAACTGTAACGTAAAGTTATAGCCTAAAAATAAAAAAGTAATGAAACTTAACTTTGCCTTCAGCCTAAACGATTCGCCAGGGAACAAATTATAGATCCATGAGACCAAAGATCGGCCGTTACATATACACAAGACGAATTATAGCTGGAGACGCCACAGAGACATCAGAGCAGCGGCAGAAGGACTGGCCGAGGAAAGGCTGCTCTCGCCGGGGTTAATGAGCGCTGAGCACCGCTGATCCACTGGAGCTCACAACTCCGAAAACACCAGATAAAATGTTCAAATAGGCACTTTTTTATAAATAAACATTAGGTTTGAGCTTTAAACAACTACATTATCGCCTGAAAAGTCTTAAAACTACGTTTTGTCACACATTAACAGTAGATTTTAACAAAAAAAGACCCATGTCAGCCATTTCTCAACGAGACGAGCCGGCTGACAGAAGCCCCTCCCATGACGCGAATTCGCGTCTGTTGTGCAGTGAATGTCACGAATTTCACGCGTGAATGAAGCGAGTCAACTCAAAATGTTCAAGCGTCCAACTTATTCGCGTCAATCGCGTCCGGTGTGTGAACGCCACATAAGACTCAATTAACATGCATTATTGTTGACGAAAAAAGACGAGTCTAAAATGTTTTGCATAAACGATACGATAAAATCTCTCTTCATTTTCATCTAAAATCATCTTGAGATCTATGAGATAGAATATTCAGCTGTTCAAAATATTCAGAATGAGCTTGCGCTGTTGCTCATGTACAGGTCTCATACTCCTGTGGCTGCGACACATTATAACTGACGAGAAGCACTGCGGACAAAAAATATCGGGGGAAAACACCACCAACCTTAAGCGACATCTAAAGGCTAAATTCAAACAATAAATACCGTTTTGGTGCACTTAATGTGGCATAACAGTTAAAGCCAGAGCCGAGTTGCGACATGCTTTCATCTCGAGGCGGCACGGGCGGTCACATGGTTCATGGAGCGCTCAATACTTCTAGCGCTGTGTCAATACATTTGAATGGCTTAAGCGGATAGACAACAGCTTCACTAGACAGGAGTTTGCAGCAATTTTTGGTAAACAGTACAGCATAGTGTGCATTGATTATTACGTCAACCATATTTAAAGTATCATTATATTATGGAGAGTGATGGAGATGCAACATTGTTTACATTAATGTTAATGTTTTTCTCGTATTTAGCCCTCAGGTATCCCTTACTAATTGGTCACACTTATACTCATTGGTGGTCAAATGTGACCATACACCTTGACCTTAACTATTTTTAAATTAAATAGCCTATATTTTAGTTCAATAATATTTAATGAATATTTTGAGGAGAAATGTTGGTACTAAATCCTATTTGTGCAATAATTATGGTCCATTAATGACCTCTTACATTTTTTTTATTATTACAATTTATATTACAATTAGTGTAGTAATTAAGGTTAAAATAAAGAATTACAATGCAAAGAGGCAAATTAGAAATTTTTAGAAACTAAATTAAAACACTAGTCCCGTGAGTGTTAAACTAAGTTCTCTTTCACATCTCATTGTGCTTAAACTGTCAAATACACTCACGGTTATGTCAAAAACACACACAGTTCACATAAACACAGTCGGTTATGTCTGTGAACATAAAGAAATCACATATGTGTATTAGATCTGTGTATTAAAGTGACATCAGTGTAATACACAGTACCTAATTCTATATCTGCTGTTAATATGAATCAAACAACAAAACAGAAAATCACTCTCGACTCTTGACTAAATAACTTTAGTAGCTTTCTTACTTGAATGCTGCTGTTAAATGGAGATGAACATGGCGGACTGTGTACAGCTCACTGAGGGTGGAGCTATGCTAATAGGGCGGAGTCAGTCAGCAGTAGTGGGCGTGGCCTGCTCCAATGTGACATCACAATGGAGCACGGCTCATTTTGAGACACTGTTTCAGATTTATGGGGAAAATAACAGAGTGAAGGGATTTTTACCACAATAGGGTGGTTGTGTACACACTGCGGACACCTAAATATGTTCAAAAGCAAAATAAAAGTAAATATTGCATAATAGGTCCCCTTTAAACTTGTAACTACAAGACTGTGAGCAACTCAGAATTTAATTGTGTTGCTTCATTTGTTCTTAAAGGATTAGTTCACTTTTAAATAAACGTTTGCTGATAATTTACTCACCCCCATGTCATCCAAGATGTCCATGTCTTTCTTTCTGCAGTCAAAAATAAATTAAGGTTTTTGAGGAAAACATTCCGGGGTTTTTCTCCATATAATGGACTTCAATGGGCTCCAAACAGTTCAAGGTCCAAATGACAGTCTCAGTGCAGCTTCAAAGGGCTTTAAACAATACCAGAAGATGAATAAAGGTCTTATCTAGCGAAACGAGCAGTATTTATGCTACTATTTTACCTCTTATCAGATGAACGTGATCATCTCTGAGCTCCTCCATAACTTCCGCTAAGTGAGGTCAAAATACGAGCGTGGTCATAGATACTGTATATCGATTGTAGATGCCTCATTCTACTGATCCGTACAGGCGCTAATGAGGTATCTACGTGTACATCTATGACCACGCTCGTATTTTGACCTCACTTAGCGGAAGTTATGGCGGAGCTTATAAGAGGTAAAATAATAGCATAAATACTGCACGGTTTCTCGCAGAAACGGATCGTTTGGCTAGATCAGACCCTTATTCATCGTATTATGTAGTTTATAGCCCTTTGAAGCTGTACTGAAACTGTCATTTGGACCTTGAACCATTTGGAGCCTATTGAAGTCCATTATATGGAGAAAAATCCTGGAATGTTTTCATCAAAAACCTTAATTTCTTTTCGACTGAAGAAAGAAAGACATGGACATCTTGGATGACATGGGGGTGAGTAAATTATCAGCAAAAGTTAATTTAAAAGTGAACTAATCCTTTAAGACATTTGTAGCGAGGAGTTCATAAGAAACTCATGATGCAATTCACACAGTCTGTACTTTTATTCCTGGTTATTGGAGGCTTCTGTAAATATCTAGTTTATCCATGGGGTTTCAACTAATTTAAATTGTGCAATGAAAAAATCTATAATAATGCATAAATTGTAACTTACAATTATCGTATGCTGAGTTGTAACATACACATGGACACGTGACTGGGCCCTGATTATTATCAATTAGCAGTATTACAGTTTCCTTTAGATTGATATTCTAGCATACTAGGAGAGCAGCATAATGGTGGTTAAATCTGGCTTTTCCATCCTTAGACTGCAATTTTGACAAAGGGGAGCAAATTAAATATACTGTACAGGACTGCTGTCGTATTTTTAAGCAAGTACAATATATCACACAGCATGACAACTCTTTATTTATCTGTAAGTAAAACACAAATGTGAGCGTACTTCCATGGATAGTTGCTGTGCCAAAATGTTCCCTCTTGACAAACAAGAACACTCTTTGTCTCTCATCTTGTTTTGCATTCTCAGATGGATGCATCCACCTAGTGGTGGAAGTACAGAAATACAAAAACTATGCTTTGAGTAAACAGCCTTCTATGATGAAATGATCCATCATCTATGTGGAGACATAGACTGGAGTGCAAATGATAATGCTGTTGGTGTAAGTGTGTAACGTGTGTTTGATGTGATCTGTCAGGAGCGTGAGAGGAGATCACCTCCGTTCAACCTTCAAATTCATCCTTTCTCTGAGGGAGTGAGTGCACTACAGATCTACTGTATAAAGGAGGGAGTGAAGGTAAGTATGAAATCATAAACTGGCTCTTTGCTTTCAATAACAGTAAGAACCCATGACCCAGTTCTGCTGTCATCTGCTCTCAACAGGACGTGTGTATACCAGACCTCATCAAGCTGTTGGATATACTAGGGGATAACGGGGTACGTCACAGACCACAATCCATTCAACATTTTCTTTCTGTCATGGGCTAGATTATTACCAGTTATAGTGTAATTGCACATTATGCGTTTCTGTCTTTATGCAGAACTTGAGGAATGAGGAGCAGGTGGCCATTATTCAAGCAAGTACTGTGCTGTCTCTCGCTGAGAAGGTACGTGGTTGCCTATTTCAGGTTATATAAGTATACTAGAGAGTCCCAAAAACAGTAACTGGATGTCTGAATGCCATTACATTAGAAACAAAAGTGTCATAGAACTAATTCTGTATATACAACATTTACTTATACAACAATAATAACACTGGTCTACAGCCAAAATGCTTCTGATAAAGATATAGTCACAATTTAGTCATTCGAAATAAAAATGCTGCTTAAAATTGTTGATTTGCTCTAGTTTTCAAGATATGCTATTGGGTCAGTACATGACCTTTGACTTAGTAATGGCGGAGGATATGTGAGTTATAAAGGGAAGGGATCTCAACTTAAACCAGAAATGACTAAAATACATCTTTGACTGGACCTATGAATAAATCTATGACTGGGTTTGGACAGGACTTGCCTTTTAAGTGTAACCGATACTACTCGACCCAGAGCGGGATTCTCTGGCATGGGATGCATGCACGCTAACAAGGACGCTAAAGGCCGAAGCTGGTAGCGCAACTCTTGAGGCCAGGGGAGTGAGGTTTACATGCACCGCTCTTACTGGCCTACGTTACAATCCCCCCCTAAACCTCATTCCCATACGGGTCACGGCACCAGATGTGACTGGTCCTACTCAACCCGCCTTGAGCTGGATTTGAACCAGGGTCTCCATTGTGGGAGGCGGGCAAGGACGCCAAAGACCGCAGCCTCTAGCGCCAGTCTCTAGTGCACCTCTTGAGGCCAGGTTTACACGCACAGCTCTTACTGGCCAACATCCATTACACTCACCCCCCCTAAAACTCACTCCCATCCCGGTCACACCACCAAATGTCACTGGTCTTACTTGACTCACTCTGAGCGGGTTTCGAACCGGGGTCTCCGGCATGGAAGGCTGGCACACTAACAAAGACACTAAAAACACAGCCACTAGCGTCAGTCGCTAGCGCACCTCATGAGGCCAGGGGAGTGAGGTTTCCATGCACAGCTTATACTGGCCTACGTTACACTCACCCCCCTAAACCTCACTCCCACCCAGGTCACGGCACCAGATGTGACTGGTCCTACTCAACCCGCTCTGAGCTGGATTTGAACCGGGGTCTCCATTGTGGGAAGTGGGCAAGGACGCTAAAGACCGCAGCCTCTACCATCAGTCTCTAGTGCGCCTCTTGAGGCCAGGTTTACACGTACAGCTCTTACTGGCCAACATCCATTACACTCACCCCCCTAAAACTCACTCCCATCCAGGTCACACCACCAAATGTCACTGGTCTTACTTGACCTGCTCTGAGCGGGTTTCGAACCTGGGTCTCTGGCATGTAAGGCTAGGCACACTAACAAAAACACTAAAAACACAGCCACTAGCGTCAGTCGCTAGCGCACCTCATGAGGCCAGGGGAGTGAGGTTTACACGCACAGCTCATACTGGCCAACATCCATTACACTCACCCCCCTAAAACTCACTTCCATCCGGGTCATGGCACCAGATGTGACTGGTCCTACTCAACCTGCTCTGAGCTGGATTTGAACTGGGGTCTCCATTGTGGGAGCCGGGCAAGGACGCTAAAGACCGCAGCCTCTAGCGTCAGTCTCTAGTGCACCTCTTGAGGCCAGGTTTACACGTACAGCTCTTACTGGCCAACATCCATTACACTCACCCCCCTAAAACTCACTCCCATCCAGGTCACCCCACCAAATGTCACTGGTCTTACTTGACCCGCTCCGAGCGGGGTTCGAACCTGGGTCTCCGGCATGGAAGGCTAGGCACACCAATAAAAACACTAAAAACAGCCACTAGCGTCAGTCGCTAGCGCACCTCTTGAGTCCAGGGGAGTGAGGTTTACATGCACAGCTCATACTGGCCTACGTTACACTCACCCCCCTAAACCTCACTCCCACCCGGGTCACGGCGCCAAATGTAACCGATCCTACTTGACCCACTCGGAGGGATTCAAACCGGGGTCTCCGGTTTGGGATTCGGGCATGCTAACAAGGACGTTAAAGACCGCAGCCGATAGTATCAGTAGCTAGCGTGCCTCTTGAGGCTGGGGAGCGAGGTTTACAGGCACAGCTCTTACTGGCCTACATCCACTACATAGGCAAAACAATGAATCATGTAATCTGAAGCTGATATGAATCGCATTATGTTATTCCTAGAAGTCATGGATGATACAATCATAAAAAGCATACAGCACTCATTGCTGAACAAATTGCCCTGTATTGCTCTAGGAATCATACAGTGTTGTGCTCTCTTACTTGTCAGTGTTGGATTTTGCAAAGGGACACATTTCTGTTCAGCCAAAGTGATCAGAGATGCCTCGTACTTGAGTGAACAGTGCACTTCAGATGGAGCACATCAATGCCATCATGACTATTGCTGGACAGCGATGAGAGACAAGAGACAAGCCAAGAAGCGCAGTGTAGACACTGAATAGGTCTAAATTATGTGCATAATAGTTGTTTGCCTTTTGTTTCACAATACATTTGATTTATATAACCCCTTTTCTGATTTCTAAAGTGTTACATAAGCAGGACAGGTGACAGGTATAAACGTAAAATGTTGGTATAAACGTAAAAACTTAGTAGCCAATCAATTGTTTTAACTGTCATTTGAATTCAGCACATTAAAATACATAATAGGTTTTTATTTCTGAAGCAGGCGATTTCTAAAACAAATTGTAGACCAGTGTAATCATTTGCAATGAAGAGATCACAGAATGTGTGTATTTTTGTCTGTTGTGGTTTAGTGGATTCAGCAGATCGAAGGCACAGAAGCAGCTCTGCATCAGAAGATGATGGACCTGGAGCTCGAGATGGTACAAACAACAAGTCACACATTAATTGTCTTACATGTTTGATGTTGATGAATAATGAATTCCCTGTTTTTTTTTTTAAATATATACAAATAAACAGTAGGTTTAAAATGTTTTACATTTACAAACTAAGCAAAATAGGTTGCTGCAGATTTATGTTTTGCCTTAAGCCGGGTGCACACTGTGCGATTTAGGCCACGATTTGGCCGTTTGAGACAAATTGAGCAAATCCTAAAATATTCCTCTGATCCTAGGATAAAATCTGAAGTCTTTGATCGTTAGTTTGACATGTTCACCGGCAGCCGATTAATGACCACTGCCATCAAATTTTACCTCAGACAAAATTCTGGCAGTGTCAGAAGATTTGTCAGAAGATTTGTCAACCTCCCCGGGAAAGTCTGTGCCAAGGTACTGAAGAGGAGAATTTGGCCGATAGTGGAACCTCAGATTCAGGAGGAACAGTGTGGTTTTCGTCCTGGTCGTGGAACACTGGACCAGCTCTATACCCTCTCCAGGGTGCTGGAGGGTTCATGGGAGCTTGCCCAACCAATCCACATGTGCTTTGTGGATTTGGAGAAGGCATTCGACTGTGTTCCTCATGGGGTCCTGTGGAGGGTGCTCTGGGAGTATGGGGTCGAGGGCCCTCTGCTTAGGGCTGTTCGGTCCCTGTACGACTGGAGCAGGAGCTTGGTCCGCATTGCCGGCAGTAAGTCAGACTTGTTCCCGGTGCATGTTGAACTCATGCAGGGTGCCCTTTGTCACCGGTTCTGTTCATAATTTTTATGGACAGAATTTCTAGGCGCAGCCAAGGGCCGGAGGGTGTCCGGTTTGGGGACCACGCAATTTCGTCACTGCTTTTTGCGGATGATGTTGTCCTGTTGGCCTCCTCAGACCAGGACCTTCAGCGTGCACGGGGGCGGTTTGCGGCTGGGATGAGAATCAGCACCTCCAAGTCCGAGGCCATGGTTCTCCGTCGGAAAAGGGTGGCTTGCCCGCTTCAGGTGGGTGGAGAGTTCCTGCCTCAAGTGGAGGAGTTCAGGTATCTTGGGGTCTTGTTCACGAGTGAGGGAAGGATGGAACGGGAGATTGACAGACGGATCGGTGCAGCTTCTGCAGTAATGCAGTCGATGTACAGGTCTGTCGTGGTGAAGAAAGACCTGAGCTGCAAGGCGAGGCTCTCGATTTTTACCGGTCGATCTACGTTCCTACTCTCACCTATGGTCATGAGCTGTGGGTCATGACCGAAAGGACAAGTTCCCAGATACAGGCGGCCGAAATGAGCTTCCTCCGCAGGGTGGCTGGGCGCTCCCTTAGAGATAGGGTGAGAAGCTCGGTCACTCGGGAGGAGCTCAGAGTAGAGCCGTTGCTCCTCCACATTGAGAGGAGCCAGCTGAGGTGGCTCGGGCATCTATTTTGGATGCCTCCTGGACGCCTTCCCAGGGAGGTGTTCCGGGCACATCCCACCAGGAGGAGACCCCAGGTCACGCTGAAGGGATTATGTCTCCCGGCTGGCCTGGGAACACCTCGGTATTCCCCCGGAAGAGCTGGAGAAAGTGTCTAGGGAGAAGGAAGTCTGGGCATCTCTGCTTAGACTGTTGCCCCCCGCGACCCGGCCCCGGATAAGCGGAAGATGCTGGATTCTGAAAGTGTCAGAAGATTTGGTGCACACTCCTGCAGTGTTACTTTTCCTACGACAACGTTAAAATATCAATTTTTTCAAGACAAACTATGACCAAAATGAGTGCTAGAGATTTCTTTGTAGTCACCATTTCAGTCCCGCGTGTAATGCGGCTCACTGTCACTGAACGCGCCATTGATTGATTATATAAAACTCTGGACGAGTTTTCTTGCGTGTGTCCGTTTTTAGCACGTCTTGACTATCATACAGTCTGACATTAATGACTGAGATCTTACAGTGTGACATGGCTTACAGGGGGATCATGTTTGTACAGTCTGACAAGGAGCAATCGTAAAGGACTATTATAAATCGCACATTGTGCACCCGGCTTTAGTCATCTGCACAGACCTCTCAGATATGCTGGGAGTTAAAGACTCAACTTGTTTACAAGATGAATGGAAAATCTATCATTGTTATTCTTTCACTAACAGTCATTTTTGGGTGATCTATCCTTTTAGGATAATACAAAGGGGTTGCATTATATGTAATCGGTCTATCAGTTTTTGTTAAATTAAGTAATTAAGTTTGGCTCAACTGTGCTAATGTTTTGATGTCATCTAAAGCACTGACTGTTGGCTTGCAGGAGATGTTCTGCAAACAAAAGGGATATCTGGAGGAGGAACTAGACTACAGGAAGCAGGCGCTGGACCAGGCTTATATGGTAAATTATTGCTCAATTTTCAGCAATTTCATCCTTTTATGAACTTCAGCGAAACAATTACTGTGATGTTCTGTTTTAGAAAGTGGTACATGTTGTTAATTTTGATATTTTATTTAATTAGATTTTTGAGTATGTTAGAAAGTGGTTACATCTTCACAATGATGCACCAGTTTTAATGTTTTTGTATGACATTAATTGTAGTCCAATCGTTTTTCATTATAGTGCAACGAAAGGTTTGTCTTGTCAAACTTCACATGGACAGTATCCACAAACGTTTTCTTTGTTCCAAAACCTATTTTGCCACTATATTTTCTGCACTGGTGTTCTAAACCGTGAACCAAACCAACCATATCCAACTATTATTTGATTTTAAACAAAAAAGTAAAAATACGAAAAACGATGTGGTCCCACTTTATATTAAGTGTCTTTATGTACTACCATTTAAATTAATCTTTTGATACAACGCACTTAATGTGTACATACATGTTTTACATTGTACAATAATCAGAAAAATACCTGCATGTAATTGCAGCAATAATTAATATCTGTAATTACGTCTATATTTACGCTGTTGGGTGAAATAACTCTTTAAACCTAATCATATAGCATATATACACCGATCAGGCACAACATTATGACTAATATTGAGCTGGTTCCCGTTTTACTGCCAAAAACAGCCCTGACCCGTCAAGGCATGGACTCCACTAGACCTCTGAAGGTGTGCTGTGGTATCTGGCACCAAGATGTCAAATCCTTTAATTAAGTTGTGAGGTGGGACCTCCATGGATTGGACTCTGTTCAGCACATCTCACAGATGCTCGATTGGATTGAGATCTGGGGAATTTGGAGGCCAAGTCACCACCTCAAACTCGTTCTTAATCCATTCCTGAAGCATTTTTGCTTTGTGGCGGCGCATTATCTGCTGAAAGAGCCACAGCCAGCAGGGAATACCGTTTCCATGAAAGGCTGGACATGGTCTCAACAATGCTTAGGTAGGTGGGACGTGTCAAAGTAACATTCACATGGATGGAGGACCCAAGGTTTCCCAGCAGAACATTGCCCAAAGCATCACTGCCTCCGCCGCCACGCCTTCTTCCCATAGTGCACCTGGTGCCATGTGTTCCCCAGGTAAGTGACGTGATGTAATCGAAAACGTGATTCATCAGACCAGGCCACCTTCATCCATTGCTCCGTGGTCCAGTTCTGATGCTCACGTGCCACTGTTGGTGCTTTGGGTGGTGGTCAGGGGTCAGCATGGGCACTGGTCAGCGGCTGTGCCGCCCCATACACAACAAACTGAGATGCTCAGTGTATTCTGACACCTTTCTATCAGAACCAGCATTAACTTCTTGAGCAGTTTGAGCTCCAGTAGCTCGTCTGTTTGAATGGACCACACGGGCCAGCCTTCGCTCCCCACGGGCATCAATGAGCCTCGGCCGCCCATGACCCTGTGGCCGGTTCTCCACTGGTCCTCCATGACCCTGTGGCCGGTTCTCCACTGGTCCTCCATGACCCTGTGGCCGGTTCTCCACTGTTCCTCCATGACCCTGTGGCCGGTTCTCCACTGGTCCTCCATGACCCTGTGGCCGGTTCTCCACTGTTCCTCCACGACCCTGTGGCCGGTTCTCCACTGTTCCTCCATGACCCTGTGGCCGGTTCTCCACTGTTCCTCCATGACCCTGTGGCCGGTTCTCCACTGTTCCTCCATGACCCTGTGGCCGGTTCTCCACTGGTCCTTCATGACCCTGTGGCCGGTTCTCCACTGGTCCTTCATGACCCTGTGGCCGGTTCTCCACTGGTCCTTCATGACTCTGTGTCCGGTTCTCCACTGGTCCTTCATGACCCTGTGGCCGGTTCTCCACTGGTCCTTCATGACCCTGTGGCCGGTTCTCCACTGGTCCTTCATGACCCTGTGTCCGGTTCTCCACTGGTCCTTCATGACCCTGTGGCCGGTTCTCCACTGGTCCTTCATGACCCTGTGGCCAGTTCTCCACTGGTCCTTCATGACCCTGTGTCCGGTTCTCCACTGTTCCTCCATGACCCTGTGGCCGGTTCTCCACTGGTCCTTCATGACCCTGTGTCCGGTTCTCCACTGTTCCTCCATGACCCTGTGGCCGGTTCTCCACTGTTCCTCCATGACCCTGTGGCCGGTTCTCCACTGGTCCTTCATGACCATGTGTCCGGTTCTCCACTGTTCCTCCATGACCCTGTGGCCGGTTCTCCACTGGTCCTTCATGACCCTGTGGCCGGTTCTCCACTGGTCCTTCATGACCCTGTGTCCGGTTCTCCACTGTTCCTCCATGACCCTGTGGCCGGTTCTCCACTGTTCCTCCATGACCCTGTGGCCGGTTCTCCACTGTTCCTCCATGACCCTGTGTCCGGTTCTCCACTGTTCCTTCATGACCCTGTGGCCGGTTCTCCATTGGTCCTTCATGACCCTGTGGCCGGTTCTCCACTGGTCCTTCATGACCCTGTGGCCGGTTCTCCACTGGTCCTTCATGACCCTGTGTCCGGTTCTCCACTGGTCCTTCATGACCCTGTGGCCGGTTCTCCACTGTTCCTTCATGACCCTGTGGCCGGTTCTCCACTGGTCCTTCATGACCCTGTGGCCGGTTCTCCACTGGTCCTTCATGACCCTGTGGCCAGTTCTCCACTGGTCCTTCATGACCCTGTGTCCGGTTCTCCACTGGTCCTTCATGACCCTGTCGCCGGTTCACCACTGGTCCTTCATGACCCTGTGTCCGGTTCTCCACTGTTCCTCCATGACCCTGTGGCCGGTTCTCCACTGTTCCTCCATGACCCTGTGGCCGGTTCTCCACTGTTCCTCCATGACCCTGTGTCCGGTTCTCCACTGTTCCTCCATGACCCTGTGGCCGGTTCTCCACTGTTCCTTCATGACCCTGTGGCCGGTTCTCCACTGGTCCTTCATGACCCTGTGGCCGGTTCTCCACTGGTCCTTCATGACCCTGTGGCCGGTTCTCCACTGGTCCTTCATGACCCTGTGGCCGGTTCGTCCGGTTCTCCACTGGTCCTTCATGACCCTGTGGCCGGTTCTCCACTGGTCCTTCATGACCCTGTGGCCGGTTCGTCCAGTTCTCCACTGGTCCTTCATGACCCTGTGGCCGGTTCTCCACTGGTCCTTCATGACCCTGTGGCCGGTTCGTCCGGTTCTCCACTGGTCCTTCATGACCCTGTGGCCGGTTCTCCACTGGTCCTTCATGACCCTGTGGCCGGTTCGTCCGGTTCTCCACTGGTCCTTCATGACCCTGTCGCCGGTTCTCCACTCGTCCTTCATGACCCTGTGGCCAGTTCTCCACTGGTCCTTCATGACCCTGTGTCCGGTTCTCCACTGTTCCTCCATGACCCTGTGGCCGGTTCTCCACTGGTCCTTCATGACCCTGTGTCCGGTTCTCCACTGTTCCTCCATGACCCTGTGGCCGGTTCTCCACTGTTCCTCCATGACCCTGTGGCCGGTTCTCCACTGGTCCTTCATGACCCTGTGTCCGGTTCTCCACTGTTCCTCCATGACCCTGTGGCCGGTTCTCCACTGGTCCTTCATGACCCTGTGGCCGATTCTCCACTGGTCCTTCATGACCCTGTGTCCGGTTCTCCACTGTTCCTCCATGACCCTGTGGCCGGTTCTCCACTGTTCCTCCATGACCCTGTGGCCGGTTCTCCACTGTTCCTCCATGACCCTGTGTCCGGTTCTCCACTGTTCCTCCATGACCCTGTGTCCGGTTCTCCACTGTTCCTCCATGACCCTGTGGCCGGTTCTCCACTGTTCCTCCATGACCCTGTGTCCGGTTCTCCACTGTTCCTCCATGACCCTGTGGCCGGTTCTCCACTGGTCCTTCATGACCCTGTGGCCGGTTCTCCACTGGTCCTTCATGACCCTGTGGCCGGTTCTCCACTGGTCCTTCATGACCCTGTCGCCGGTTCACCACTGGTCCTTCCTTGGAGCACTTTTGATAGAGACTGACCACTGCAGACTGGGAACACCCCAGAAAAGCAGTTTTGGCGATGCTCTGACACCATGCCTGATCGGTGTATATACAGTAACACCTACAGTATGTAATATATATATATACACTTTACTGTAATTTTTTAAATGCAATGCAAGAGAACCTTACCGTCATGATCTGTAACTGTATTTGTATGTGCAACAGCAAATCCAGGAGTTGGAGGCAACCCTGTACAACGCATTGCAGCAGGATAAAGTGATAAAATACGGAGAACCTCTGGACGAGCTGCAGAAGGACGAGTTACGCTCGGCCGTGGAGAGACTCCGCAGGCAGATGCTGCGTAAGAGCAGAGAGTATGACTGTCAAGTGCTGCAGGAGAGGATGGAGCTGCTCCATCAGGCCCATCAGGTACTGTTCAAAACAAGACAACAACTCACACCAAAGATTCATTTTCAAAATTCCATTTTTAATTAAATAATTTAATACATCTAAATGTACGTATGTGTCATACTTTCAATGAGAAAGGCAACAGAATCCTCATGACGAAGAAAAAAAATCATATTAATATAAAGTTGTTTATTTCTTAAAATCTGTTGATGTGTATGGAGGACCAAACCTGCAGAAATTAAAAATTAAGGAATTAATTAATTAATAAGTAAATAAATGAATACATACATTTTAGTGCTGGGAATCGATAAAAAAACAAAACAAATTAATCACTTTTTTTCTGTAATAAATCGTGATTAATCGCAAATATTTTAATATTTTGATATTGTAATAATTTCAGTTACTCTCCAAATTAATGTAGAAACTATTTAAAGACAGTATATTTTAAATATGTGTTGTAATGGCATCTTTTTATGAATGAAGGCCAGTATCACTGACACTAATGTCTCTATGAAACATTAATGACGTTAAATTACAGTATAACTGAAAGATACCAATTTCAACATTTAGTAGGCTTTAATTTAAGTGAACTTAAAACAATCTTTACATAAACCCAAAATAATAAATGTTATTTTTACTTGTGGCCTTCCCTGTTAGACATATACAGAAATGTAATAGTTATCAAACACCTTTCTTAACTGCATAAATAATAAGTGAAATATAGATTAATCATCATTAAAGCTACACTTTTCTCTGTTGCCGTTGTTCTGTGATGAACATTAATGACAGGCATCATCAGTGCTCCTGTCACTTTAAGAACAGCCTCTGATGAACATGATGCGGATCTGACGCGCATCTCCTTTCCTCACAACTCTTTAAAGAGCACCTATCATGGAATTTTGAAATTGACCTTTCATGTAGTGTGTAACATAGATCTAAGTGAACAAAAACATCCTGTGATAGCTTGAAATATGACAGTGCACCGTATATATAGTTATTTTCTTTCAAAAGTAAGAGTCGACTCGGAGTCATTTTTAAGAATCGTTAGAAGACCGAAGCTTTTTCTCTGAATAGATGACGTCAACTTGTCAAGTTATTTGAATACGATACGCCCACTTATTGCGCTCCAAGACGCCAGTGAAAACTAGAAAACATCATGGCCACGAGACCCTGTGTTCTGAAGTGCGACTCAAAAGCAAACTTTTTTCATCTGCCCAAGGATGAGCATTTGAAGACTAAGTGGCTTGAAGACAAACCATACATCGTCGCGATTGTGTGTTTATTAGTCGTCAAATGTATGTTTCGCGATCTCAGGAAGCTTTTATTATGGACTTTTATTATGGCACATGGTATCTTCTTCGTCTGTCTGTACCATATATGGACTACATGTGCACAGAGCGTCCTCCGGCTGCCAGTATGAATTGAAAACAACACACAAGAGACTCAATCGCTCATGATTAGGCTATAACTGCCCGTTTTGAGGAAGTATTGAATAAAAAATACTCCTCTGTTTAGAAATTTGACACAGACATATGAGAATCTATCAATATGTCTCCTCATCTGCACACTTTTGAACTAAAAGCCCTGAGGGATGTTGATTTGTCGCGAGTCTTTGTGAGGAGTTTTTTTATGAATGAGATCAGCTGAGGCTCATATTACAATCAAACAGTACCGACGCGGTTTTCATATTCATAACTCCTGACACATATTAACAAATTACTGTCACTATAAGACTTTGATGGGCGTTCCGTTTCCGAAAATATCTGCACAGACTAAACCAATCACAACTGACTGGGTCATCTGACCAATCACCGCAGATTAGCGTCACGTAAAGGCGGGTTTTGAAAAGTGAATCACTAAAGGAATCATTTGAGAATCGCTGTCAAAACAGTTAAAAATAAATGCATATTATAAGAAAACTAAAGTCTTTTTTGTCATTGCATGCATGCAAAACTGTTGTTGGGGACTTCTAAAACAATATTTGGAACATTTTAAATGCCATGATAGGTGCTCTTTAAGTTCATTTAAGACGTTATTTAACTAATGTAAGACTCCTAATATGAGAATACTCAAAATTCTCTGTGTTGTTGTTATTGTTTGTTCATGAGCAAAAGAGAACTCGATGTGAGCAGGAGACTGACACGAGTCTGTCTGTGCGTCGAGTGTGTGTGTGTGTGTCAGAGTGTCCCTCGATTAGCTGACATGAGACGCAGCCACACACACACAGGACATTGACATACAGCGCGTTCTCTTGTGTCTTGTCGTGCTTAGAAACATTTACATGTATAAGAGCGTGATCATATAATCTAACGCTCGGCAAAAATGGATATTAAAAAGGTCGCTGGAAATGATCGCGGCTGGAAAAATTATCGAGCTCTTTTTTTTTTTATCGTGCGATTAATTGATTTATTGACTATCGCGACAGGCCTAGTCACAAGCTCTTTTTAATACCTTTCATTGGCTAAATATTTGTAAAACAGACAGACGTAAAGGGTGACCAATAAGAATAAGAAAGAAAAAAAGGGCACTTCGAGTGTAAGGGCAAAAAGGGCATGTGTTCTGCACAGGTTGAGCCTGCTTGATGAAATGTGTTGGTTCTGTATGATGGTGAGCTGATGCAATAGCTGTTATATACAGAAGAGGGCAGCAAATGATCAGGAAATGCCAAACACTTAGCATATTGTAAAACCCATGTATGTTTGTTTTTCAACTGTGCACTCAGCTACAGGGCCCGTATTCATAAAGAATCTTAATGCAAAGAGAAGCTCCTAGTGACAAAATTCTAAGAAAATTCTTAGAAATGTGGGCGTTTACTCTTAAAATTAACTAAAAAATCCTAGTAAAGAAAAAAGTAATTCAGAAAGCATCTTAACATCTTAGAGGTCTTCAGGTCAAATTTGTTAGGAGCACGGACGAGGACTTTTAAGAGGCTTAAGAGTTTCTTTAGCAGCGGAGAAAATGGCAGAAAGACGAAGAGGGAGAAGAAATGTGTTGCAGACGATGGATGACAGTGACTTAATAATACGCTATAGATTAGATCGTGCAGGGATCATGTTTGTTGCATTAAATCCAACTTTCAAACCACCAATTAAATAGACATGCCAGCAATCAGTGTAATTGGAAAGAGTGGAACAATGTTTATAATTCTAAGCCAATCAAAAACCTTATAGGAAATTAACAGCATGGTAAATAATAAAAGGATTTATATACACTGAAAAAAATAATTTGTTGAATTTACTAAAACATTTTATCGTAAGTGGTCGCAATCAATTTATTTGATCTCAATTTAAACAAAAACACATGTAATTCCCATAAAACCAATTCATTTTTTCAAATTAAAATAAAAAAAACTACATTTAAATTATTTAAACGAGCACAAATTAATTATGCTTTATTTAATTGGGCCCTAAACATTTTTTTCAGTGTACATATATATAATGTGTGTGTGTGTGTGTGTGTGTGTGTGTGTGTGTGTGTGTGTGTGTGTGTGCGTGCGTGCGTGCGTGCGTGCGTGCATGCGTGCGTGCGTGCGTGCGTGTGTGTGTGAGTGAGAGAGAACTGTAAAATAGGACAATTTGCGCTTGTAATTTCAAAGTGAAGGCTTAGAATAGACCCTATACTTAAAAGCGCTCCTTTTTTCTCCTTTTTGGACAACCAACCAATCACAGTCTTCAAAAGACTGTGTCATACGTAGCAACGGGGTCAGCCCCGCCTCTTCACTAAGATAAAAGTTTTTGTATTTTCCTTGCTCAGAGTTGCTCTCAGATCGGTCCAGAATAGCTCTTAAGCTGAGACTCCTACGTAAAAGTTTTGAAGCTAAATTAGGAGTTTTCTGAGAGGACTCTTAGGATCTTTATGAATACGGGCCCTGGTCTTTTGGACCCCACTGTATTTTATATGTGATAATTGTACTGTAATCCCTGACCTCAGCTTTCTCGTTTCGAGATTACTTAGCAAACAATAAAATATTGAGCATAATCACACTGGATGTTTCTCTCAATGCAGAGGATCAGAGACCTGGAAGATAAGACTGACATTCAGAGGAGACAGATTAAAGATCTGGAGGAGAAGGTAAGACAGATTTATGATAAATGATTGACAGAATGATTGTGTCTCACAGTGTTTGTTCTAATATTGATGTTGCTCATTTTCCTACCTTGTAACCTTAATTAATACATCTTTCTTTCTTTCTTTCTTTCTTTCTTTCTTTCTTTCTTTCTTTCTTTCTTTCTTTCTTTCAGTTTTTATTTCTCTTTTTATTCTTCTCTCTCGCCTTTATTCTTTGGCCTTGATGTCTGTGACATCTCCTGCAGAGGTGAGTGTACAATCTTTTCGGCTTCCTTGCTATTCAAGTTTTTTGAGGAAAATATCATTTATTTTTAGACCCTAACTGAGACTAAACTATTGCACTAGATGACACTGCGTAGTACATTAGTGGCATTACATGAATCATGACGTTTATTGAGTGTGTATTTAAAGGGAACTACTGCACTGTAAACCGAATAAGATGGTAAAACTAAAAAAATTAGGTAATTAGATATTCATCAAATATTTTAAGTTAAAGGTGTCTAATGTTTATGAGGATCTATTGACAGAAATGCAATATAATATACAAAATGAAGAAATATATTAATTTATATGAAAAATTATGTATTAATACATGTTGATATCTGCGCAATTTATGTGTATTTAGCCTTTATTTGAATTAATTTATTCATGCCGCAATGCACTCTGGGAGAACACTTCCTCAGATCACAGATAGAATTAAGTTGACAAAACTTAAACGTTTTAAGTAAGAGCAACTTGAGGCAACGAGTTTGCACAATTGAAGTAAACTGAACAAATTTGTTTTTACGATGTATATGTTTTGGAATTGAATTGAACTAAAACAGAAAATTGCATGAATATACCTTTTATTTGATATAACAAATTAAAAAATAGAACAATTGATATAAACTTAACTTACTTAGTAAGTTGAACTTAAATATACTATGTGTAATAACTACAAAGTAATTGATATTACAAATTATTTTAAGTTAAATTAACTAGAATTTTTAAGTTTACATTACTTAATTTTTTTAGGGCAACCAGTTTGCTCAAATTTTTAAAATAAAATTCAACTTATCCAGGTTAACAGTGTACATTTTTGAAAACATTTTATAAACCATTTATATTTTTACATTTATAAAAATACTGAAACGAACAATTTATTTTTTCTAGGGATGCACCGATATAAAAATAATAGGCGGTACCGATAACCTATAATTCTCTATATTTTTCAAAGCCAACAAACGATATATATATATATATATATATATATATATATATATATATATAAAATTATATAAGAATTGATTTAGATTTATCAGCCTATATATATATATATATATATATATATATATATATATATATATATATATATATAGGCTGATAAATCTAAATCAATTCTTATATAATTTTTGAGAGCCTGATTACAAAAACAAAAGTCTCAACAAAAAGCCATATCCCAAGCACACAATTATAATATTTTCATAATATTTTTATGTGTATGACAGACTTGCGCTGCACATGTATTTTCCTTTTTGAAGTGTTTCTAATCATATTTCAAGCAATTCAAAACCATCATGTTGAACAGTGCGCATCTGAATTGTCTCAGCTGAAAGAAATAATACATTATTTATCGGCGTTAATACACTGAATTATTTTGAATTATAAACACAACACTTTTCTTTTTGCCCCCGTTTTCATGATCTGAACTCAAAGATCTTTTTCTATGTACACAAAAGGCACTATGTACACTATTTCTCTCAAATATTGTTCACAAATCTGTCTAAATCTGTGTTAGTGAGCACTTCTCCTTTGCCGAGATAATCCATCCACCTCAAAGGAGAAGTGCTCACTAACACAGATTTAGACAGATTTGTGAACAATACTTGAGAGAAATAGGCCTTTTGTGTACATAGAAAAAAGAACTTTGAGTTCAGCTCATGAAAAATGGGGGCAAAAACAAAAGTGTTGCGTTTATAATTTTGTTCAGGGTATACCGGACACATTTTCTTATCGATAACAATACAAAATATAGCTGCAAGCAGCCATTAACGGGGCCAAGCGCAACAGAAGCAAACAAGGAAGATAGCAGCAGACCAACTGAAAAAATGAGTGAAGACATTTGAAGCAAAAACGTTGAAACACCACATTAAAACATTGAGTTGTATATGTTGTGCCAATGTCATGTTTTGTTCTATTATAGCGCCACCAAGAGGCACAATCCTACAATTTTTTTGATGTGTCATCGGAGTGAGCCCATACACGTGTGTGTCAATTTTGGTGAAAATATCTCATTTAGTTTTGGAGTTATAGACATTTATATGAAAAAACATGTAAATAATTACTGACACCTGACTTTGATTGGATTTTACTACCCCTTACTATCAATATTTTGACATTTTGGCTATAGCTTATAGCTATCCACCTATGTTTTCGATTTTCTGGCGCTGGTTTTGTCTCGATCGGACTAGCGGTTTCGAAGACATCAGGTAACGGTTTTTAAGCACTAAATTACCGCGCTGCACAAACCATACGGCGAAACCTGGCAAGTCTGGTATCGTTGGACTTGGCAAGGATTCAGGAGACTAAAAAAGTTAGTCCCGCGAAAATAAGTCAACCTCAAAGTTAAAAGCTTTAAAAATTATCCACTAGGTGGTGCTGTTTCGAAACTTCTCAGGCTACTTTAGGGCATCGTGCTGATGACCCATACCGAGTTTCATAACAATCTGTTCTTGCGTTCATAAAATACAGCATTTTAGCACATAATTCAAAATGGCCGACAGTCAAAATGGCAGATATGGTAAAATTCGGCATGCCGTCCTGAATCTAACGAGACGACTTTTATGATATTTGGACAAACGGTTAAGAAGTTATAAGCTAAAATAGCCATTTTTGTATCTCCGGACCAGTAGGTGGCGCTGCGCCGAAACGCTGCATGTTACCTCAGGTCATGCTTGCGATGACTTGTACCAAGTTTGGTTTGAATATAATAAAGTGTTGCGGAGATATTGCCTTAAGTGTGTTTTTGCAAGCGTTACATAAAATTTGTTTGTGTGTTAATCGAAAACGATTTGACGAATCAACTTGAATTCCATTTTGTCAGCACTGTCTGGAGATGATCTGGTTAAATTGTTGTGCAAATCGGCCTAGGAGGAGTTCGAAAAAGTTGGTTTTCGGTTAATTAAAATTGGCGCGAAAATTTTCATGACGGAAATGACGTCATAGGATGCAATCGAATCGGCTTGAGCCAAATAAATCAGAGGATAAAAGGATATTGTTTCTAGCTCTTAGGGTTCAAAAGTTATTAGCAAAAATATCAGACTTCAGAGTCAAAAATATCAGAGTCAAACTTTGGACAGGTGGTGGCGCTAGAGGGATTGAGTTTGAGACTCCAAAATGGGTGTGTTTACTATTGGTAATGACCTCTATCAGTGTACCAATATGGGCTGCCATAGACTTCCATGGCGGAATAATAATAAGAAGAAATCTAACGGTTTCAAGAGGGGCTCCACAACTTCGGTGCTTGGCCCCTAATTAGCATATATCAGCCAATACTGATATGGTGACCGATATATCGTGCTTCCCTAATTTTACACCAGTTGTTCATTCTCCTAATTGTAGGATTTGAATGGTTTCACTGTGGCAATGTGGTGTATGTTGAACAGTTTTTTGTCTTTATGTGTACACAGGATTTGAAGCAACCCGGAGCTGTCGCATGCAACTGCAGTCGTCCGGTTGTAACGACTCAAGGTGTATTACTGGCTGTTTTGTTTTGCTTGTGTGGAAGTGGGAAACTCAGAGTTAATGATGATGGATTTTATTGGGATTATCTGCGCTGGATTTGATCAAACCTCTGTGGAGTACCAGGACAGAACTCTCGAAATCACACTTACAGATCAATACAAGTGTGACAAAAACATAATCATCAACACATCTAGAGGATTGTGGATTATCCCTGCCATGCAGGGACCCGCCATGACCACGTCTCTCCCGCATCTACTGCGACTGCTACCAACCAGAACCCACAAAAACCCCTTTCTTTCTCACTCTGTCTGTCTGTCTCTCCTCTCACACACACTTTGGGAAATGAAAAGCGAAATGGACGCCTTTGCAGACACACGCAGGAGTTATGGGTGCTGACTCAGGGCCTGTTAGTGAGGTGACTGCCGCATCTCTGTTGTCAGGACCCCTTTGGAGAGGTGTCTTCCTCACTGCCTGAAAACAGAAAGGACAAAGAGACAGATTGAGAGAGAAAGCCAGACCGTCCACTACAAACCATCCACACTGGCAGTTTCTGTTCACCCCTAGAAAGATGAGTAGACAACTGCAACCAACCTGCTGTCCAGTTGAAAAACTAACACCGAGCAGACTGGGTTTGAATATATTTCTTTAAAAAAAAAATAGTTCCTCGTATTGGGCCTCACTCCTCCATCGCAAGCAACATTTGTATGTAAATCATTCTTAAAAGCATTAGTACGTTAGCTGTCGCACAATGTGACAGTTTTTAATGTAAACAAGTTTCACGTTTATAAATGAAATAGTGACATGCGCAACAGTTGTGATGAAATGGAAGTAGCGTCAGACTTTTTCTTCCTTATTGTGACCGGAATTATCGGAAAAGAAAAAATGTTGGGCAGGGACTTGGTTTTAGGATTTTAGGATGTGTGTGTTGCACTCGAGCTTGCAATCGTTTGTAAAAACTAAATGTTTGTAGAAATCCTGCAAACGACACCAGAGATCCAAAGATCAAACTAAGACATTGAATGATAATGGAATGAATCATTCATCATAAAATATTTAACATGCATTTAAAAAAACAGATACCGACTTTAAACTGTTATTGTGTAATTATTGTATTAGTTGACCAGTTTAATTGTTCGGTTTTTTTTTTGGTAACACTTTCTATGAAGCCCATGCTTACAGTGAATTATAGCTCTGTTTATACTCATTTATAAGTAGTACTATTCTATAAATATATTTATAAAGATTCATTTAGACTGCATTATAAGAACAGTTATGGTTACATTTATTAGGGCCGGGCACTGATGGTGTGAGGTCTATTATTCTTCTCTGAAATTAAACGCATTTTTGAGGGCCTAAACCTGCTCGAAAACTCATGAAACTTTGCACACGCGTCAGAAGTTGTGAAAATGTACGTCTGATATGGGTTTCAGAATTAGGTGTGGCAAAATGGCTCGATTTCGCCACCCAGGGCCGTAACAACCATAGACATCGAGGGGGACTAGTCCCCCCTGAATAATTAAGGGATAGTTCACTCAAAAATGAAAATTCTGTCATCATTTACTCGCCCTCAAGTTGTTCCAAACCTGTATGAGTTTCTTTGTTCTGCTGAACACAAGAGAAGATATTTAGAAGAATGTTTGTAACAAAGTAGAGAGAGCAACCATTGACTACCATAGTATTTTTTTCCCTTTTATGGTAGTCAATGGTTGCTCTCTCTGCTTTGTTACAAACATTCTTCTAAATATCTTCTTTTGTGTTCAGCAGAACAAAGAAACTCATACAGGTTTGGAACAACTTGAGGGCGAGTAAATGATGACTTTTGGGTGAACTATCCCTTTAGAAATTGCCAAATTGTCCCCTCCAATATCTGATATTGTTGATGCTGCTCTGCTGTACTCCATTACACACCGCTCTGTTTGTTGCTGGGATGACAAAAGTCAAATGTTTAATTTTTAGGTCGGTCTGCCTCAGCGGTGAGACGGCCAATCAAATCAAAGCAGGCGGGGCTTACTGTTCGTGCGAATTCCAATGCAACACTATTTATGGCAGTCAAAGAGTGCGTCGTAAGCATAGATTGTAAAAACATATGGACGTAGAGTCCGTGATGTAAGTCACCCACTTTGAAGAGCAGTTTTGAAGCCTCAAAGTCGGCCAGTGCCATCTTGGCAGCGCATCACTCCCGGATAACAGGAAATGGGCAAAGAGGCGGGACGTGGCTGGTTAGGGTTAACAGACAAACGACAATCCACGTGTCACTCAAAGTGGACACGCCCTTAATTATGCAGAACTTTATGGCTTTATATAATGTAAACGAATGAGTTATAAAATAATTCACCCCCCTCACAGTCGTCATGAACGGCAAATTTAGATATATAGACCAAAACCACAATTTGTCCCAGGCTGTAAACATGTGTTCTTCTGCTGTAAATTTGGGCATTTTAACATGAGCTCAATGAGATTCTGCTCCTTCTGGAGTCTGCCTCTAGTGGCCAGTCCATGAACTGCAGTTTAAGTCACTTCCGTATTGGCTTCAAGAGAAACTGCGGGAGGAGCCGCTTGGTCATAAGATGTAAGTATATTTGATTAATATTTGACTGTTTTACAATAAAAAGGTTCAGCGACCAACAGTGATACAAACTACTTGACATTTTTTTATTAAATTGAAAATATGACGTTATTTATGTAAATCGTAACTGAATTTGACCTGACAAGAAACGTTTTGCATTTTTACATATTAGGCAGACGAAAATATATTATTTGCAAATAGTTTACTTCATAACTACAAAAGAATTGGAACTTGTACCGTTCTTTAATTCCTTTAAATAAACCAATAAGACCAATACTCCTCCCCACGCAAAAAACAAAACAAAAACAATGTCCAAAACATGGATACGCCCTTGGAGCCACCTATAAGATTTAAATTAAGCGTTGTTCGCGCTACGCTTAATGTATGAGCATGAAATTCGGTACACACATGTAACAGCCCAATAAAAAAGTCCCTGGGAGCAAAATCTGAAAACCAACAGGAAGTGAGATATTTAGCAGTTTTTGTTATTTTTCATCATTTTCAAAATTCCAGACTGGCCAATAGTCTTTAAATATCACCCCATAAACTATATAGCCACACCCTAGCAACAATTTAGAGTACCCTAGCAACCGTACAAACACATGAATAAGCCATATCTCAGCACCAGAGCATTGTAGAAATACAGAGTTGGGCTCTTTTGACTCAGACTGGCCAATAGTCTTTAAATATTACCCCATAAAACTGTATAGCCACACCCTAGCAACCATTTAGAGCACCCTAGTGACCGTATTGCAACATAAGAAGCCATATCTCAGCTCCACAACATAGTACAGACATGTTGGTTGGCTTTTTTGCATCACAGTAGCATCCGGGTGGATTTTTTTTGCCACGGCAAGCACCACTCACATTTTCTTCAGGAAATGTATATTTCCATACTTTCTAGAGATTTAATCAGATCAACGTCATATTTGTGACGTTAAATTGCAAAGATCTTGATCTTTTTGTTGAATGTCGTGTCCGTGGCGGCCTGACAAAGTTCAGTGTTTCGCCATTAAACAATGTCCAACCAGCCAGGGCCTGAACACATCTACATGCCAATATTCAGTTAGTCACAGCGCCACCTGCTGGCAACAGGAAATGGTGAGTGCTAAAGCATGCTATTATCGCCATGAAGTTGTTGTAAATCAGGCATACAATGTCCAATCTGCCCCAAACTTCACGTTTGATAAGTGCCCTGGCCTAAAGACATCTACATGCCAATATTCAGTCAGTCATAGCGCCACCTGCTGGTAGCAGGAATTTAGGCAAATACAAATGACTGACATAGTCCTCTTATTTTAATATACCCACATTGCTCTGTTTTCCTAAAGCCACCTATAGTTTTCCTATAGTAATTCAGATTTATTTTCAAATAAGTGAATATATTGTTATTAATAACCGTGTTTTGTTCTCATAAATACTTATTGTGAGTGATAATACAGTTACTAACCTCTATAAATGCATCATCGATGGCTTTAAGTGAAAGCATAGGATGGAATTTTCCTAAAGCAAATATAATGTGCTGAGTTGATTATTTGTAAATGTAACTAATGAACAATAATTCCTGTAATAAAATAATGAGAAAAAAAACAGAAATCATTAATATATAAATATATATATATATATTTTTATGTTACATACCAGCAAAACACTGCAGCAATATTTTTTAAAGTATAATTTTAAAGCAATCCATGCAAATGGCTGAGGAGATATAGATTTTAACAGATCAAAAATGACCATTCATGAAACCATACGACTGGCTAATTAATATTTATAAATCAGAGTATAGTGGATTATAAGCAATTATAAAAATCTTCATAAATATATTTATAGAACAGTATTACTTATAAGTATAAATGTGGCTATAATTCATTATAAGCATGGGCTTCATAGAAAGTGTTTTTTTTTCCATACATTTTCGCACCATATGAATTCACACAAGTAAAACCATCCTTAAGTTAACAGTCACATTACTCCAGTTTATGAAGGTTTAATTGTAATTGTACCCCGTCACACATTTTTTTTCTCTAGTAAATAGTCACATCATTCAACACATTTTGGCAAATGAACCATAATGACATTTATACATAAGAATGCCTTTAGGAATGATTTGCTTGCGGTTTATGAATGAGGCCTATTGTCCAATAATACTCCATGTCTATGATGATCAGCGGTCTCTCTTTCTGACTGCGGTGTAATATATATGTTTGTTGATATGTACATGTGTCTCTATATCCTCCTGATGTGAATACATTTCTCCTTCTGCGGCTTGAGCAGTAGAGTCACTGCAGTTTAGAGTTTATTCATGACTATAAAACGTGATGTATATTGTGGTGACGGCTGCAGGTGCGGCTGAAAATGTTTCCGCCTTCCTCGATTGTCCCTGTATTTAATCATCTCCTCCCTGAGCCCAGTTCTTTTCTACTCTTTCAAATGAACAGCTGTAGCGTACCAGCAGGACTTTCACTAACCGGTTTGTACTGAATGATCTTTCTAACTCCCTTTAATTGGCTGTGTCTCTGGCTTGTAAATATGTTTTCGGGGCATTCTGTATACCAGGTTTGGCTTCATTTCATTAAAGTCTCAATACCTCCTCAGAAATATGATAATCTCTCCCGTTTTTTTCACCTTTGGACACACTGAGAACAAGCGGCTCTCATATGATATGTCCTTTTGCCTCCCTATCGCCATCTCTGTTTGAAACCTTTATGGAGTTATGTATTTTTTGATGTGCTCTGCATGAATGAATCTGGGATCACCACATCAAAGCGGACGCCCGATAGTAGTTAAACAAAGTGAGGATTATGGGATTAGTTTTGAGTTGACACAATCAGACTCTGATCATCAACTTTATTCCGGAGTTCATGGAGCGCATGCACATGAAAGTGTGACATCAGTAGTGAACAGCCAATCACATGCCTTGAAACATTGAGAAACTGTGATTCACAGTGCGATTCAATTCTCTCTTCTCACGAAGATTAAGGGATTGAAGGGTAACACTTTAGTTTAGGGTTCAGTTCTCACTACTAACTAGTTGCTTATTAGCATGCATATTACTAGGATATTGGCGGTTTATTAGTACTTATAAAACACATATTCTGCATCCCTTAATCATACCTATACTTAACAACTACCTTACTAACTATGAATAAGCAGTATTCACTTGGGGTGTAATGGTACACAAAACTCACAGTTCGGTACGTACCTCGGTTTTGAAGTCATGGTTTTGGTATTTATTTTTATTAAACAGTGGTTTACTGAACAAATTGTGTCTGTCCTTAAATTAATTCAATTACTAAAAGTTTCTTAAAGATAATGTTGTAAACTATATAGGGAGCCCTAACCTTTAACATTACTTTAATATTAAAGGTTAACAACAGAGCCCAAACTATTAGCCAGTTACTATTCATGTTTAGGTATAATAATCAACACTCAAATAACGCATTGTGTGCAAACATGTAAACTTAAGGCAGTTTTTGCATTAACTTCTAAATCTAATTATAAAATGATGGGACCCACTTTATATTAGGTGTCCTTTACTACTATGTACTACATTTAAATTAATCATTTGATACAATGCACTTAATGTGTAAATACAAGTTTTTACATTGTACTTACAATTTGAAAAAAAAAAACTACCTGCATGTAATTACATCTGTAATTAATTTCTGTACTTACATTTATATTTGCACAGTTGACACTTCCCTTACACCTAACCTAACCCTACTCTTAAACTTACCCATACCACCACACCTGTCCCTAACTTTACCCTTAAACTTACCCATACCACCACACCTGCCCCTAACTTTACCCTTAAACATACCCATACCACCTCACCTGTCCCTAACTTTACCCTTAAACTTACCCACACCACCACACCTGTCACTAACTTTACCCTTAAACTTACCCATATCACCACACCTGTCCCTAACCCTACACTTAAACTTACCCATATCACCACACCTGTCCCTAACTTTACCCTTAAACTTACCCACACCACCACACCTGTCCCTAACCCTACCCTTAATCTTACCCATACCACCACACCTGCCCCTAACTTTACCCTTAAACTTACCCATACCAACACACCTGTCCCAAACTTTACCCTTAAACTTACCCATACCACCACACCGGTCCCTAACCCTACCCATACCACCACACCTGCCCCTAACTTTACACTTAAACTTACCCATACCACCACACCTGCCCCTAACTTTACCCTTAAACTTACCCATACCACCACACCTGTCCCTAACTTTACCCTTAAACTTACCCATACCACCACACCTGTCCCTAGCTTTACCCTTAAACTTACCCATACCACCACACCTGCCCCTTACCCTACCCTTAAACTTACCCATACCACCACACCTGTCCCTAACCCTACCCTTAAACTTACCCATACCACCACACCTGCCCCTAACTTTACCCTTAAACTTACCCATACCACCACACCTGCCCCTAACCCTACCCTTAAACTTACCCATACCACCACACCGGTCCCTAACCCTACCCTTAAATTTACCCATCCCACCACACCTGCCCCTAACCCTACCCTTAAACTTACCCATACCACCACACCTGTCCCTAACTTTACCCTTAAACTTACCCATACCACCACACCTGTCCCTAACTTTACCCTTAAACTTACCCATACCACCACACCTGCCCCTAACTTTACCCTTAAACTTACCCATACCACCACACCTGCCCCTAACTTTACCCTTAAACTTACCCATACCACCACACCTGTCCCAAACTTTACCCTTAAACTTACCCATGCCACCACACCTGCCCCTAACTTTACCCTTAAACTTATCCATACCACCACACCTGTCCCTAACTTAACCCTTAAACTTACCCATACCACCACACCTGCCCCTAACTTTACCCTTAAACTTACCCATACCACCACACCTGCCCCTAACTTTACCCTTAAACTTACCCATACCACCACACCTGCCCCTAACTTTACCCTTAAACTTACCCATACCACCACACCTGCCCCTAACTTTACCCTTAAACTTACCCATACCACCACACCTGCCCCTAACTTTACCCTTAAACTTACCTATACCACCACACCTGCCCCTAACCCTACCCTTAAACTTACCCATACCACCACACCTGCCCCTAACTTTACCCTTAAACTTACCCATACCACCACACCTGTCCCTAACTTTACCCTTAAACTTACCCATACCACCACACCTGTCCCTAACTTTACCCTTAAACTTACCCATACCACCACACCTGTCCCTAACTTTACCCTTAAACTTACCCATACCACCACACCGGTCCCTAACCCTACCCTTAAACTTACCCATACCACCACACCTGTCCCTAACTTTACCCGTATACCACCTCAATATCAGCAAAAGGGTTTTGCAATACAATATGAACACAAAAAGTACATTGTACTTATATTTTGATGTAAGTACATAGTAGTTATGGCCACCTAATATAAAGTGGGACCAAATTATGATTTTACTCCAATTCGTTGTTGAAATATAATCATTTATACACAGTGGCTGTCATTTTCATGACAGATTTATACATTAAATAGCAACATGTCCTCCAACCAATACGCCTATATAGGTCGTTTGTCACTTCCCTGAAATATGACCCATAGGAGCGTTTACTAAAGTTGCGCCCCTATCGACAACAGGACACTTTCATTTTAATGCTTTGTTTCCTTTTTATTTGCGTCATATTTCAGGTTTTTCATAGCTAAATTGATAGAGCATTGCAAAATACAACATCAGTAATCATGTGATCATGCAATCGTGGGTTCGATCCCAGGAAACGCATGTGCTCATAAAGTGTATATGCACTATAAATCACTGTGTAGGTTAAAGGGTGGGGTGGTTTTTAATAAAACATTTTTTTGCTAAATGGAAATATGACAAATGGTGATAAAAAGTCCACACACTGCATTTAAATGAACACGCCTTTTGATTAGTAACAACAGTCATACGTCATTTCATGATGACAGACGTAACACGACACTGTCATTATTTTTACACCAGCTAGAGGAGCATGACTTAAAAACGTAAATGAAGGTCGTAATAAGGTGCTTGAAAAACTTTCTTTTTTTGGAGGACAGTCTATTAAATGATCAAGAAATCACTATCAGTAGAATATAATGAATATATAGGCTAATATAATAATAATAATAATTTGTTACATTTATATAGCTCTTTTCTGGGTACTCAAAGTGCTTTACATATAGAAGGGGGTATTCTCCTCAACCACCACCAATGTGCAGCACCACCTGGATGATGCGACGGCAGCCATATTGTGGCAGGACACCCACCACACACCAGCTGATTGGTGGAGAGGAGACAGAGTGATGAAGCCAATCAGTATATGGGGATTATTAGGAGGCCATGATGGACAGAGGCCAATGGGCAAATTTGGCCAGTATGCCGGCCCTACTCTTTTTCCGAAGGACATCCTGGGATTTTTCCTGGGACAGAGAGTCAGGACCTCGGTTTAACGTCTCATCCAAAGGACGGTGCTTGTTACAGAATAGTGTCCCCATCACTATACTGGGGCGTTAGGAAATGTACATTTACATTTATGCATTTGGTAGACGCTTTTATCCAAAGCGACTTACATTGCATTCAAGGTACACATTTTACATTTTGTCAATTCTTGCTTTCCCTGGGAATTGAACCCATGACCTTGGCGTTGCTAGCGCCATGCTCTACTGTTTGAGCTACAGGAAAGCACATAGGACCCACACAGACCACAGGGTGACCACAGGGTGACCACAGGGTGAGCGCCCCCTGCTGGCCGCACGAACACCTCTACCAGCAGCAACCTAGTTTTCACAGTTGGTCTCCCATCCAGGTAAAGACCAGGCTCAGCCCTGCTTAGCTTCAGTGGGAAACCAGTCTTGGGCTACAGGGTGATATGGCTGCTGGTGTGCATAGAGCATATATTTAGTGAAATAATTAATTTCTCTAGTGAGCTAACAGCTGTGACACTGAATGACTTCTGAGGTAAATGTGAAACACTGTTTGAGCGATTACACGACATATGATACTTTTCAGTAAGTTTTAATGTATCCTCAACATACCTTCAGATGTTCATTCATGTTTATTCTTTAGGAAGAGATGATCACATTCACTCGCGCGCCTATACAGTGATCAGTCACGTCACATTAAAGAGCGTCAAAACGGCATTTATTGTTTGAATTTCGTGATAAAATGGACTGAATACTTAAGTGTTCATGTGGGAACTCAGATTGAAATGTGTTCCATGCGTAAAACAAGCCTAATGTTACCTTTTAAAGATTGCATTCGGTACCGTTCGGTACACACTTGCACCGTACCGGACGTCCTGTACCGAAACGGTTCAGTGCTAATACGTGTACCATTACACCCATAGTATTCACATAAACATAGTCAGTTCTGTTTGAAGTGAACGTAAACAGTTGAGAAAGAAAACGCATGTGTAACAGTATAATGGTTCCGAGCATCAGCTCTTAAAGTGACAGCAGCCTAATATTCTTGCTACCAAATTATGAGATAATATTAAAAATATAAACAGTTGAGAAAGAAAACACATGTGTAACAGTGTAATGGATCCGTGCGTCAGGTCTTAAAGTGACAGCAGCCTAATATTCCTGCTGACAAATTATGAGATAACATTAAAAATATCTATATAGCAGTTTTCCCCCATGGTATCGGTGTCAAAATTGTGGCCAGTGAAAAGTAAGTAGCTAGTAACTTTGGAAAAACACTACATAGAGTGACAGATGAGCAAAGTGAATGTCAAGCCTTGCATGCAAGTGATACTTTTTGGTCGCATTTGGTAACTTACTGCAATGCAATGTGTGTCTTTGCAAAGAACATTTGAGCTTGATATAGATGAAAGGTAGTTGAGGATGGTTAACCAATTTAGTACGGCCCGGTGAGAAACACACTACACTACAGCCACAAGAAGTTTTTGTTTTAACCTCTCTGTAACCAGAGAAAGTTAGTGCAACCTATACCTGTTGTACTTCCCTTCCCCTCTATCTGACACTAATGCAATATTAACAGCTTCTCTGCTTCCTCTAACAAGCGTAACTTCAGCCGCCGCCACTGAGATACCCATGAGTGTAAAGTATATTATGAGTTAGGGTTGAGAACTGCAAACATTAGGCAATGTTAAAACTGCAGGTGAATATCTTCCGACACGGAAATACAAAAAACCAGAGCTACACTGTGATAAGCCAATCATTTCATTAAGGTTTTTATAAGTGAATTTGAACATGCAGCTGAGTGCTCCAGACGGATGTAGCTGCTCGGAAATCATTGGTTGCATACTTATCAGTCAACAATGATTACAAACCAGTGGAAGGTTTGCTATGTGCAAGGTGGAGAACAGTCTAATGCGCTCTGGATATCATCATAGCAAAACAGTAGAGTGGTACCATTAATTATCTCTAAAAGATGAGTGTCTGCCCTCTATCCTTTTGGATAGATTAATATATAGTTGAACAGCACTACAATGCATCATATTGGTAAATGATTTATTAAGCAGACAATGCTTATATAGGGACTGGATCCTATAGCCTTGTGAGAAGATCTCTCATGCATTTTTAATTGTAAAATGGCCAGCAGTCTCCCTGTTGTATTGTGCATCAGGAAACACCGGCCTTGGTTGAAAGCCTTATCTCAGAATACAAGACCATTCACCCAAAGTCAGTAATTAACAGAGCATTGAAACAATTGAACAAGAAACAAGCACACTAACGCTACTGCCATGGAAGGACAAGGAACAATACAAGACACAGGTGAGAACAAACAGGAAGGAGAAACAAAAGCACAAAGATCAATACCTAAGTCTCAACTGAACAAAAGGACAATACATGTTTTGTGATATTTACAGTGAGGAAAATAAGTATTTGAACCCCCTGCTATTTAGCTAGAATTCTGACCCTCAAAGACCTGTTAGTCTGCCTTTAAAATGTCCACCTCCACTCCATTTATTATCCTAAATTAGATGCACCTGTTTGAGGTTGTTAGCTGCATAAAGACACCTGTCCATCCCATACAATCAGTAAGAGTCCAACTACTAACATGGCCAAGACCAAAGAGCTGTCCAAAGACACTAGAGACAAAATTGTACACCTCCACAAGGCTGGAAAGGGCTACGGGGAAATTGCCAAGCAGCTTGGTGAAAAAAGGTCCACTGTTGGAGCAATCATTAGAAAATAGAAGAAGCTAAACATGACTGTCAATCTCCCTCGGACTGGGGCTCCATGCAAGATCTCACCTCGTGGGGTCTCAATGATCCTAAGAAAGGTGAGAAATCAGCCCAGAACTACACGGGAGGAGCTGGTCAATGACCTGAAAAGAGCTGCGACCACCGTTTCCAAGGTTACTGTTGGTAATACACTAACAATGACCCGAAGCACACAGCCAGGATAACCAAGGAGTGGCTCTGTAAGAAGCATATCAAGGTTCTGGCGTGGCCTAGCCAGTCTCCAGACCTAAACCCAATAGAGAATCTTTGGAGGGAGCTCAAACTCCGTGTTTCTCAGCGACAGGCCAGAAACCTGACTGATCTAGAGAAGATCTGTGTGGAGGAGTGGGCCAAAATCCCTCCTGCAGTGCAAACCTGGTGAAAAACTACAGGAAACGTTTGACCTCTGTAATTGCAAACAAAGGCTACTGTACCAAATATTAACATTGATTTTCTCGGGTGTTCAAATACTTATTTGCAGCTGTATCATACAAATAAATAGTTAAAAAATCATACATTGTGATTTCTGAATTTTTTTTTTTAGATTATGTCTCTCACAGTGGACATGCACCTACGATGACAATTTCAGACACCTCCATGATTTCTAAGTGGGAGAACTTGCAAAATAGCAGGGTGTTCAAATACTTATTTTCCTCACTGTATATAGATACATGAGATGGCCAATAAAATAACACATATATTCTGTATCTTAAAAATAATATATATTTTGGGATACAGGAAATAAAAAAGTTACTTAAACTGGAAAAGTCCTACTTAGATATAAGAAAATGGGCTGCCATGGATAAGCTCCACCCCTTTTCAAAATAGCTAATAGCATTTCGTTTATATCACAGAGCCGTTGAGCTCGGTAAAGCCACAGTTTCCTCCTAATCTCTAACCGTTTGTAACGCATCTACCGGAGGTAAGTTGCAGTTGAACCCAAGTGCAGTTTTTTTCGAACGTGAACAGATACAAAATAAACAAAAGACTTGAGACATGAACAGACTCTCACCAACAGCAGGTTACACTCAACAAAGCTAGACCAATACACATGGCAAACATGACGGCTTAAATATGCAAAAAACACTAATGTTAAGACAAGGGACACCTGTGAACAATGATCAAGACACATTAACCAATGACAACATAGCACACATGACTAGGGAGCACTAAACGTGACATGAAACAAAACCAAAACACTAGACAGACAATTACCCAACAAAACATCATAAAACAAACAGAAGTCTACACTCAAAAAATAACTCTTTGAATGAACATAAAAAAATCATGGAAAGTATTTCCACATGATTAACTTGCTTTATTTCAGCATTATGCAATTCTGTTATTCTAATTGAATGTACTTACGTTGGGTCAACTTAATTTATTAAGGTTGATTCAACTTATTTACTATGATTAGGCACAGCTTAATTTAATAGTTTTAGCCCAACTAATTTGCAATGTTTTGGACCAACTAAATTATTGAAGTTAGCCTAACAAAAGTTCTTAATGCTGAAAGAAAGCCATTTAATCACATGGAAATCCTTTCCATGATTTAATTACATTAGTTCAAAGAATAGTCCAATTACAAAACCTTTTACAAGAGTTTATTGGCTAATCAGAAGATGGTTTTGTTACATCCATAGCATGCCCAGAGTAGGCTTTTTTATTAAAACAACTTTAATAGTTATTGTCCTCAACCCAAGCACATGCTCTACACTTCACCACAATGGTAACCTCCAAAAACACTAATATAACACAAACTTTTTAAATACCAACATAACAAAACATTAAGCATTAAAAAGTCTCTCAATTTTCTCATCTTGTTAAAAATGCATCAAATTGCACTTTATTTAAACATTTACTCTCCGAATTCAGCCCCTTTGCAAAGCATGATGGGAAGTGAAAGTCTTATTTCGTTGGGTTACTTGATTGAAACATGTTATTTCAAAATGAAAACATCAAGTTATGTCAAAGAGTAACGGTTTTAAGTCAGTTTAACATGAATCAATTACATTTGAACCAGAAACCTTATATAATGGTGTTAAATCAAGATTAATTGCTTAAATAAAGTGAACAGCATCATAAATCATTTTTTTGAGTGTATTAGGGTGGTCTTGGGGGAGGAATGGCGGGCCAGGACAGGCCAGGACAGGACAGGACAGGGACCCTGGAAAGGCAGAGACGGGCCTGGGAGCATGGACGGACCTGGTAGTTCAGGAAGTCATGGCGGCGCAGGCAGTTCAAGGCATTCTCTGTATGTGTGTGTAGAAGGCTGTAGACTTTATACCCATCAAAATAACAACTTCTGATCCTACATGTTACAGAATAAATAAAATGGTTATGAGATGAAATCTTTTTATCCGGTGAAATGTGCTGCTTATGATTGTATAATGGATGATCCACTGGTTGACAGTGAGTTGCTCGCCGGCCTCATCTTTGATCTTTGTTTTGACTCTCGTATGTCTGTGCCTCTGGCTAGAACGATATGTCATGCTCAATATAGTGTCCTACATCACCCCTCCACCAGTCCAGCGTGACCCTCCACCAGGACAGTCTAGTGTTAACCACCTGAGTGTTGAGCTGTGAGGGAACTGAAACTATGATGATACCATTTTTGATACACTGTTGATAGCATAAAAAATGACCAAGAACAATCCGAAATGCGAGTAAAAAGTGTCTGGTAACACTTTACATTAAGGTCACAATTAGTTAATGTAATGTAATGTAAATAATTCCATTGTTAGTTCATGTAGTTACACTAACGTTAACAAATGGAAGCTTATATTGTGAAGCGTTACCATGCGACTCCTAGAGCCGGTTCTCATGTTGTCATCAGCATTCACTCCGTCAGCGTGCAGAATCTGCTCATTGTGCTGACTGGAGCAATAGCTGCATCATCAGTGACACACACACACACACACACGCACGCACGCACGCACGCACACACACACACACACACACACACACACACACACTCTCTCTCTCTCTCTCTCACAGCACATCAAATGTTTTTAAAGGTGCAACACCAAAACTCAATGCCCATGAACAAAGTTCTGCGCCAGCCAAACAACTAAAATGATTCCACATACACTGTAGAACGGATAGATTTCTAATAAAGGTACATCCTTGAATTCATTACTGAAGATTTAAATGTAAGTATTTTTAAGACCATTAACAAGTGAAGACCCTTAGAACTAAGGAGATAAACAGAATTTTTTTTTTGTTGTTGTTGAAAATTGCAGTGTTTATTATACATGATTTATCTGTGCACATCATTATTATAATTTTAATAAATGTGCCTCGTAATCTCTAATCATCTAATCTCTGATGACATGTTTACTGGCACGAGGGCGGGGCAACCTGTCACTCACACAAGATCAACCAATAGCAAACCACAACCATCAATTCCCAATCAATTCCTAATCTACAAAATCAAGCCCCGCCCTACATTTGTTCTTGTTTGAGAAGCCGTTTCACTCGAATATGCGTCACAATAAGGAAGAAAAGACTCGCAACATCTGTTTCATGCCGAGTTTTAATATACTATGGTGTTATGTGATTACTATATTAATATACAATGGTATTTACATTACTTTGGTACATGGCCTAAATAAATAAACAAATAAACAAACATAGTAGAGTAATATTTCCAGATGTGACGCACCAATGGAAAAAGATGTTATGGCCACCAACTAGAATCCTATTTGTTAAACTAAGGAGTTTTTGCGTGCAGGTGTTTGGGGGAATTCTTCCACAATTACGCAACATATTAATGTTATTAATAATCATTGTAATAATCATATTATTAATAATTTGTCAACCCAAAACAACACAAAGGGACTTTGTCTGTCAAAAGTTTTGTATCAACCTCTTATTATAGAAGTAATGAAATGGGCTGTTGAATTGAATGATTAAATATACAGCCAAGTTAAGTTAAACAAAGTTAAAGTTAAACAAGTTCAACTAAAAAATAAAATAAAACTCAAATATAAATAGGCCTCCCTGATCTCGTTAGATAGCCTTACTCATTAATCTGGTAATGAAGCTTAAGATACATTTCCATACTTTTCCTGTTTCCCTATAAATATTATTTTTGACTGTCAACTGGCTAAGTAATTTATTCATTTATATCCAGAAAAAATAAAAATGCTACTCACATGAAAAAATACTATAGTATATTATAGTAAAATTACTCTAGTAAATAATGTTTTTGAACCGTATTATAGTAAATATAGGCTACTACAGCAAATTAACAAAGCATAGTAAATACTATAATATACTACAATTTACTGTAGTATCTTTACTATAGTATGGCTCAAAAACACTATACTGGAGTAATTTTACTATAATAGGCTATACTATAATAGTATTTTTTCATGTGGGTAAAATCACACTTCATAAAGAATTAGTTCTTATTCAGTGCTCTAATTGATAATAATATACATTTGAAAATGTATAAATTCATCTTTGCATGTAGCCAAAGTAATGAATCTGTTAAACATGATATGACACAATGTCCCTAGCGAAAGTTAAGAGCTGTTCCCCAAAGCGCGTCGATGTGTGTCGGTGAGGCGTGGGCTCAGGAGTGCCAGCGCTCGCTCGTCTGAAGTTTCTCCTCTGGTTGTCAGTCTGTCTCTCATGAGCATGGCCGAACACAAGCGCGTTGACAGGGAGGACGATCTGCCGGTGTATCTGGCTCGTCCCGGGACGGCCGACCCGGTGCCGCGACAAAAATACGGAGGTCTGTTTTGTAACGTAGAAGGAGCGTATGAGAGTAAAACCATCGATTTTGACGCTCTTAGTGTCGGTCAGCGCAACTCCAGAAGCCCAAGAGCCACAAACAGAGAAGAGCTGAAGCCTTTAAAGCACGAGAGCAACTTTCCACCTTCACACAGCGCGCGCGAGCCCACAGACACCGCACCGGTCAAGAATGCGTTTGAGAAGGAAGCCGTCCAAGACCTCGAGAAGGTATCTATCTATCTATCTATCTATCTATCTATCTATCTATCTATCTATCTATCTATCTATCTATCTATCTATCTATCTATCTATCTATCTATCTATCTATCTATCTATCTATCTATCTATCTATCTATCTATCTATCTATCTATCTATCTATCTATCTATCTATCTATATTCTAGATGAAAGGAGTGCGTCATATAGGTTACTGTAGATTGACATTTGCTATAGCACTGTTTGCAACCGAACCTCTACTGACTGAAAATCTATATCTGTGAGGCCTAAGGGCGCCTTCAAGCTCTTTGTTTTTGGTTAAAGAGAGTTCTAGTTGTTCTTCACAAAATTGACATCCAATACACTTTTTAACAACAAAGCAAACGGCTATCTCATCCTGTCTGTGTCCAAAAACAGAAACCATCCTTCTCATAATTTGGCATATTTTGATTTGATGTATATAGTAGAAAATTAAAAAATAGTTGAACATTCCATAAAGTTCTGACACCCAGGTCAAAGCTATAAGACTTTTCTAAAAGCTTTTACACCAAAAAAGAAAAAAAATGTTGATGTGTTAGAAGCAGGAAAAAAGTTTGACAAGGGCCAAATTGTGATGTCTAGACGACTGGGTCAGAGCATCTCCAAAACTGCAGCTCTTGTGGGGTGTTCCCGGTCTGCAGTGGTCAGAATCTATCAAAAGTGCTCCAAGGAAGGACCAGTGGAGAACCGGCGACAGGGTCATGGAGGACCAGTGGAGAACCGGCCACAGGGTCATGAAGGAACAGTGGAGAACCGGCCACAGGGTCATGAAGGACCAGTGGAGAACCGGCCACAGGGTCATGAAGGACCAGTGGAGAACCGGCCACAGGGTCATGAAGGAACAGTGGAGAACCGGCCACAGGGTCATGAAGGACCAGTGGAGAACCGGCCACAGGGTCATGAAGGAACAGTGGAGAACCGGCCACAGGATCATGAAGGAACAGTGGAGAACCGGACACAGGGTCATGAAGGAACAGTGGAGAACCGGCCACTGGGTCATGAAGGACCAGTGGAGAACCGGCGACAGGGTCATGAAGGAACAGTGGAGAACCGGCCACAGGGTCATGAAAGACCAGTGGAGAACCGGCCACAGGGTCATGAAGGACCAGTGGAGAACCGGCGACAGGGTCATGAAGGAACAGTGGAGAACCGGCCACAGGGTCATGAAGGAACAGTGGAGAACCGGCCACAGGGTCATGAAGGACCAGTGGAGAACCGGCCACAGGGTCATGAAGGACCAGTGGAGAACCGGCCACAGGGTCATGAAGGACCAGTGGAGAACCGGCCACAGGGTCATGAAGGACCAGTGGAGAACCGGCCACAGGGTCATGAAGGACCAGTGGAGAACCGGCCACAGGGTCATGAAGGAACAGTGGAGAACCGGCCACAGGGTCATGAAGGACCAGTGGAGAACCGGCGACAGGGTCATGAAGGAACAGTGGAGAACCGGCCACAGGGTCATGAAGGACCAGTGGAGAACCGGCCACAGGGTCATGAAGGAACAGTGGAGAACCGGCCACAGGGTCATGAAGGACCAGTGGAGAACCGGCCACAGGGTCATGAAGGAACAGTGGAGAACCGGCCACAGGGTCATGAAGGACCAGTGGAGAACCGGCGACAGGGTCATGAAGGAACAGTGGAGAACCGGCCACAGGGTCATGATGGACCAGTGGAGAACCGGACACAGGGTCATGATGGACCAGTGGAGAACCGGCCACAGGGTCATGATGGACCAGTGGAGAACCGGCCACAGGGTCATGAAGGACCAGTGGAGAACCGGCCACAGGGTCACGGAGGACCAGTGGAGAACCGGACACAGGGTCATGAAGGACCAGTGGAGAACCGGCCACAGGGTCATGAAGGACCAGTGGAGAACCGGCCACAGGGTCACGGAGGACCAGTGGAGAACCGGCCACAGGGTCATGAAGGACCAGTGGAGAACCGGCCACAGGGTCATGAAGGACCAGTGGAGAACCGGACACAGGGTCATGAAGGACCAGTGGAGAACCGGACACAGGGTCATGGAGGACCAGTGGAGAACCGGACACAGGGTCATGAAGGACCAGTGGAGAACCGGCCACAGGATCATGAAGGACCAGTGGAGAACCGGCCACAGGGTCATGAAGGACCAGTGGAGAACCGGACACAGGGTCATGGAGGACCAGTGGAGAACCGGACACAGGGTCATGAAGGACCAGTGGAGAACCGGCCACAGGGTCATGGAGGACCAGTGGAGAACCGGACACAGGGTCATGAAGGACCAGTGGAGAACCGGACACAGGGTCATGGAGGACCAGTGGAGAACCGGACACAGGGTCATGAAGGACCAGTGGAGAACCGGCCACAGGGTCATGAAGGACCAGTGGAGAACCGGCCACAGGGTCATGAAGGACCAGTGGAGAACCGGCCACAGGGTCATGAAGGACCAGTGGAGAACCGGCCACAGGGTCATGAAGGACCAGTGGAGAACCGGACACAGGGTCATGAAGGACCAGTGGAGAACCGGCCACAGGGTCATGAAGGACCAGTGGAGAACCGGCCACAGGGTCATGGAGGACCAGTGGAGAACCGGACACAGGGTCATGAAGGACCAGTGGAGAACCGGCCACAGGGTCATGAAGGACCAGTGGAGAACCGACCACAGGGTCATGAAGGACCAGTGGAGAACCGGCCACAGGGTCATGGAGGACCAGTGGAGAACCGGCCACAGGGTCATGAAGGACCAGTGGAGAACCGGCCACAGGGTCATGAAGGACCAGTGGAGAACCGGCCACAGGGTCATGGAGGACCAGTGGAGAACCGGCCACAGGGTCATGGAGGACCGGTGGAGAACCGGACACAGGGTCATGGAGGACCAGTGGAGAACCGGACACAGGGTCATGGAGGACCAGTGGAGAACCGGACACAGGGTCATGGAGGACCAGTGGAGAACCGGACACAGGGTCATGGAGGACCAGTGGAGAACCGGACACAGGGTCATGGAGGACCAGTGGAGAACCGGACACAGGGTCATGGAGGACCAGTGGAGAACCGGCCACAGGATCATGAAGGACCAGTGGAGAACCGGCCACAGGATCATGAAGGACCAGTGGAGAACCGGCCACAGGGTCATGGGCGGCCGAGGCTCGATGATGCCCGTGGGGAGCGAAGGCTGGCCCGTGTGGTCCGATCAAACAGACGAGCTACTGGAGCTCAAACTGCTCAAGAAGTTAATGCTGGTTCTGATAGAAAGGTGTCAGAATACACAGAGCATCTCAGTTTGTTGTGTATGGGGCGGCACAGCCGCTGACCAGTGCCCATGCTGACCCCTGTCCACCACCCAAAGCACCAACAGTGGCACGTGAGCATCAGAACTGGACACCAGAGCAATGGATGAAGGTGGCCTGGTCTGATGATCACGTTTTCTTTTACATCACGTCACTTACCTGGGGAACACATGGCACCAGGTGCACTATGGGAAGAAGGCGTGGCGGCGGAGGCAGTGATGCTTTGGGCAATGTTCTGCTGGGAAACCTTGGGTCCTCCATCCATGTGGATGTTACTTTGACACGTCCCACCTACCTAAGCATTGCTGAGACCATGTCCAGCCTTTCATGGAAACGGTATTCCCTGCTGGCTGTGGCTCTTTAAGCAGATAATGCGCCGCCACAAAGCAAACATGCTTCAGGAATGGTTTGAGGACGAGTTTGAGGTGTTGACTTGGCCTCCAGATTCCCCAAATCTCAATCCAATCGAGCATCTGTGGGATGTGCTGAACAAACAAGTCTGATCCATGGAGGCCCCACCTCACAACTTACAGGACATAAAGGATCTGCTGCTAACATCTTGATGCCAGATACCACAGCACACCTTCAGGGGTCTAGAGGAGTCCATGCCTTGACGGGACAGGGCTGTTATGTCAGCAAAATGGGGACCAATACAATATTACATACATTGTTCATACAACATACATAAGCGCTCAACATTTTCTGAAGGTTAGCACCTCACTTCACTGAACTGATGAAATCGGACGTGTTTTTTTGAGTGTGCCTTGTGAATAGGATATTGAATCACATGACACACTCACTGATGTCAGGTGGTGTGTGCTGTAGCCTCTCATTAGATGTGGGTCTGATTTAATAGAAAGTTGGCAGAATCTTGCCAGCAGAAGAAAGCTCTTTCATTATTAGCCGTCCTGCAGGAAGCAGCTGCTCCTTTTGAGAGAATTTAAATAATTTGCTCACATAATCCAATTCCTGCACTGGCTCATTTAGTATCGTTTACTAAGTGTCTGCGCTCAGTCATTGATATTTTTTTTTTATGTTTATGTTTTTTTTTGGGAGGGTTATGGTCTAATTTTCTTTTTTTTACTTTTATCAGTTCAGAATAATTTCACTAATTCAGTGTCAATGATGTTGCATTATTTTCAAATGTTAATGCAAAATATGTGGTGTTTCATTATAGTCATGTTTAGAATATTCCTCAAAAGGCTTGTCATGTACAGTATTTGTTCTGCATCATCGCCATCTAGTGGACAGGCATTATTGCTGACTCAACAGGAAGCTGGTCAAAGAATGATAAAGACGTGTTCACTAGTGCCTTTCTATTGATATCTTTAAGGGTGTGGCTGTATAGTGTGCATATACTGTATTGTGTATTGTATACAGTTGATGTGCAGTATTTAGATTACAGCTGTTGTCAAGCCATTGCGGTTTCTATCTCCTCAATGAAATGTTCTTCATCTTTCATCTTTC
>NC_137107.1:7934498-8016998 GCF_949357685.1 Gobio gobio
GTTGTGTGTACATCAGCTGTAGGCTACACTCGTTATTGCGGTGCATTGTGGGATTGAATGAGTGCACTATGGACACCACTGTAAAATGGCTGTCCCCTTAAATAATGCCCTATTTGAGGGTATAGGGGCGATTTCAGATTCAGCCCTTGATTTTTATTTTGAACTGTAGTGTGTTATTACATCTCCAGTAAATATATTTAAATGTATAATTAAAATTCCGTTATTACAAATGTGTAATTAGAAATATATCTAAATACAAGACATACACGTTTATTGTCAGTACATTTGGCAGTACACTTTAACCATATTTCAAAAACTACAGAAGTAATTATGAAATTACGATTATACATGCACAATATGTAATTTTTTGCCGCTAGAGGTGTCTTATTGAAAACAAAGGCTTGATGATGCCCTGATTGGGCGGAGCTTTTATTCTGCCTCAGACAAGCTTCCGCTTCTTCCGCTCGTGTGTGTGTGTGTGTGTGTGTGTGTGTGTGTGTGGTACCGCAGCGCTGTTTTATCATATTACACACATTTGAGTGTGTTTAAGTGATGTTAAAATGCTGCATTCACTCTGCGCTACTATGAGATCGGTAAAACATGGTACTCGCGGTAAATCAAGAACACCAGATTTAAACTATAAGACTAACTGTGTTTGTCTAACAATGATTCGTTTCTGTCCATCAATGATCCAAACAGTTGCTCACCTGTCTAATAAAACACATCATATATTAAAGCGGCTTTGGTGTTGCCATGGTTTCTACAAAATAAAACCGTAAATTGAGGGTAACGCGTATGATGTCATTGATAAGCGCCGCTTATTTCTCTGGATTTAAATATTCTTGGAAACATTTGGGATAAAGTACACAAGTCAACAAAATTTATAACACTGTTCTAGTGGTTTTTGGATATTTGAATCCAAAAATCTTACATATTGTGCCTTTAAGTCCTACTTAAATATGTCTAAAACTCTTATGTTCAACTAATTGCATTTGATATAAATTAAAATTATAATAAATGTACATTTAATTGCGTTTAATTGTCTGAAAACATTACATTCAATCCACGCTTCAGTTCTTTTAAGCTGCATTTCTCATTTTAAAAGTAGCCTATGATAAAGTGTGCTTCTTTTTCACAAGGGTTGGCAAACAAGACTTATTGTTAATTGTCAGGAATCATTTATTGTGTTTCCTCGGTTGAGAGATATCATAAAAACTAGTTTACAAGCAGACAATGGATATCCGAATCATTAACAAATGATTATTTGGAGTCGGTTCTTTCGGTTCGTATATCTAAAGGGGTGTAGGGGTACCAGTGTGATGAAAACGTTATAATTATTGCTATTAATATCTGTTTGGGGTACAACTGAGTAAATAATACGAAACTAGGCTCGTTCTCGCACTGTGTTTTTAGCTTTTCAGCTGCTATGACAATGTGGCTACATCTACAGGCGATTTTAAGCCATCAAAACGAGTGTATCGGTGTTTTATGAGAGGTGGTCTTTAGTAAAGCCAAAGATATTCAAATTACCTCAAATAATTAGCGTTTGAATATCACAAGCAGCGTACTTCTTCATGTCGTAAAATAAACGACGAATCACTGTGTGAACCGGTTCAGTGTTCGAGAGAACCGATTCGAGTGAATGAGTCGCGCTTTCCGTCACTGATGCTCGCGCCTCCTGGTGGTTGAACTCACACACGACACCCGGCGGGACATGGAGGGAGGAGCCCGGCAAAGCAGACAATCAAGACCAGTGTGCGCAACCACCAACATCAGAAAAGAACAGAATAAAGACATCTGCATCAACCGAGAGCTAATCATGTCTTACCAAGGCAAAAAGAATATCCCAAAGATCACTGTAAGTTGATGCATTCATACTAATATTTTTAAAAAAAAAAAAAGCATATTGTGTATTTGTAACTAAAGCAGGATTAAATGCCAGCTGCAGTCGTGTCAAAAATTGTATAGTTAAGCTGAGATTGAGGAATTGGGATGTGTTTTATGAATGTCAGGAATCATAATTTAGAGTGCATTAAAGTGACTAACGTTTTAAATAATTATGCAGCATTAAATGCCAGTGCGGTTGTGTATGTGATATTGAATATTGTAGAAATAAGGAATAATTTTGTTGGCTTGAGCACTGCAGCAAGAAAATCACGCCCATGACTGAGACTATAGCCTACTACAGCAATGATAGCCTCAAACGCGTGATTCAAAGTGATGTTTTTACAGGTTGAGTGCCTGTGCAAGTGTGTTGGACAGAGATTATGATCATTTTAATCATCAAATGTGGTGTTCTTGCAGTGATGTTCTTTGTCTCAGAGATCTTCTGCCTCATGGTGCTGATGCTGTCCGACTGCGCAGTCCACACACACACACAAGCGTCACACGACATTTAGTACTTTATTCGTGGTTTATTCTGAAAATACGCCGAGAATGTGAAATAAAAGCAGATGCGCAGTGTTACTAAGCCTTTCTGTTGCCTGAGAGCTGAGGTGTGGTTTTCTCTTCCTCGGACTGTCAGATGCTCTACACATCAATATTATTGTTCAGCAGTGACCTACCCAAAAACACCGATCTATCTCTGCACATTAGCATCAGGCCTGCACAACTGTCTGAATGCACAATGCGCTCTGTCTGTTACCACAGGCAACCATTCTATCTAAAATCGCGTTTACAGACACAAGTGTAGCTACCACAGGGTTTAAAAGCAGAAATGTGCACCTTGTATTTTTGTTATGCGAATGAATTTTTGGTGGATTTTTCACATGAAGATCACAGCAATTAGCAAAAGGTCCAATGGACAAAACCAAGCCCCGCCCTACATTTGTTCTTGTTTGAGAAGCCGTTTCACTCAGAGATATGTAATCACAAGTTCTCTTTCATGGTCACTTTAAAGGGGTGGTTGATTATGATTTCACTGTTTTAACTTTAGTTAGTGTGTAATGTTGCTGTTTGAGCATATAACATCTGCAAAGTTACGACGCACAAAGTTCAAAGCAAAGGGAGATATTTTCTTTTACAGAAATCGCTTTTTAAGAACTACAAACGGCTGGTAGGGACTACAACGAGCTTCTTCACGGGTTGGTGACATCACGAACCCTAAAAATTACAAACATTTACATAAACCCCGCCCCCGGGAACACGCAACTATGAGAGGGAGGCAGTTAGGGTTTAAAAGAAATGTGCACCTTGTATTTTTGTTTAAGAACTTACTACTAATGCTAATGAGGTGGATTTTTCACATGAAGATCACAGCAATTAGCAAAAGGTCCAACAGACAAAACCAAGCCCCGCCCTACATTTGTTCTTGTTTGAGAAGCCGTTTCACTCAGAGATATGTCAAAAAAGATTATCGCAAGGTCCCTTTTGTGGTGTCTTTAAAGGGGTGGTTGATTATGATTTCACTGTTTTAACTTCCGTTAGTGTGTAATGTTGCTGTTTGAGCTTAAACAACATCTGCAAAGTTACGACGCACAAAGTTCAAAGCAAAGGGAGATCTTTTCTTTTAGAGAAATCGCTTTTTAAGAACTACAAACGGCTGGTAGGGACTACAACGGGTTGGTGACATCACAAACCCTAAAAATGTCATCATGGGCGTCGGAACCATTGTAAGTGGGACAAGACCCACCCACTTTTTACGATCAATGATATTGGACCCACTCACTTTTATCGTCTCTAACATTCAGCACATTTCTGTTTACCTACCCCTAATCGATAAACACTTATTATTAAACACATGTTAGACGCTTTATTTCCACTTTCCTAATATTTTCTTCATTTTTATTGAAAATAAATGCCTTTCCGATCTGATATGTGATGGGAAAAGGGAGAAGATTTTGTTCGGCGAAAGGCGGACTCGAACCGCGGGTCGATTTGTGTCAAAACTAGATGCCGTCCGTAATTTTGTCTTTTTTAATAATTTGTCATTTTTGTAATTTTGCCGTAATTTTGTCCGAACTAGACGTTTAGCAAGCAAAGCGGTATATTTGTACTTAATGTAATTGGCATCAACTCCAGTAAAAAAATTCTGAGGACCCACCCACATTTTTTTTGCTTCCGACGCCCATGAATTACATACATTTACATAAACCCCGCCCCGGGAACACGCAACAATGAGAGGGAGGCAGTTAGGGTTTAAAAGAAATGTGCACCTTGTATTTTTGTTAAAGAACTTACTGCTTATGTGAATGAGGTGGATTTTTCACATGATGATCACAGCAATTAGCAAACGACAAAGGATCCAATGGACAAAACCAAGCCCCGCCCTACATTTGTTCTTGTTTGAGAAGCCGTTTCACTCAGAGATATGTGATAAAAGACTATCGCAAGTTCCCTTTCATGGTGACTTGTAGCAAAGTCCTTTTAAAGGTGCTGTATGTAAGCTTTTCACTGTACTAAAGCATTAAAATACCATAATATGTTTGCAGATATTTTGAAAACATGCTAAGTTCACATACTCTTTTTTTCTGAAAAACAATTATATGGTTATTTTACTTTGAAATGTGTGTTTTTGTTTTGGTCTGTGCGAAACTGCCAGTTTACCAAATATTATTTATGTTTGGCGGAAAACTGTATTGCTGCCATGGAAGCCAGAGAACAAACTGGGTCAGAGATCGCAGATTCTACCCAACCTTAAAATCCTTTAGCCTAGAACCCTAGTGGAAGCAAATCTAATTTGCAGCCAGGGTAGTCTAGCAACTCTCCGTTGGCTTGCGAGCTGGAAAAACTCAACTCTGGTCAGGCCAATCACATCGTGTATAGAGTCGGTGGGCGGGCTTAACATAATGACGGCAGAGTTGCGGCGGTTCCGCGTGCTACTTGTAAACAAAGAAGCTGGCGAACAGCAGCCTTTCGAATCGGCTTTGGCTGCAACTCTGGAAGACTTGGAGTTCAGCTTTTCTTTGAGAAAAGAACAAAGAACGGCACTGAAGTCATTCTTATAAAAGTAAGATGTGTTCTGAGTTTTGCCGACCAGATATGGGAAAGTTTAGTCTATCAACTAGCTCCGCTTCACCTTCTTAGCTGCTCTGGTTGGTTGTAGCGCTATCCTATTGCGTGCAGAGGGAATTTGAAAGACAACCGTTTATCCCGCCCCTCAGATTGAGCCCTGCCAATGGTGTGTTCCCAGACCCAACAGCTTGATGTGGGTCTGGCTTGTCAGGCTAAAAATCTTCGGCATCCATCTTAAAATCTAAAAAAGCACATTATAAGGCGGATAAATCTACTCATCAACCTAAAGTGTGTAAGTGTCCTTGCCTTTCATTGTCAACTGCGCTCATACCTGTTGCGTGTCCTTAAAATGGTCGAGTCTGAGGAGGAGGGGGCGGGGCAAACAATGTTTTGAATTTGGACTGCAGTACCAATTTCAACCACTAGCTGTCATTCTTACATACAGCACCTTTAAGACGAGTCATATCACTCGGCGGCCATCTTTGAAACGCCTCTTGCTCATGTAAGTGCAGCTCCTATCTCTCTGAATTGGGAAACATCAAATTCTCCAAAACTGTTCGCCAAGGTTAAGATGAAATTTCATATTTGAAATCACCAATGAATATTTGAAATTTGACCAAAACTGTCTCATAAATTTAGTTTCTAAACGCTCGAATCATGATAAATTTTTTTTTAAATTTTTTATAGCAACCGGAGCTTCTAACGGCAGCAGCAATGACTCGATGACTTTACTCATCAACCATTGGCTCTTTCATTTAGAAGGCGGGGCTTTTTCGCCCATTCATAAGTAAATGAAGTGCACCGTCTTCCTATTCCCAAGTCTTTGATAGTAGGCATGAAACGAGAGTTGCAAAATAAGAATTGTCGAAGCCAAATTGACTATTCTTATTTTTGATGGAATATTTCAGTATTTATTATAGTAGTTATTATTCAGTATTTATTATAGTTCAGTATTTATTATGAATCTGTGCACATCATTATTTTTTTTTTTGATGTGCCTCGTAATCTTTAATCAAAATAACTTCCCCTCCCCCTTGCAGCGACCTGTCACTCACATGAGATCAACCAATAGCAAATCACAACCATCCAAACATCCAATCAATGCTTAATCTACAAAATCAAGCTCCGCCCTACATTTGTTCTTGTTTGAGAAGCCGTTTCACTTGAATGTACGTCACAATAGGGAAAGTTTATCGCAATGCGTTATGCGATTACTATATTAATATACATTGATATTTATATGAATTTCAAAAGAATACCATATTAATATGGTACATGCCTGAAACAAATAAATAAATAATGAATAAAAGAACATGGTAGTGTAATATTCCAGATGTGACACTCCAATGGAAACAGCTGTTTTGGGCACCAATTAGAATCGTATTTGTTAAACCAATGAGTTTTTACATGCGGGTGGTTGGGGGAATTCTTCCAAAATTGCAAAAAAATATTAATAATCATATTTGTCAACACAAACAATGTGTTTTCGCATTTAAATGTCCGCCTTTTTAAAATGGAGTGTCTACACTAAGTAACCTTGTTGGCAGAGGCTATTTACACTAACTTCGCCCACTGACGTCTGATTGGGCGCGACTATATTACGGAAGATGCTGGATTATCAACAGTAGCGATAGTGTAGGGGTACGGCGCTTGGCACAAGGTTTTGACGTATATCGACCTGATTTCGAATCCGCCTTTTGCCGAACTCGCTCTACTCCCTTTTCCCATCACTTATCAGCTCTGAAAGGCAATCATTTTTAATAAAAATTAAGAAAATATTTGAAAATATATGAATTAATGCTAACAATGTGTCAAGACATGCTAGCAAAATGCTAAAACATGTTAACAACGTGTTAAATAATGCTAACAACATGTTAATTCATGCTAACGTGTTAAAACATGCTCACAACATTCTAATTCATTCTAGCATTGTGCTAAAACATGTTAGCAAACATGCTAATTTATGTTAACAGTGTGTTAAAACATGCTAGCCACATTTTAATCATGCTATCAACATGCTAATTCATGTTAAAATGTGCTAAAATGTTAGCAAACATGTTTGTCAACGTGTTAAAACCTGATAATTCATGCTAACAATGTAAAAAAATGCTAGCAATGTGGTAAAATGTACTAGCAACAGGCTAGTAAAGTGCTTAATCATGCTATCAATGTGATAAAACAACGACATGATAATTCATGCTAATAAAATGCTAAAATGTGTTATCAAAATGCTAACAGCCTGTTAATTAATGCTAACAATATGTTAAAACATGTGAACAACAATAATTCATGTTAACAATGTATTAAAACCTAAATTTCATGCTAGCAAAATACTAATTCATGTTAGCAAAGTGATACATCATGCTAGCATAATGCTAAAACACGCCAGCAATATGCTAATTCATGTTAACAGTGTGTTAAAACATGCTAGCCACATGTCAAATAATGCTAGCAACATGCTAATTAATGTTAAAAATGTGCTAAAATGTTTAACATTGTGTTAAAACCTGCTACTTCATTGTAGTACTACTACAATTACTTCATACTTTGTACAATTCATGTAAGAAAAGTGCAAAATCATGCTGGCAATGTACAAAACATGCTAATTCGTGCTAACAATGTCTTAAAACTTAAATTTTACTAAATTTAAAGGTTTAAAAAAAATGTCTCATACTTTTATACGGCTTTGTCAAGCCAATACTTACTCATCTAGTGATTGCATATGCAATAGTAATTTATAGTATAGGTTTGAACCCCATGTGTACTACAAAGTATAGACTATCGTCACGATCTTCGACAGAACTGTCACTGGTGCCCGCTCAACATGAGGCTGTAACCACCCTTACTCAAAGAGCAGGGTGGATGTGTTGAAGTGTAGATGTTGGTCATTATGTATCTAGATGAGTAAGTTGCAGTGTTTTGACTGCTATGTTGGTAGAAAAGGAGAAACTCTCATGAGCGTATGGTAAATATTTTGGTCACCAGGCAACAAGGCTGCAGCTCTGCATGCATACAGAGAGGTTTTCTTCAATCCCAGCACAAGCGTGGCTAATGCTCCACGCCTTAATGTCCTTTGGCTCAGCGTTCTTTGGCTGCGTCTCCCCCACTCCCCATACACACATAACAAATGACAGCCCTGTTTGTGCGCGCGGCTCAGATTGGACTCTGGCATTCGTCGAATTGTCTGTCCCTTACAGTGAATACACTTTCTACACACTCAGACCGTTGCTTTGTCAGCATCCTGCCGTAATTCTTCAGGTCCCAGAATGATGTCAGATTTCTCTTTCACTGCATGAAAACACTGAAATCCGGCACTATCCGGGCATGGTATACTCCTGTGTAATTTGATGTTTACCGGATGTATGTGGGAAAAAGCGGATCAGAGTAACACGGAACAGTATATTTCCAGAAAAACCCGGAAACCTCACGTATGCGGACGTATACAGGAATCCGTGAAATTTCACGGACATATACAGCTGAAACACTGCTGGGTGTGCTAGGACTGAAGACTGTTAGGTGTGAAGAAGACCTTTCATATGTTAATGACTGACACTAGTGCTGGCTGTTCTCAGAAGGAGGGGGGCAGGGGAGGACTTCAGGATTGAGAATTATCTCTGGTCTACTGTAGGCTACAGCAAACAAGCTTTTTACACAGAAAAAATAATTCTTAAGGCCCTGAAACACTAAACTGAACTAGCAATGACTAAAGCCGACTGTGGGGTTGGTTCACGTTGCCTGGGTCTGGGCCAAACCATCAGAATGGTGTGTCAGGGCCTTAAAACCACTGCATGAAAAGAGTCTCTAAATCAAATATTTTTTATAAAAACAGTACAAAATAAAAACCCTGTCTGAACATATACGTTCACAAAAAAATCTGAATATGTAATGAAATAAACAAAGAAATGTAATGGAATTAACAAAGGATAATTAACCAAACATTTTAGACTATCCCCAAACAATTTTTGCAAAGTTTTACAAATTGTAGGCAATAATAGAATTAAATAAAAAGGAGATGAAATGTGGAAAATGAAAAAGTTTGTTTTAAAAACACCAAAAACTGATATGCTCAAAATAAAAATATGGAATAAAAAAGAGCAGGGATTCACTTGCTCAAGAAACACAGAAACACAAGCAGATCTTTCAGCTCTGCAACTATTAACAAAAAGTGTCACTCCAAGATTCTTAACTTTAACACGCTGCAAAAGAGGAGCGTTTTGAGGTTTGAAATCCACCACTCACAATAGATGTAGGTGCAACCAATAAGGTTACCAATAAAAATAAGGCAACCAATAAAAATAATCCTAATTTTACAGAAAAAAACGTCAGTTTTTTACAGTATTTTCTTGTAATTTTGAATTATGTTTAAAACAATGTAAAATTACAAACAATATCTAAATAAACAACTTGACTGTTATTTTAAGGATTATATCATTAATGACAAATTACAGTAATTCTCATTTTTTTATACAGGAACATCACTGTATTATTTTTCTGTTTTCATAAATAACAAATTCATGCAAAATTACAAACAATATCTGTAAATTAACAACTGTAATACAATATTTAGCTCATTATATTAAAGGTTTATGTTTATGTCCATACTAACAATTTAACATTATTCTTTGTCATTTTAAAGTAAATCTTATTAGTTTTATATTTACACTGTAAGAATAAAAACCTAAAAAAAAACGCAGCTACAGCTGCAAAACAAAAACCGTAAAATAAGTCAAATATCTTAAGTCAAATAAAGTTAAAAAACTTCACAGAAATTTACATTAAACGTTTTAGAGAAAACACTATTAGTTTACAGATTTTTCCTTATTTAAATTAAGATATTTTACTTTAATTTTCTGTTTTACAGTGAAGGTGTATTTTTACATTCAAACTGGTTTTACATTCAATTCTGGATACAAATATAACAAAATATATAGCAAACTAAATATCAAACAATAATTGTTTTTAAAGAGTACAAATCTGCACTGCAAATCTGCACAGGTTGAAACTTCCAGGCCTCTGCCCACACCACAAAACAACATTTGACCAATTCATTAAATATAACAGCAAATAAAAATAAATATACACATTTTCTAACTGTTGTTTTAAACAAGTTTTTTTCTATATTTGCAAGGCTACTTGCTGTCTTTCCGTGTTCTTTTGAGCGTGATTGGTCAATCTGAACGTCATCCAGAAATCTGACCAATGACAGTGCGCGCCTTCAGTTTGAATTATACACCCGTTGCCGTTGGAGTTGCTCGTTGCTCGTGGCTCGCGGGGACGCGACGCGATCGCGCGGCTTCTAATCTTCAACAGGACGGCTTCTTCTGTCCATTAATGGCATTGCATGGATCATTTTAAACCTGTTAAAATCTTATTTTGGACGAATTTTGATTGTGGGATGTCGACTGAGAACGAAAAAACATGAATACGAACAGACTAAGTTTCCAATGGCGGACAGCAGACGGCAGAAGGTAACGTAAACCCCTTTATATTTTTTCTACTGCTTATCAAGATATATAACGTTAGTGCATTAAAGTCATATGCTAATCGTGATTAACTTACATATTCTGTTTCTGTGTTTTGTTGTAATATTGTTAAGATAGGGCTGGGTGTTATGGCGATCTGATGATACTGACTATTGTTAGTGATTTTGCTGTAAACGTTAACATTACCGTTTTATATTGCGGAATGGGAATATAGCGTATATAACGCAGCACTGACTGTACTAAAACTTTTTGACATTTTGACAAGGAAACATGCATGAATGTAGAATAATGAACGGGACATGCATGTGTTAAAATAAGCCTCTCTCAGACAGCAGGCGATCCCGAAATCAATTATCTTTCTGTAAAATGCACACAATTATCTCAGAAACCTTGTCATGTGAGGTATTCACTTGATTTAAACAGTCAGTTATGTCTTAAGTACGTTAAACAGTTCAAGTTAACGTGGGGAAACCCGGATGCGTGTCATTCTGTGCATCCGTTCTTAAAGGGGCTGCAGCTTTGTCATCATTTTAATAAAACAAAAGAATAGAGAAGACCTTCTGCTTCTTTAAGAATCATGTGATATTAATTAATTGAATATCATACAGTGAAGACTTTTAAAGCAGTATTATTCTGTAGCATTTTAATAAAATATCCATCAAAATAAATATATTGTGATATCGTTATTGTAAAATATAATTTCTCATGTATGTATAATTATATGGTCATAATGCCCATCCCTACTGTCAGCTAGTTTTAAGATCAAGCTTGTCATAAAATGTAACAGAGCTTTGGAATGAATAATCTGAGATCATGTAACTTACACTTGTTCTGCAGAGAGGACAGGAAACCACCATCCTTGGACTCTGAAGAATTACAGGCAAACCAGGATTTTGGATCTACTGTAAAGTTTTTGTATGGGCCTGGTGAGTATGTTTTGCAAGTCCATGTCCGTAAGTTGATAATTAATATTAATGTTTTATCAAACAAATTAATATTCATTTGTGTGTGTGCATGTTTCTTCCCCCCTCATGATCCAGAAGTTTTGGATCCATGATCCTGAAGAACTTTTACAGATGTTGACCCTGAATGTGTAAAAGGTAATCTTAAAAATGTTGTCATTATTTTAATATTCTCTGTTTTTTTCTGTAATGTAGACGCATGCATTTTCTGTGAAGTTGCTTTGAAACAATATCAGGGTTTTTCCTACATTGAACATTTTTTGCCGGCCGCCAAAACAAATTTTTGTCCCGCCAAAGCCTTATTTGTTGAGTTATTGTGATTTATGATTGATGTAGTAGAGGACTGCTGCGCTTGAGTTAACTGAGTGACAGAGAGAACGACCAGTGAGCTCCTCCCGCTCGCACGCTCTCTGTCTTCAAAATAAGCATTCTTAGCTTTCTAATGTTTCACATATTACGTTAATCAAAATCAAAAGGTCGGAAGACCGAATCCATGTTGCACGTGGCGCTATCAGACGTCTTCCTTTAATTACCGCTGGGTGTGAAATGCGCTCAAAAAACATTGACTGATTCTCTGACCAGCTGACATAAAGCATACTTTAAATAAACAGGAAACAAATCCTATCCGGTTATGAAGTGTTTTCTGTGTCTTGACAAATCTTTCGCGATTTTCTAAAGACGTGATTCACACACAACGCGTCTGCTAATGTCCGATTCGCCACCTAATGACTCCTTTGAACCGAATCATTTTAACGACTGGTTAGAACTGAACTGTCCAACACTGAACTCACAAATTAGTTTAATCATTTACTCAGAACAACACCTGAAATGAGAACACAAGTGTGCTTACCCACTTTAGCAAGAGTGGATGGTAAGAATTATTTTTAATTATCAACAGTCTTTCAGCTTATTTATGTGGACAATGTGTAGTAAAATAAATAGCCTAAAATCATTTAGTTTAGACTGGAGTGAGGTGAACCCAGAACAAATTTGTTGTTAGCTAGCTGATTGTATATGGCAGAAAATTAGGCTATTTGTTCATTTTTTTTTAATACTATTTTTTTAATATTGATATGATTACCAAAACAATTATCAGTAAATAGTGTAAAAATGAGGAACAAAAACAAACATCAAGGTATCAAAATAAGATAAGCAAAAGTTACAAACTTTCTTTGAATTTATTTCAAATTTATTGTCAGTATTGCGCTTGCAGATCATGTGGGTAGGGTATTTTTTTTTTACCGTGCGTATGTGTGTGTATGGATGACCATGTCTGTCAGCCACCACCGAAGACCATTTTTGACCCAGGAAAAACCCTGAATATGTATTGTGAAAAGCGCTATACAAATACATTTTAATTGAATTGTTTTACTTACTTTTATTGGCATTAACTATATATTATTAATGTATTATTTGGCAGGTCTCAAGATGTATTTTATTTTGTGAGACTTTGCTGAGGAAGTATTCTTTGGCTCAGTCTGAAAAGGCCCAGAAAAGAAACACTATGAAGAACATCACACAGAACCGTCAGAGAAAGAGACGGGTAAGTTAAGAAACCGGTTAAGCTTTTTCCCTCCAGAATGTTACTATACCACTCTCTGAGTTTTAGTGGTTAATTTACTGTCATGTTTTGCAGTTGCTGGAGACCAGGTCCAGGGTTGCACAAACCAACACAGAACCTGTGGAAGACCGCAACTATAGACCTGATGAAGATGAAGATGGTTGTTGATGGAAGGCTTGGTTAGGCTAGCTACTACAAACCAGACTAGACTGACCCACACTACATGTCACATCACCAGCCCATCATGCCAGTTTGAAAAAATGTTCAAAACTCAAACAACATTGTGTTAGAGTTGGTCACAATTATTTTATAATTATAATTTTAATATTCAATTGTTCCATTTTATATTTTCTTTATTCCTATGTTTATATACTTATACTTTTATTGGTTCCCATATATAGAACATTTACATATATTTTATATACACTTTTTAATTTATAGATTTCTTTGTCTCGTTTTATATTGTATACTTTGTATGTTTGTTCCTTTTTAGATGTCCATGTTGCTTTTGATCTCCACGTTTTGTATTGTTGTTCCTTTTACGTCGCCTTCCTTTAGAAACATTTTGTTCACTTATCTTTTCCCCCATTCATTTTAATGTATGTTTATAATGCTCTTTGTTCTTTTTATTTGGTTATATTGTTTACTTGGAATATTTATATGTATTTTAATATATTTTATATACACTTTTTTTGTCTTATAAATGTATTGTTCTCATTTTATATTGTTTAATTTGTATATTTATTCTTTTCCTTTTTATGTTCACTGTGTATTTTATTCCTTTACATCTCTGTCTTTTAAATGCATTTTGTTCATTTTTTTCCCCTTTTTGTTTCTTTACCAATTCATTTTAACGTATATTTATGTTCTTTGGACTGTTTATATTTTTACATTTGTTCCTTTACATTTGCATCCCTTTTAAATACATTTAGTTAACTTGTTTTTGTTTCACCATTGTTTTAATGTTCTTTTATAATGCTGTTAAGAATGTGGGTTTTTTTTTTATACCTTTTTAATAAATATTTCAGACTTTCTCAAATTGTTTTGTGTGTGTTTTTCTTTTGGGAGGGAGAGGGGATTATTTTTATATATATATATATATATATATATATATATATATATTAATGAGCAAAATCTGCATAGCTGGCCTATAACCAATCAAGTCCCTATGCTACAAAACCTAGCCCACCCTTAGCCTTAGAAGTAACCAATAAAGTCACTTGACTGGGTTTTCAATGCGTCCTGTCATCCAATAGCAGTCTGGGTTTTGGGAGTGGTTTTAAAAAAAACAACCAATCCAGTTTGAGATGAAGGACCAATAGGGGGTGGAAGGCAAAGCTGTTTAGAGGTGTGAAAATGTCTCCTGGGAAAAACTTGATGGGATTATTTGCCATGGCAACAAATGGCTGTAGCATGGGAGTATACGGCCACAACATACATCCGATTTGGTACCATTTCGGATGTATACGGACATATACGGATCCATGGAATTTGACCTATCCGGCCAGTATACTCCTGGATTCTTCCGAATTTCAGCAGTGTATACAGGAGTATCCTGGTCCGGATACACCTTTTTTCATGCAGTGTTTGTTGTTGCCTTTCATAGGAAACATGCATTTATAAGTGATGGCTGTCACTGATTTACAGAATGAATTGGGTTTAAGGGGATTACTGGGGCTTCATGCACCCATTGTTTTAGTGGGCACCAGTGGCAGTCTGGGCTTACATGTGGTAAAGCGTTAATGAATTAATAGTTCAGTGCTGTTTTATGTGGCATTTTATCATAGATCTCTGGCCCTGTTTACACCTGGTGTTAAGATGCGTTTTGGTCGATCGGATCACAAATGGAATGACACTAAATACAAATGGGGTGTAAAACGCTTTGAGCTTGTCCACTTTCGTCCACTTCCAGAGGGAGTTAAACACACATTGCTCTCGTAGTGTAAACGCTCATGTGGTCAAATGCACTGGAACAGCCTCTAAAAGACGCCCTACTCTCCTCCGACTGACCTAATGCTAAACATTATGGGACGCGCGCTAGCCAGACGGGATTTAAACTCTCGGCTGGAGACACAAGTTGGGTTTGAAGATGAGAAACGTCCCAAGCTCAATGTTCTCTCTCCATTCCTGATGTCTAACACACACTCACAGCGTCCGGCTGCTCTTGTGTCTGTCAGAGCAGAAACTAAAGCTGCTCTCCGTATTAGAGATCGGCCAGGGATCGGAATTGGACGATTTTCCTCATGATTGGCCCGGCCAGTCTCACGTCTTACCGATTCCAAGCCGGTTTTTGTTGCCAGTGGCACTGGCAATAGCGATATAATATGAATCCTACATGTCTTTGTGTGAATGAATGGTTAATTTCCGAACACACACACACACACACACACACACTGAAGCACACGTGTCACTCGCATTACTATATGACGACGTGAACTTCATCTCCAGAGCCGCTCTGAGAGTCACGTCATGAGCATTTTACACTTTAACGTCTTATCATAAACACACAGAAACTCAAGATCTTCATGGCAACCCGTCAAAATAAAAGATTAGACTTGTGACAGAAATATATTACTATTGTATTACTACTTAACAGTATAAAGTGTGTCTTAAGGTAATACTACCACTAATAATAATAATAATAACAACAATACAATAATTATTAAAACTTTATTTTTAAAGGAATAATCAAAATTTTTCTTCCATGTTTTAATATTAACAGTAAATCCCTTTGTTTGCCAAAATATGGAAGGGTTTATTTCAATTTCATTTGATTAAATATAAATTAATGTTTTATGCCTTCATTTGACCAGGAACTATAAAATACACAGCACAGAATTTCTGTAAAAAAAAAAAAATGTGTATCTATTATTGTAAACAAATGAATAATTTGCGTTTATTTCATATCGCTCTTTATTCTATTGCATTTATTTGTGCTGTTGTTTGAAATGTGTTTATTAACATCTTATTTTATTAGTCTTTTTAGGGATGCACGATATTGGATTTTTGCCGATATCCGATATGCAAATATTTTTCAACTCATTTTGGCCGATATCGATATCGAGACCGATATATGTTTATTTTCCCCTTTGTTTGGAAACACCATTTTGAGCAAAAAAATTTTTTTTTTCATTCTAGTTTCAGATTTCTGAGGTCTCCTTACTAAAAGGATACTTGTTAAAGATAAATAAATGTTAATAAAGTTATTTTTATAAGAAGAGTACCGGTATATTAAAAGCGCTGAAAATAACAATAATAAAGTTATTTTATTTTTGAATTTAATGTTTGTGCACATGAAGTGGGAGTGGCATGACATCAGTTGATGCTGTATTTAGCTTTAAAAAAACCCCCAAAAAACAAACAATTATTTTAGTGCTCCTTGGATTATTTTTCATCATCCATTTCATAAAATTGTAATAAACTGTATATAAAAGTATTTAATTTACAAGTGTCATGCTTGTGCTTTGACATCATTGCTGATTTATTTATTCAGAAAAATAAGTAACTTCTATTTATTTGTGTATTCTACTTTTCATTTTATTACTGTAACAACAGCGCCCCCAATAAATATGCTATATATACTATTCTACCGGGTAGGCACTAGGACCTGGAGGAGCTTCTGCTGCTGTGGAGGCTGCTGCGCACGCTAGAGAGATGCGATTGTGCTGGTTTTGGGCTAAAAACCTGCCAATCCTGCATTGATTCCCAAATTCAAGGCAGCATTTAAAAACTGTCAATATAAATCACCATACATGCAATGTATTTGCTTGATTTCAAGATTTATTATATTTTAAGCATTTATCGGCCGATTCCGATGTCGTGCCGATAATATCATGCATCCCTAGTCTTTTTCATTGTTTTTTTAGGAAAATAAAATTTTGCATTGCAGAAAAGTAGATTTTTGTTTGCGTTAAACCGGAAATGGCAAAAATCGGTATTGGCAGGTAGGGTTGGGTACCGAACTCGGTACTTTTAAGGGCACCGACCGAATTACGTCGGTACTACAGAGTAACGATTCACATTAAATTAATCGGTACCAAATTTCAGTACCTGAGATTGAGAACACATCTGGTGATATAGACTAGTGTCTGTAAATATTAAACCGCGAAAAGACCATTTAAATACTCAAATCATGCGTGTCTCTCTGTGAATGAATGCCCTAGACGCGCTGTTTACAGTCTATGGGTTTACTTCACACACACTCACTCAGAATCGCGCGTGACGGTCGCGTGTTTCCATCTCTGCCTCTCATATGAGGACATGAACGCACGAACGTCATCTTCAGAGCCACTGAGAGTCACTTCATGATTATTTTACCGTTTCATTTGAGAAAAACTACCGTCATATCATACACAAACTCAAATGAACGGCAACCCATCAAAATAAAAGTTCAGCTAACTTGACAAATAAATCTAAGTAGAATTTAGATACGTCTCAATGTAATAATAATACTCACACTAATGTAATAATAATAAATGATCAAAACTTTATTTTTTAAAGTTTTTAAAAAAATAAATAATAAAAAAAATGTCTTCATGTTTTAATTTTAACCATATAAAGCTCAGTTGAGCAGCACTTTGTTTGATAAATTAAATTAATGTTTTATGTCTTCGTTTGATTACCAGAAAATACATAACACATCATTTGTGGGAAATCTTTTCATAGAAATTAAATTAAAAAGAAAAAATAATAATATGGTTGTTTTTATGAATTAAATTAAGTACCTAGTAGCCTACTATTTACTAGTAAATATTACAGTAATCAAACATCACAGACAATGGCAGACAGCGACCAGGGCAGCTCTGGCATAATGTCAATAACACTTTTATAAATTACTTACAGGTTCTTTACAGTTATTTATGTAAATATCCTAAAGGCCTGTTCACACCGGGACGATTTTCGCGCGCGTTTATCGCCGACGTTTAACGCCTCGTGACTAAACAATGGGCGCCAATGTGAGTGTTCACACTGACGCGTAAAACGCCAGGCGTAAAAGCGTCATTTAAAAAAAAACGCCTCGGGTTCGTTTTTTTATTTTGACGCGGCGCGTTAAAAACTGGCCGACCAATGAGATCAGCGCTTTTGTTCACGTGCCTGGAGCGGCTGAAGTGACAGTAAAACACGACTTGGTGGCGCTCAAGCACAAAACGGTCTTGCCGAGCACACACTGATACGACGAAGAAGTAGTAAGTAGACAAAGAAGAAAATGAACTGCTAATGCTGCTTGCCAGTTAGCAAAAAGTGTGTGAATGCTTTTGCCATAGACATAATATATCTGTGGTTTTGGCAAGCACGTAAATACTGTCTCTCTTCTTCTTCTGTGTGACAAGCGAGTGTCAGAAGCGTAAAGTGCCGCAGCACCATCTTGTGTACCGGGAGCGCATCTACTGAATGTGCACGTTCACTCGGCGCATCGCCAGTGGAAATCGCTTGGGTGTGAACATTCAAGACGCGCCGAAAAACGTCACGAAAAACGCTGGCGATAAGCGCGCGCGATATTCGTCCCGGTGTGTACAGGCCTTAAAAGTACCGGAAAAAGGTACCGTTGGGTACCGGTTCCGAATTTCAGGTACCGGTACCGATAACGATACCGGTTAAATTGTGAACGGTACCCAACCCTATTGGCAGGTCACACTTACAACAAAAAAAATCGGAAACAGCCAAGAAAATTGCAATCGGTGCATCTCTACTCCGTGTGTTTCTCCGTCGTCTCCGGTCGTGTTCATATGTAAATTGCGTGAGCTTATTTCATCCATTAGATCTAAAGATGTGAAAAACACCCGCCCATAGACCCCCCCCTCGAAGAAACCAGGACACAAGTGGCTGAAAGTGGACAAAAGAGACGTATTTAAAAGACACGTCTACTTGTGATGCGATCCACCAAAACACATCTTAATTCCAGTTGTGAACAGGTTCTCTGAGCAGCGTTAAGGCAACCTTTAACATGCTTTGTAGTGCTATCAAAATTCTTGTTGGAAATAATGATCAGACTATTCCCTGTTCAAGCGGACATTGTTTTTTGAGTACTGAAGTGACATCCTGTTTATGAAATGATTATTCAGACAAATGTCACTGTGGAGATTTTGACCGTAAGTTGAAGTGACGGATGCACAGCGCAGCACCCAGCAAACCTCAGGACAGGGCTACATTTCATATAGCAGGGTTTCAAGGACTTTAAATTAGCTTGAACAAAACAAGCTATGAAGTAATTAATTTTTTTCCCAGACAGACCAGATCCATATGAGCTCAATAATTTAGCATTTAAATTTGCCCTCAGGATTCTTACTATATTGATTTTTTTATGCAATGTCTTTGATTCTCCATGTATTATATTTTATGTTTTATTACATGGACCTCTTTGGCACGTCCAATTTGTGCGAGAATGTTAAAACGTTTTTGCCACATCTCACATACAGTCATTTTCAGGGTAAATTTGATTTGAGTCATTTCTAGGGTTGGAAAAATATTTGTCCTTTGCCTATTCTGTTTTGTAAAACAAAAAAAATTGAATTTCTAAACATAAATGTATCATACAAGCAGTGTTTTTCATGCCGTTTGGAGAAGTTTAGTGATCGTTTGACTATATGAACTCGACTGATAATTATTAGTGCTGGGCATCGATTAAAAAAAATTAACTAATTAATCGCACTTTTTTCTGTAATTAATCGCGATTAATCGCAAGTTTTTAATATTTTACGTTTTTAATATTTTGATATTGTAATAATTTCAGTTACTCTCCAAATTAATGTAGAAACTATTTAAAGACAGCATATTTTAAATATGTGTTGTATTGTCATTTTTATGAATGAAGGCCAGTATCACTGACACTAAAGTGTCTATGAAACATTAATGACGTTATATTACAGTACAACTGAAAGCTCCCAATTTCAACATTTATTAGGCTTTAAAAAAAACAACTTTTAATTTAAGTGAACTTAAAACAATCTTTACATAAACCAAAAATAATAAATGTTATATTTACCCATGGCCTTCCCTGTTATACATATGTAATAGTTATCTTTCTTAACTGCATAAATAATAAATTAAATATAGATGAATCATCATTAAAGCTAAAATTTTCTCTGTTCCCGTTGTTCTTTGATGAACATTAATGACATCATCATCAGTGCTCCTGTCACTTTAAGAACAGCCGTGGATCTCACGCGCTGTCCCGTGCATCTCATTTCCTCACAACTCTTTAAGTTCATTTAAGACGTTATTTAACTAATTTAAGACCCTAATATGAGAATACTCAAAATCCTCTGTGTTATTGTTTGTTCAAGAGCAAAAGAGAACTCGATGTGAGCAGGAAACTGACGCGAGTCTATCTATGCGTCGAGTGTGTGTGTGTGTGTGTCCCTTGATTAGCTGACATGAGACGCATCCACACAGACAGGACACTGACACACACACACACACACACACACACAGGACATTGGCATACAGCGCGTTCGCTTGTGTCTTGTCACGCTTGGAAGCATTTACATGAATAAGAGCGTGATGATCATGTAACGCTAAGCAAAAATGGATATAAAAACGGACGCTGCGTTATTTGCGTTAAATATTTTAATTGCGTTAAGCTGAAAAAATTAATCGCCCGCGTTAACGCGTTAATTTGCCCAGCCCTAATAATTATATTAAATATGGTCTGAAGAATCTACAGAGACGTCTGGAAAAATGTTACATTTTGAAAATGCTAATATTACACAAACTTGCACTAATTAAACGTTACATAATACAAATATACTTTATGTATTTAATCTCACTTTTAATTAACCCTCGTGCACTGTTGGATTTCTGGTTACACTCGTTATGGTCCGGGTCAAATTGACCCTAATTGGATTCAGTACAACTCCCCAAAAATCACACTATGAAAAAACACATACAATCAGGTACAAACAATTCACTTTTAATATCAATAATTTTCACACATTACAAAGAATACATATCTGAATTTACGATTCATAAAAATACTTTTAACCACTATTTTTAAGATTGGCCCTTGGGACACTTGCCTTTATACATTTAGCACAATACTATCTTAGTCTAAACCTAAAGTAATCTTGACCAACTATATAGCATTTTAAAGCTTTCAGACTCTAATTTTCATATTTGGTGACTGATTTTCAAAAGAGATGACAGAGCAGTAGATAAATAGCGATAGATTCGTCATTTGTGATGCGGTGCCAAACTATGTTTTTTATATGCATTTTAGAGATTGAATTCAAATCAAATATTAACATTACTGCCCAAACTACTTCTGAATAGGATGTCTACTTTATAGATATTTTGAAAAGTATGAAAATATAATGTTCAGATCACTTAAACCATATATGGAAATCGAAGAATCTACATGTCATCTAGTGGAAAACGTTGGTACTGCGCACAAAAACATCTTTTTTTTGAGATACCAACCCTAAAATTTGGCACAGAATTTGTTCAGACATTTAGCTTTGATTTTCTTGAGGTTTTAGAGTTGAACATGTTTTCTAAAATGTATATTTTGTATAAAATATAATGTGTTATATATTTTACATGTTCATAAACTTCTATAACTTGTTTTAAACTTTACTTTTATGACTTATACAGTGATGGCCGATTTCAAAACACTGCCTCATGAAGTTGTTAGTCTCAGCAAGACACTGGCACTTCAGGACTAGAGTTGAAGAGCTCTGACATACAACAAAAGTGTTTTGGATTTTGTGTCTGTACAGCTGCTTTTGAATAGCTGCCCTATATGGGTCAAATTGACCCACAAACAGCAAGAGTGTATCCAATTTTGATATATGCACATTTCACAACCGTATCATGTTGAAACTTTGCATGCATGTTAATGACCCTAAATGAGAAAAGGTCACACAATTTCAAGAAAAACAATGTAGGTTAGATAGTATTTCAGATCAATTGAAAAAAGAAATTATAGCTAATTTTTACCATTTGTGGCATACAAAAAATATTTCTGAATTGAAATAAATGGGGGAAAGCTAATTATTTTAGCTTCATAGGTTAGTAAAAAACTAAAATTACAAAATATAACCAAGAAACTTTATTATTTTGGGTCTCTACTGTTGCAATAGAACATTAAAATATGCGGGTCAAATTGATCCGTGAACATCACGAACGTAACAGTACTTTTGTGTGTATATGTCAAAACACTGTGTTCATGACCCTAAATGAGAAAAAGTCACAAAATGTAAATAAAAGAAACATAGGTTAACTGATATCAAATGTCAAATTGACCCGCAACATAACACAAGGGAAAACCAACAAGCCCAGCCTAGGTCAGAGAGTAACGCAAAAGTAATGTAACTCATAGTTTCTTTCTTTCTTATAGTAGCACATTACTTTTCAAAGTAACTTCCCTCATCACTGATCCTCTTTCTCTCTTTGTGTCTTATGTTTTCTCAGAGTGAGAGGCTCCTGATTAAAGGTGGCCGTGTTGTGAACGATGACCAGTCCTTCTATGCGGACATCTATATGGAGGATGGAGTCATCAAGTAAGCTGCATTCACACGCACACATATACAGCCATATTGGATCTAAATCCAGGTTCTCCCTGAGGTTTCTTTCCAGATTCTTCTTCCTGTCTCTCTTGCACTGATCAGAGGCTCACAGAGGAGATGCAGTCACAGTGCCAGATACCAGTAGCACAGGACAGATTTCTGTTTTGCATGCAGTTGTTATAACACTACGTATGTGTTGACAGGGTAGCTAGCTATTATGATAACTTAGAACCTCACTGCATATAGTTGTCACAGGGGCGTTTCCTCCCGAGGAGGCAAGGGATGCATAGCCTGGTCCTACCAGACTCTCGTACATTTCATTTGTACAGAGAGTCTGGCTACTCTCCATTGACAAGCGTTAACTCCCTGAAATTTGACCGGAGAAAACCAGAGAATATACCGCAATCCCAGACGGAGTACTGGGATTCTGCGGTGCGATTCGCGTGAATGAGGCGGAGGAATTGAGCGTTTTGAACGCGTGATTCGCACGAATCGCTCAAGTTGAAAAATCTGAACTTTGGCGTATATTCGCGCCGGGTTAACCAATCAGGAGTTTGCTCTAGTAGTGACAACAATGAGGAGAACATCTGTATATTAATATCTGGTTCAGACAATATGATTATCACTGTGATAACATTAAATGACATGAAACACAACCCAGTCTCTTTTTGTTAAATGCAAGTTTATGTATGATCAATAATACAAAAGTATAAGTAAAAGATATAATAAGCTATACATGAAATAAAGCAAACAATTCAGTCAAACATTCAAAGTCAGCGCTAGTCGGCTACAACTGTAACGTAAAGTTAAATAGCAAAAAATAAAAAAGTAATGAAACTTCACTTTGCCCTCAGCCTAAACGATTCGCCAGGGAACAAATTATAGATCCATGAGACCAAAGATCGGCCGTTAGATCTACACAAGACGAATTATAGCTGGAGACGCCACAGAGACATCAGAGCCAGCGGCAGACGGCAGAAGGACTGGCCGAGGAAAGGCTGCTCTCGCCGGGGTTAATGAGCGCCGCTGATCCACTGGAGCTCACAACTCCGAAAACGCCAGATAAAATGTTCAAATAGGCACTCTTTATATAAATAAACCACAGATTTGAGCTTTAAACAACTACATTATTGCCTGAAAAAGTCTTAAAACTACGTTTTGTCACACATTAACAGTAGATTTTGACAAAAAAGACGTGTAAACACAGCCCATGTCAGCCATTTCTCAACGAGATGAGCCGCTGGCAGAAGCCCCTCACATGACGCAAATTTGCGTCTGTTGTGCAGTGAATTTCACGCGCGAATGAAGCAAATTTCAATATATTCGAATACATTGCTTGATATTTGATATCCGTTCGAATTAGATTTTTCTCAAAAATGACAGCCCTACGATATATGACATTAAAAAGTGTATAAATGACTTTTTCTACCTAAAGCAACACTGTCCAACAGCGACACCAGGGGTTAACGTCACAGCGGGACGTCTCTTTTGCCTCCCCTGAGCCCATTGACTTTTAATAGACCCCCTAAAGCAGTGGTTGGGAACCTGGCTCTTTGACAAAAATCATGTGGCTCACCAGTCTCTCACTCTTTACCAACAAATGATCAATAAACAACTAGACACATCAACAGAGATCCGCTCTCTGCAGAAAAAAAACAGCCAATGACAATTCCCTTGTTGCACTGCCTACCGAAGTTAAAGGGGGGGTGAAATGCTGTTTCATGCATACTGAGCTTTTAACACTGTTAAAGACTTGGATTCCAATGCTAAACATGGACAAAGTTAAAAAAAAAAAGTTGGACGTTTGATGGAGTATTTCTGTGCCAAAAATACTCTTTCTCTTAAGTTTCGGAAAGTTTTTTTTCGAGTATGGGTATATGTGACGTCAGATGGGGCGGGATGTTCTTGTACGGGCCGTACGGGCTCTTCTCCCGGTAGGGCGGTCGCGCGGCCAGAGCGAGAGAGAAAATGCACGCCCATTATAGCGCTGTGCTCGGCTTTAGGGAAGCCGGCTGTGCTGCAGTCATAGGACGTCACGAAATCAACAATGTCAACAAAGATAATAAATAATAAAAGCGTGTTAAGTTGCGAAAGACAACAGAATTACTGACAGGATGCTGTGCGCGCTCCGAACGCAACACGGACAATAGTAGCCTTTGTCTTGGGTTGCGAAATACGAAATACATCAAAATACCAAGTCGAGTATTCACATAAACACAGGAGATGTCAGTGTGTGCACTGTGTGTGTTCTCTAACCAAAAATGTCCCTTTGGTCAAAAAGGTTCCCGACCCCTGCCCTAAAGGCTGCGCTGGGTTTAGCGGAAATTATTTGAGAAATGAATGGTGAAAGTCACGTGAGAAGAGGCAATGCCTCCATCGCGCTATGATTGGATTTGAATGGTTCGTGCACAAATGAATTAGGGTCACTAGCTATGTTTTCATCGACCTATTTTTATGCTCATTTTGTGATATCATATCAAAAATGCTGAATGGAAACGAATAAAGATGCGCATAAATTCTAAAAATGCGCATAAAAAACGTATGCGCTCGTTTGAGTCTGATTTATTTTCTATACAATACGCAAACATGCGCATAAACTACGATGGCATTTACCGAATATAATCCTCGTTGCGCATAAAAAAAATCATGTGACTTCATTGTGATGTAACAGCATAACTGTACTAACCAGCGGAAAAATCCTGTTTGCAAAGCATCTGAAATGCTGTTTTGGTCATTCAGAAGTGTGTTGTCAAAGATGCTCGGTATATTTCCCTCCTAGAACTGTCTTACACGACTGCATTCCCAAACAGCACATCTGCCTCTGAAAGCAAGACAAGTTTATTGAGACACACTAGTTTCTCTGAGACGCAAATAATGATTATATATGGTGGCTTCTCCTATGTTTCTTAGTGATTTTTTAGCGGTAGTTTATCAGGAAGTGGCGATTATGTTCTCTTCGACTCACCAGATTTATTCGCAAATGTTTTATGCGATATTTCAATTTTGCGCATAAGTTACATTCGCAACATTGGATGGAAACATAGCCACTGAAAACAAGGATGATGGAAAACGCATGTTCCAAGTTTCAAGAAATACAATATTTGTATTAATTCACTTTTGGATCATTTTCATCAAACATTTGGATTTAATGAAATGACTAGTGATGTAATCAAACAAAAAACAACATCATTTAAGCATTATGACTTTCTATTAACTCTCTATTTAAGGTACTCGAAGGATTAGTTCACACAAAAAATAAAAATAGTTTTTTTGTTTTCTATAATATGTTGGTCAAAAGGGACCAGCAACTGTTTGGTTACTAACATTCTTCGATATATCTTCCTTTCTGTTCAACAGATGAAAGAAATTAATTCAGGTTTAGAACAACTTGGTCAAAATATTCATATTTTTCGTATTCTGACCATTTCCATTACTCAACATATACAGGGGCCACTTCACATGACAACACGATGACTTCCTGCATGTTTGTTATACCCCAATTCATTGTATTTGGCAGGCCAAAGATTTTGAGGTATCCATAATATTATCCCCATATTGATAATGTGATTGATTAATACATTTTTCAAATAGTAACATATTTTTTTCAAGAATTCAGCCTTTTTTTCTTATGATCTGAGAAGCTCACACAAAGGACGATAACTATAAAGATAATGATAAAGATATTGCTCTAAAAATCATTCTCATATTGAAGAATAGCAGGGTTCACACCACAGCTATAACGATAACGGCACAGAGAAATGATATCGAATCACTTCCAGAACGATTTTTCTGGCTGATGAACGATAAAAACTCAGAAATGGTCATTTCCTCATCGATTCAATAACATTTAATTCATAGTATAATGAAAGTTTTTTGCTAAATGATCATGTTCTGTCAACTTTAAGGCAAATTGGTGACAACTTGATAGTACCAGGAGGGGTGAAGACCATTGAGGCCAATGGAAAGATGGTGATTCCTGGAGGAATTGACATCCACACCCACTTACAGATGCCCTTCAGGGGTACGACAACCGTGGATGATTTTGCCCAGGGCACCAAGGCTGCTCTTGCCGGAGGAACCACCATGATTGGTAAGATCTGTGGTAGACTGTTATACGTTTATATGCTAAGTACATACTCTATACAGGGCTCCAGACTGCGAACAAATTGTTGCATTTTACGACCGTTTTTTTCTACTGGTGCGACTACATTTTGTTTGAGGTCGCACTGATGCCCAACTTTTGAGAGCTGTCATTTCTGTTGCATATGAGAAACATCAAACGGCAAACGAAAGTGGAATGAAACCGCGCTTCTGGTTTGGGCAGACCCTTTATCAGCTCGGAGCAATAATAGGCAGTGCAGCGCGAGCTCAGAACAGGTTTACTCCCAGGATGATCTCGATCACCGAGTTACACAGCGCTTGGAGATCCAGTGAGAAAATGTTTGAATTTGTCGCAGAATTAATAACATTGCAGCATGATCTAGTGAGAAGCATTCAAAGTCAACCATATCAGATCAAACAGCGCTGACGAGCATTGTGCCCTGAAACAACAAGTTATAGAAGGCTTTTCAATCCACAAATCAACAGTCACCATGGATTTAATGTAGCAACACTAACTGTAACCATGGTATTGTGGCAATTCAAGCACTTTTCAATGACTTTTTTAAGAAAGACACACTTTTCCCAGCACTTCAAAGCTCTAAATACCCAATTTGAATGTTATTTTTAATGTGATGATTTGTAAAACTAAAAGTTAATTAATACTTTGTGGAAAACAAAAGACAATGAAATTGCCACTATAACCAGTAGATGGCGGCAGAGGAGCACTTATTGTGTTATTAACCATTTCCACTCTGTAATATATGGAAAAGGAGGAACTAGGAAGTTGAGACCTGCGCCGGATAGATTTTTCCCCCGCAAAAATATTCTCCCGCTCCCGCCCGCAACATTCCTGTTTTGTCCCAAAAGCCAGCATAAAAGTATAAATAGATTTTTTTCTGTATGTCCTTGAAACAGTTTCAAGTAATTCAACTTAAAAGCAAGCATGTGCATGGTTTGGCATGGCAGAAAGTGCGCAAAGTGTGCTCCCTTAATAATTCCTAAAAAGCTGACATCTCAGTTCAGTGCGATCTCACAAAGCTCCGTTATGAAGCTGACCGCACAATGAATCTTTCATAATGTCTACCCTTTCTTTGTTATAATCAGAGGATTTGCCAGCATGCAGAATTCAGCACTGAACAAAAACTCAGACCTTTTGAGCGGTTAGTGGATTCTATCTTAAATACATCTGATTGGCCATTGCGTTCTAGAAATCAACACATATGTCCGTGATTGGCTACAATGCGTAACGCAGCAGGAACATGTTATAAATAGAAACTCTGCCCATGTTTGCACCTGTAAATCGTTTTTATTTTGTTTTAGTTGTTCTTCTTGCTTTTGTGCAATAGATGAATAAGTCCCACGCCGCAGTCTATTTGCACATTACTGTTGTTAATGAAAGTTAAATTTACATGCATATCAATTGAAGTTCAGTGCTTCACTGTTGAATTTCCAATAAACAAACGTGTAATATTATTAGTAACTGCACTTATTAATGCAAAACAATTTTATGATTAAATTACCTATATGATTAAAAATCCCCCAGCACCACCAAATCAGGTGCCACTGCTCTCAAATGTTAGCCCGGAGCCCTGTCTATATAATATTTAGGATACTGTATACCTAACATGTGGCATTAAAATACAGTAGGAGGAATTTGTTAAGAAATTTGATGGTTTGAATGTTCAAGCACATTAAAATACGACCCCTTTTAATAGACCCAGCAAAGTGCTCAAAGCTCAATGCTTCACAGACTTGGGAAAGTGTGTGTGTGTGTGTGTGTTAATAATAAACATTGACAACAATAGTACCCTTCCGGCGGACCACACAAAGCTCTTGTATGCGTCCCACAGTGAAATTCTAGTTCCGTGGAAAGACAGCAGCCCTTTCTGACCACCACAGGCAACAGACCATGAAGAAAAAGTGACAACAGCTGGTGTATAAGAGTGGTCAACCCTGCGTTTACCAGGGACCATTAGCTGTGATTCATTTTAGAGTTAAAGACCAGCTGTAAGTATCCCTTTGTTCCCAGAGGAAATGTTTAGTAGATTATACACGTAGATAATATAGAGACAATGAAGAAGTAGTGAAAACACTGAGAATATCTTTAGGGCGTGGCTTAGATAGATTAAATGATCTGTGTGTTGCCTTTGATGTAACAGTTTATTTTGTGGTCTGCACTAGTAGCTCCTTTAATGGTGACCGAATCCAATGGTATTGTACAGAGAATTTGATGTCTAAGGCCAGGATCATAAAAAAAGTTAAATTTTAAGGCTTCGGTCACTTTTGACCGCGACAAGTGTGACCCCTAAACAAAGAGGACCAGATAACACAAAAAATACTGCGCTATTGACTTTAGAGCAGGTTTTTGTTGGTCAAAGGCGCAGTCGTTTTCAGTTCCTCAAAATAGCAATGCTCCTGAACACACCTGGTTTTCAGACAAGATGGGCGCGAGTGAATTTGCTATTTAAACAACGTGGCGCTAGACCTGAAAATGATAACGACGTCAGACTGAAACTAGCAAAAAAACACTTGCGTCGCGTCTGGCGTCACATTGCACCGGGTGTATGATGGGGCCCTAAGTGACAAAAGTAGGCAAACGCACGCGGATGACCCATTATTTCCTGCAAAATTCTGAAGTGCATACATACACTCACCTAAAGGATTATTAGGAACACCTGTTCAATTTCTCATTAATGCAATTATCTAATCAACCAATCACATGGCAGTTGCTTCAATGCATTTAGGGGTGTGGTCCTGGTCAAGACAATCTCCTGAACTCCAAACTGAATGTCAGAATGAGAAAGAAAGGTGATTTAAGCAATTTTGAGCGTGGCAAGAATGGTGTGAAAAGGGAAAAACATCCAGTATGCGGCAGTCCTGTGGCCGAAAATGCCTTGTTGATGCTAGAGGTCAGAGGAGAATGGGCCGACTGATTAAAGCTGATAGTAGAGCAACTTTCACTGAAATAACCACTTGTTACAACCGAGGTATGCAGCAAAGCATTTGTGAAGCCACAACACGCACAACCTTGAGGCGGATGGGCTACAACAGCAGAAGACCCCACCGGGGACCACTCATCTCCACTTCAAATAGGAAAAAGAGGCGACAATTTGCACAAGCTCACCAAAATTGGACAGTTGAAGACTGGAAAAATGTTGCCTGGTCTGATGAGTCTCGATTTCTGTTGAGACATTCAGATGGTAGAGTCAGAATTTGGCGTAAACAGAATGAGAACATGGATCCATCATGTCTTGTTACCACTGTGCAGGCTGGTGGTGGTGGTGTAATGGTGTGGGGGATGTTTTCTTGGCACACTTTAGGCCCCTTAGTGCCAATTGGGCATTGTTTAAATGCCACGGCCTACCTGAGCATTGTTTCTGACCATGTCCATCCCTTTATGACCACCATGTCCCCATCCTCTGATGGCTACTTCCAGCAGGATAATGCACCGTCACAAAGCTCGAATCATTTCAAATTGGTTTCTTGAACATGACAATGAGTTCACTGTACTAAAATGGCCCCCACAGTCACCAGATCTCAACCCAATAGAGCATCTTTGGGATGTGGTGGAACGGGAGCTTCGTGCCCTGGATGTGCATCCCACAAATCTCCATCAACTGCAAGATGCTCTCCTATCAATATGGGCCAACATTTCTAAAGAATGCTTTCAGCACCTTGTTGAATCAATGCCACGTAGAATTAAGGCAGTTCTGAAGGCGAAAGGGGGTCAAACACAGTATTAGTATGATGTTCCTAATAATCCTTTAGGTGAGTGTATAATAGACACTTTACTATCCCATGAGGTCACGGGAGAGGATTTGTGAATGGCAGGTCACATGATAATGACAACATGACGAATGTAGTACGTCCAGATTACATTCATACTGTATAGAACATACTTTTTGTTAGCGGTCACAAAGTAATTACCTATTCAAAATTAGCACCTACTCAAGAGAGTATGTGATTTCGGACGCAGTCCAGGTGTGCAGTCATCTAATGACAGTGCCTCTCTCTCTCTCTCTCTCTCTCTCTCTAATGTATCACCTGCAGTGGATCATGTGATCCCAGAGCCTGGCGCTAGTTTGGTGGAAGCTTTCGAGCGCTGGCGTGAATGGGCCGATGAGAAAACGTGCTGTGACTACTCACTGCATGTGGACATCACCCACTGGAACGACAGCACCAAACAAGAGGTCGAGAGCCTCATTAAGGAAAAAGGTGAGAAGTCCTTGAGCAAAGGATTTAAGCATCCAGATGGTAAAAAAATCATTTCTGAATTGTTCCAGAAAATAGTTCAGCATATTAAAAAACATTCCTTCTGAAGTTCTAAATATATCTACCAGTATGCTATCCCATAGGGATGTGTTTCTATTCTTGGACATGTAAGCTATTTCTGTAAGAAACAAGCAAACATAACCAACAAATGAGCGCAGAATCTGTTCATCATGTGACATCTAATGAAGCGCTGTGCTTTTTATACAGTAGAGCATTTAGTGTTTGTTCCTAAAGACTTGTTAAATCAATATTAACGATGATCCATAACTTTTTAAAATCAAATTTGAGTTAAATATTAACACTTTACTGAAAGCCCTTATGTATAATGCATTATTTAATGTAATAATTATACCTTATAATGCATTGTATGGTCTCATGAATAACTGTAAGCACAGTTATAACACTTATGTATTCATTAAACACACCTTTGGGAAGTATAGTGCATTTAAGCACATGACAAACAACCATTTTCAGAATCTGCAGATATTATAATGTACGTTATAAATAGCTTTGTTATGTGGCTTTAAGTAAACCTGGTCTGGGCATGATTTATCGGTTTATACATTTTGTTTAACATCCATTCTGGTATTTTTTTTTGTCACCATTCAATCAATTCATGATGTGTACAATCCCCACTGTACTTTTTTGGTGTTCTTGTTGGATAATAAGAATCGCATAACATTATGAAAGTAAAAATTGATGAACGCTGATTCATGTTGTCTGCTGATTTATTCTTTCTGTCCATATAGGAGTGAACTCCTTCCAGGTCTATATGGCTTACAAAGACCTCTATCAGATGAGCAACAGTGAGGTAAGCTGAAGAAAAGTGGATTGCATAGTGGATATACACATTCTTTACTTTGATCAATACCCTTAAAATGATTTTTTTGGGATGGTATAACATAATGTAGGTCAGTCATATTGAACAGGGTACCTGCAGATCCTTACAAAGTATTAACATGTCTTAAGGCTGTAAAAAGGATTACAAGTTTTAAACAGTGTTTGCATAAGCATTTTTGAATGAATTGTCTGTTTTCATCATCACTCAGAAGTGTTCATGAATGTCCCCTCATTTTATGTTGAAGGATGTTGCCGTTTATTAATGATTATTTACATATTGGTGCACTTATGAGTTACACTCTCAGAAAAAATTTACAAAAATTGTACCTTAAGGGGTACAACAGCTTGTCACTGGGGTAGTTCCCTTAAAAGGGCATCTTTGTACCTTTTTCACCCTTAAAAGGTGCATATTAGAGTAGCAATATGTACCATAAGGTACTGCTATGAACCTTTTAGGTGTAAAAAAGGTAGAACGATGCTATTTTAAGGGTACTGTCCCAAGCTGTTGTATCCCTAAAGGTACATTTTTTTGCACATAAATATATATATATATATATATATATATATATATATATATATATATATATATATATATATATATATATATATATATATATATATATATATATATATATATATATATATATATATATATATATATATATATATATATATATATATTGCTCTAAATATATTATTCTTCTATGAACTAAAATGGCGTGTTTTTTTAGACTAAATTATGGTTCATCTGAACAAACAAAGAACGATTTTAAGTAATCTAAGAATTTCAAAATCACCACCCGTTCACATTGTGACATTTAAAGCTATCTTTCCTTGTTAAAACCTCACTATTTAATATCTAACATGGTTATTCCATTTATATTTGAACAGCTTTATGAGATCTTCACCTTTCTTGGAGAGCATGGAGGAATTGCACAGGTCCACGCAGAAAATGGAGAAATAATTGCTGAGGTAATTATTACAACAATGCACTTTATTATAACTCTGGGACACTTTTAAAGGGGTCATGACATGAGAAATCAAATTTGCCTTGATCTTTTGGCATACAAGAGATCTTTACCATCAAAACATCCTGCAAGTTTCAGAGCTTAAAACGTCCTCATTATAAACAAATTATTTAATCCCCAAAAATGGCTCGTTTTGATATTGTGGGATCTGTGACATCACACAGGCAAATACATTTGCATATACCTGCTAGACATCGACCAATAGTTACACCTCATTGCACAATAGGCCCCGCCCACTAATGTTTAGTCTCTTAACAGCTGACATTTGCCTACACTGGATGTGTGTCGTGTCAAAAGCAATCAGAAGCCATTATAAAGACTGATGCTGTCTACACTGATACAGTATACAGATGTGTGTTCAGTTTCTGACATCTGCCGACAACAGGACAAATGGAAGAGTGAACGAATGTTCGCTTTGATCGTCCACTTTTAACAGCTGGTTTGAGTCTCTGTACAGACTTCAGAAGTCCCGGATCGCATCACAGGATTATATGTTTGTTCGGAGCATTTTATTTTGTAATCAAGACACAGTGTAATGGAGAGTTCACAAAGAAGCTTTTGTTGACAGATGAAGCAGCGACTGTATTGAATCTGACAGCAGCCGCATCACAAACCGCAAATAAATGATTTCATAATGCTTTTGCATTGTCTGTAAATTTTAGATGCATGTTTTCAAAGCATCCAATAGCGAGCGGGCGTTGATACTGTTTCCTATGGAATGACGTTAGCCAATCATAACAGTGAGCGTTTAATGACAGGCCTTAAAGGAGCCGCGCCTTAAAATATTATTTTTTTTGTGTGCAAAAAACTTGTTTAACATTATACGTGAACCTCAAGGGGCATATTAAAAGAATCTAATTGATGGGCAATTTTAACTTTTAAAAAAAAAAATTTTATGCATATTATTAATTCTTCCCAAATACATCTATTCAAGTCATCGGGTGAAACTTACTGCATTTTTTGCACATCGCAGAAAATATAGCAGAAAACGAAATATCGCAATTTGTCGGCCATACATTCTACAAAAATTACCATAAACAGAAGCACTTGGGTACATTAAATCTGAAGCAGAATCATTAAAACCTTATTATCCTCCTCCTTAGTTTGGACCTTCTCTGAGTTTTCTGAGAGATATGTTTTGCAGTATGCATTACTATTAAGACCTCTTGGTTATTTTGCATGTCCAGCATTTAATCCTAGAGCAAATTAGATATGAAATGCTTTCACGGGTCCAGTGCAATGTTTAGAAAAGCGGTGATGTGATGACACAAAGACATGCTGCCTTTTCCATGAATGAGGGTGAGCTGAGGATAGTCCATGATGAGTGGGAGGATACTGTATGTCCTGATTTCCCTCATCCAGTATCTAATCATCTGGACATTATCAAGCCGGGCAGTGTGTGGGTGGTCTTAGCCCATTACAGATGATGCTTGTCCTCTGGCAATTACCTCTGAACATCAGTTCCTCTGCTTATATACATCATCATCATCATCATCATCATCCTACTGTAGATTCTGTAAAACAATTTAAAAGGAATACTGTAGTTAAGCCAAAAGCAGTTTGTCTGACTCTGCCCTTGTGAAAAAGAAGTGTGAGTACTGTAGGGATGCAACAATACAGTTAGTCCACGGTTCAATGCATACCTCTGTTTTTTAACCACGGTATTCGGTTCGGTTCTGATGGTTTGTCACAAGTGTTTTTTGTTATTCTATTCTTAGGCGACAGGAACAGCAAGAGGTTAAAGAGAAAAAATACTATTTTTTTATTGCAATACTCTTTCTTTATTTTACTTAAAAGACTTGAAAAATCTTTACTTAAAAAAAACCTTGTACACATTCCTAGTGTATAGTATAATATAAAATAAATGTATATAAAGATTTACACTGGCAGCTCAGAGCTGTACAGCAGCATTTAAGTATGAGATTGAATGAATAAATGTAAAATTAAAACACTACATAGACTTCACTATAAAATATACATTGGGCCCTATTTTAACGATCTGAAACGCAAGTTTCAAAGCGTGAAGCGCAAGTAACTTTGTGGGCGGGTCTCGGCGCTGTTGCTATTTTCCCGGCGGGATAAATGGCTCTTGCGCCCGGCGCAAATCTAAAATGGGTTGGTCTGAAGTAGCTTCATTATTCATAGGTGTGGTTTGGGCGTAACGTGAATAAACCAATCCGAGCGTCATCCAACATTCCCTGTAAAAGCAGGTGCGCAAGTTCCATTATGGATTGCTATTATTATGGCGTATTTACCAGGCGCACGCCTGGAGCGGTTCACAGCCGAGGAGACTGATGTTCTTGTAAGAGCAGTGAAAGACAGAGAAGTGAAGTTGGTGTGAAGGTGATTTCACAGTCTTTTTTTTTTCAGTCTTTCAGTTTTTTCAGTTTTTCAGTCGATTTTTTTTCCTGGTTCTTGACGGACAAACCAATTTGTCAGATGTCTTTATATACATATATGTCTTGCCACTATTGGGCAAACAGGTCTTATCCTTAATTATTACAATTAGCCTGAATCATTTGTAAGCTAGATTTATGCCTATTTTTTCACATCTTCGTGGCACACCACAATGATTTCCGTCATCTCATGTGTTAATATTTTTTTAGTGTAACAATTTATGATTTGCAAAAATAACTGTTGCATCTGTGTAGATTACATGAGCAAAGTGTATGCGCGTTGTGCACGCTATACATTATGGTCAAGCATGCGCCCTTAAAATAGCATAATGAACAACGCGCAACGCGCCACTGACTTTAGACTAGGTTTTTTCTGGTCAGTGGCGCAATTGTTTAATGGAACAGCAAAATAGCACCAGGGATTGTTTGCGCTGGAACACGCCTCCTTTTTTGCGCTGAACCGCCCAGGGAGCGCAAGTTCATTCACTAGTTTAGCGACGTGCTTCTGTGGAGGGAAAAGCGCGCTTTGCACGGGTGCAAAATAGGAATGACACATGCGTCGGTGTACAAAGTCAATTGCGCTGGGTGCAAGATAGGGCCCATTGATTCTTATTAAAGCTACTGTATTCAAGTTTTTCAGTCAAGAGCAGCGAGTGATTTTCTCATTGTCTTTTGTTGTTTTAATAATAGTTCACTCAAAATTTTTAATTCTGTCATCTATTATTCGCGCTCAAGTTGTTTTAAACCTGAATAAAGTTCTTTCTTCTGTTGGACATCAAATATATTTTGAAGAATGTTGGAAACCAAACAGTTGCTTGTCCCCATTATAGGAAATAATAATATGGATGTCAATGGCAACCATCAGCTGTCTGATATTCAACTGTCTGTGTTCAACAGAAGAAATGAATACAGGCTTGGAACAACATTAGAGTGAGTAAATAATGACATTATTTTAGAGGTGAACTGTCCCTTTAAGGACAAGCGGCAGGCTGTGCTGTCCATTTAAGAGTGACCTGCGTGCATCTACAACCCCAAATCAGAAAAAGTTGGGACAGTATGGAAAACGCAAAAAAAAAAAAAAAAGTTCTACATTTACTTTGATTTGTATTACATTTCAGACAATATGAACACCAAATATTTCATGTTTTGTCTGGTCAACTTCATGTCATTTGTAAATATGCATCCTTTCCTGTCATTCAGACCTGCAACACATTACAAAAAAAGTTGGGACAGGAGCAATTTAGGGCTAGTAATGAGGTAAAATGGTTAAATAATGATGTGATTTGAAACAGGTGATGTCAACAGGTGATTGTAATTATGATTTGGTACAAAAGCAGCATCCAAGAAAGGTCTAATCCTTTAGGAGCAAAGATGGGCAGAGGATCGCCAGTTTGCCAACAAATACGTGAGAAAATTATTGAAATGTTTAAAAACAATGTTCCTCAAAGAAAGATAGGAAGAGATTTGGATATTTCACATTCAACAGTGCATAACATAATTAAAAGATTCAAGGAATCTGGAGGAATTTCAGTGCGTAAAGGACAAGGGCGCAAGCCTAAGCTGAACAACCGTGATCTCCGATCCCTCAGGCGGCACTGCATCAAGAATCGTCATTCATCTATAAGCGATTTCACCACATGGGCTCAGGACTACTTTGGCAAACCTTTGTCAAGTACCACAATACGTAGTTACATCCACAAATGCCAGTTAAAACTGTACTGTGCCAAAAGGAAGCCCTATGTTAACAGTGTCCAGAAGCGCCGTCGACTTCTCTGGGCTCGGAGGCATCTGGGATGGACCATCACACAGTGGAAACGTGTACTGTGGTCAGATGAATCAGTATTTCAGGTATTTTTTGGGAAGAATGGACGCCGTGTGCTCCGGACCAAAGAAGAAAAGGATCATCCAGACTGTTACCAGCAACAAGTCCAAAAGCCAGGGTCTGTCATGGTATGGGGTTGTGTCAGTGCCCTTGGCAAAGGTAACTTGCACTTCTGTGAAGGCACCATTAATGCTGAAAAGTACATAGAGATTTTGGAGCATAATATGCTGCCTTCAAGAAGACATCTTTTCCAGGGACGTCCATGCATATTTCAACAAGACAATGCAAAACCACATTCTGCACACATTACAAAGTCCTGGCTGCGGAGGAAGAGGGTACAGGTACTTGACTGGCCTGCCTGCAGTCCCGACCTGTCTCCAATAGAGAATGTGTGGCGCATTTTGAAGCGCAAAATGCAACAACGAAGACCCTGTACTGTTGCCCACCTTAAGACTTGTTTGCAGGAAGAATGGGACAAAATTACACCTGAAACACTTCATCACTTGGTGTCTTCAGTCCCTAAACGTCTTTTAAGTGTTGTGAAAAGGAATGGCAACATTACAAAGTGGTAAATGCTTTACTGTCCCAACTTTTTTAAAATGTGTTGCAGGTCTGAATGACAGGAAAGGATGCATATTTACAAATGACATGAAGTTGACCAGACAAAACATGAAATATTTTGTGTTCATATTGTCTGCAATGAAATACAAGTCAAAGTACATTTAGAAATCACTTCTTTTTTTTTTATTTGCGTTTTCCATACTGTCCCAACTTTTTCTGATTTGGGGTTGTAATATACAGACACACGCCGATTTTACTTTCTCTTTAGACATAACCGACTGTGTTTATGTAAACCTTGTGTGTATTTGACAGTATTAGCGCAGTAAGACGACTACTTAGTCCAGTTATCACGTGTTTGACAGGCGTTTAGTGCTCGCGCTCGGAAAAGCGCACGTTAAAACCGTGCATAATCACGCAAGGCTTTAAAACGCATGCAAATAATGAACTTTGGTGATTGTGAATAACTATAGTGTTCCGTGAGTATAACTCTACCACTAATGTGTGATGTGAATGTATGTCGCGTTGTTCAGTATTGGGATGGAGGCAAATGATAGAATTAGGGCTGCAGCTATCGATTATTTTTGTAATCGATTAATCTAGCACTTAATCGATCGATTAATCGGATACATTTTTTGGCATGTTTTTAAACAACCAAAACGAATAATGCATAACGAAAATGAAGAGGAAAAGCAATTTAATTTATTAATATTCACAACAGGTTTCATGCTGTAATCTAGCCCTGACTTCAAAGTAAATATCTTTTATGTAGATTTCTACACCTGCAGCATTTACCATTAGACTACTAACAAATAATACATAATTTTTGGGGTGAGCCTATTGGCTATGGTAATCTAGAAACCTGTGTGTGTGTGTGTGCGCGCCTTCATTGCAGTTTGGTACAGCAGAAATTCATACATTAATTTTCAGTAGAACGCTGCATTTGGCTTGCATCACTTGCATTGCGGTGCATTTTAGGTGAAGCATCCGTTGAAAAATCACGTCACAACATCACGTCGCGGTGTATACAGTGAACGCTGAAATTATTGTTGCGTGGCTACATAAAAGTTTAAGCATATGTGATGCATTGCCACGATTGGTCTGACTGGCGCGAGAGAGAGGAGGGGGCATGCGTGTGTGTGTGTGTGTGTGTTACTGTAAATATTTTCTACTATTAAAGTTGGAATTTTTTCCAACAAATGCAAAAAGTGTATTTATTTGAGAGAGAGATTGTGTGTGAATTACTCATATCGTCTCTATTCATTATGAAGCTGTGGTTTGCACTTCAAAGGTATTCAAATATGCCTATAACGGTTGAGTTGAGTTTCTAAGCTACTTTAGTGACTTTAAGGACGTGTTGACACTGCGTTTCTGCGCTGCGCGATCTTCACGTGAAAAGAGGTCTGCCTTCAGGGCGCGCGCTCGTTGTCAGAGACGCGACACGGCTCGGCTCTCTGTGTCACAGAAAAAAGCTGAGCAATGAACAGATAAGTTTTGCGTATTGTTGTTTTTGAATAGTGCACAATCGCTTCAATATTCAAACTGGCAAGGCTTTAAACGCATTTACTTGACAAACTTTATGAGGACGAAAGTGAAAGCGATCTGGCTTCGGGGCTTGCGCACGCCGCGTGTGTGTGTGTGCGGCAGCTATAAGAACGGTAATCAACTTACCTGTATAAACCTGTGAAACATGCAGTTACTATAGTGATTCTGGGCATCTAGAATCTAAACTAAATTCAAACTGTATCACGCGCTATGGTGTGCTTTCTGAACATTGACCAGCGGGTCCGTGTGAATCAGATCCCTGCGTGTATAGTGCGCGTCATAGGAATTTAACGAGGTTTCGAGGCAGAATTTTTGCCTCGAGGAATTTTTGTAATCGAGTTAATCGAGTAACTCGATGAATCGTTTCAGCCCTAGATAGAATGTGTAGAAAAATTATTATTTAAATGCAAAACCGAAAAAAACGCAATTCACAAGCACGTATTGAACCGTGAATGCTGTACCGAACGGTTCAATATTATATTGAGAATTGTGGCATCCCTATAAGATAGTGTTCTTTCTTAAAGAGAGTACACTTTAATGACGGTTTATTAACCCATTTAAAGGGGCACTTCACCGCTGGGAAGATGAATGTGTATTTAAACTGGGTCATTTATGTTGTAGAAATGTGAAATTATTTTAGAAGTTGGTGCCTTCTAGACTGAGAAAAGCCAGAAAATGTATTTTTGGAACTCCCGGAATGCACTTGCTTCGCTGCCCTTCGAGGCCACTCTCGTGTACCACCCCACAGTCGCTTTGATTTTAATAGTAATAACATTTTTTAGTTCAGTTAGAGAATAAACACTACAATTAAAATGATTATGTCTGCTCAGTACAGCACGAGCCGAACGAGAGTCAGATCTCATTCATCAGAGGGAGTTTGTCATTGTACTGTTTTGTTTTTGTGTTTTTCATTATGAATAATAGGCTAATTAACCCACAATTCAAGCAACCCACCCCCGAAATCTTAACCGAAAGTAAAATGAGCACGGCCACACGGCATTCATTCACGGCCGCAGTCATTCACGGTTCGTGTCCAGTCTGGCACGTTTTCAGTTCATGACTATGGAAGCTTAACTTTCATATGAATTCATTGAGAACACTCGCTTTGCTCCGCACCGCTCCGTTATGAATGCCCGAGCGGCCGTGCGCATTTACATTCTGTGAGTGAGATCCCACCCCCTGTGGGCAGGTTGGAAAATGCGGAATTAGCTCCTACTACTGGCTGTAGTCTCTAGCCTCTGGCCAAAAAAGCCTCAGATGACGCAAAATGACGATATTTGCGTCATCTGAAGTTTTTTTAAAGCCATAAAATTCGGGCTGTGAAATTAGTCGCTATCGTAAAACAATCGCGATTTGAGCACATGCGATTTCTAAACCGCATAAGGCTGCAATTTTATTTATTTATTGATATTTTAATTCAGAATACTACAACGTTTTTGTGCGCATGTTTAAGATGTCACCCAATCAGAGCTCATTTGCGCAAGCTGTTCCTATCATGCTATAGTAGAAAAAAAGAAAAATGTTAAGTAAAGTTAGTTTACTTTAAGCAACAGTAAGTAAGCAACGGTCTCACGCAGACACAGCATGCAGGGCAGGTTTCTTTACAAGTGAGAGGTTTTACAACCTTTACAAGCGATGGCTGAGGGAAGTGTTTTATAAGCACTGCTTTGTTTTCTGAGGTTACCGGGGAAACGGCTCTATTTCTCTCGTTCTATAAGCAAAACTACTGACAGAGGCTGGATTTACATTTTCATTCAGCCTGTCTTCGGTTTTTGTTTGTGAAACTCAGACCTCATTTTTATTTGCTTTTGTAATTTTTTTTGCGAGATAATAGCGATAAGCTAATGTTCAAACCATAGACTGTACCAAAACTACACCCTTGAATAATTAGCTTTTATATTGCCACTAATGCCAAAGCAAATTTTTGAAAATGATCTGAAAATATTTATTTCATATTCTGTTTTTTTACCCACTTGCAGGATGAATAATTCATTTAATATTTCTCACTTTTCACAATGAATATAATTCCAAATCAACATATTTAAATTATATTCAGAACTGTAATGCGGTCAAAAATAATCTGAAAAATAATCTGTAAACCAATTTTAGAAGGCACTGTATTTTTTAGTCTTTAATGAAACAAATGTTACTAGTGAACAATAACATAAAAACACATTTACTACGCCACGACCGCAGATACGAAGCACGATCATTCGAATATACTACCGGGTTTCTACTGATACAAAGCGTAATGCTAATCGATGAAGTAACCCTTTAAGTACACTTATTTTGATGTGTTGATGAACATAATAAAGCACATGTGAAGTCACCCGTGTTGGTTGGCATTATATTTAAAACTAATATATGCATCTATAATGCATCTTTCTTCATTAAAAAAGTGTAATTACAAAGATATATAAAATCATGACATACAAGTTTCATTAGAAATGACATTGAAGTATATTTTAGTTTGCCATAAATGCTAGGCAGTACGTTCGGCAGTACACTTTAACCATATTTTAAAGACAACAGAAGTTGAACAAATTCCATTTAATATAAATTTAAACTATAATACATTTTGATGTATTTTGCAGTTAACATACAGTTGTCTGAAAGCATTTCAGTTTGAACTTACACATTTCTTCAAGTACATTATATGTATACTAGTTTTTAAAAGAAAGCTAAAGTTTTCTTCTTTTTCACAAGGGTGCTTTGACGCTGACGCCTAGTATAGGCTAAATAGTAACTCCTTACTCCATACATTCCCATTAAATGCATTTATAAAGCTAAGCAACATCATCTCTGAAGCCTTGTCTCATCGAAGTGGATAACTTTTGCTGCCTCGACAAGATGATGTGCTATTTCCATGTTTGGCAGCTTTTGCAATCTTCATGTTGAAGGGAAAATCTTTTGGATGAGTTTTGACCTTTAGTCTAGGGACCTTTGAACTTGACATCCTCTTTAACAATTCACTTAAGCTCTTCAGTACTTAATAATGAGCGGTTTGGAAACTCAATCATAAAATAATGTAATACAACATAACTAAAATAATAGAAAGAACAATGTTATTTTGACACCTTGCCATGGAGACTTTGTATTGTGGTATGAAAAAGAGCTGTTTTGGTCAATTGGATCTCAAGTGGATGACCCTAAATACAGGTGTAAACAGGGTCTAAAATGCTTTGAGCTTGTCCACTATCATCCACTTCCAGAGGGAGTTGAAAACACATTGCTCTCGTAGTGTAAACGCTCATGTGGTCAAATGCACTGGAACAGCCTCTAAAAGACGCCCTACTCTCCTCCGACTGACCTAATGCTAAACATTATGGGACGCGCGCTAGCCAGACGGGATTTAAACTCTCGGCTGGAGACCCTAGTTAAACTAAAAACAACTTCTCAACTAGAAATGGAAAAGTTTTTATGTGTTTTGGCCATTCATTTACACAACAAAGGCGTTTTGGGGGCCTGAAAACAAGTTTCAATGTGCACATTTTTGAAAACAATACCGTTATCGTCTTCATTTAAACTACAAAACTGTGAAGCTGCAAGCTTATTCTGTCCATTAGATCTAAAGATCTGAAAAAGCCCATACATTTACCCAATCATCAGTGTTGCCAGATTGGGTCGATGATTTCCAGCCCAAAAGTTCACCAAAACCCGCCCACTCCAAGTAAAAAATGTCCAAAACTTAACTGCCAAAATATTGTGATATAATTTTATTGTCATACCAATCAAGGTTGATAAGTACCATTTTATCTTTTTCAATTGAAGTCATTCAACTGTGCTGAGAGTTGGTTCCCTCTCCCACTCTTTACTGTAGATAACTTTTCTGTATATTTATGCCACTTTGGCATAGCGATCACTTGAATACACAGCTATAAGTTATCGCGCTAAAAACCTGTCAGTCATGAATGGTGCTCGTGCTCATGAATGGTGCTCGTGCTGATCGCTGATTGGCTGAAAGTGCGTGCTCGTCAACACCAGCGCCAGCTAACTCTGCGTGGGGCGGTGTGTTTAGTAACGTCATGATGAGCACATGCACATTTGAGTTTTGTTTATTAACCAATTAGACTATAACATTTAGATTTTGAAAGCTGCCAAACTGACCCCAAACCAGCCAAAATTTTGTCCACCCGCCCAAGCCCAATCTGGCAACAATGCCGCCCATAGACCCTCCCCTCAACGAAATCCGGACAGAAGTGGCTAAAAGTGGACAAAAGAGACGGAATAAAACACCAGCTGTAAACGGGAATGTGTCTCCCTCGTCTACTTGTGATCTGATCCACCAAAACGTATCTTAACACCAGCTGTGAACGGCCAGAGAGTCACAGAGAATCTTATTTAAAATAAACTTGTTTAAAAATAAACTTGTCTTGCTGGTTCTTCAGGAGCAGACCCGTATGCTGGAGATGGGCATCACAGGACCTGAGGGACATGTTCTCAGCCGCCCGGAAGAGGTCAGTGACCACAAAAACAGTTGTATTCTGGCTTATCTGCTGGCTTGTTAGTGGTGTATAATTTCATAACATCACTGCAATCCCCATATAATATTTGTTTCCCACAATGAAACAAGGAACTTGATTCATTTTATTCAATAATAATAATTCATTGTATTTGTAATGCGCTTTTCTTAAAGGAACACTGCACTTTTTTTTGAAAATAGGCTCATTTTACAAGTCCCCTAGAGTTAAATAGTTGAGTTTTACCGTTTTTGAATCCATTCAGCCGATCTTTGTATCTGGCGGTAGCACTTTTAGCATAGCTTAGCATAGATCATTGATTCTAATCAGTCCATTAGCATCTCATTCAAAAAATGACCAAAGACACTTTCAATATTTTTCCTATTTAAAACTTGACTCTTCTACAGTTACATCGTGTGCTAAGACCAACTGAAAATGAAAAGTTGCGATTTTCTACACCTATATGGCTAGGAACTACTTTCTCATTCCTGCGTAATAGTTGCGGATCTTCGTACCATGGCAATGATGGAACGCAGCGTCTGAAAGTAGCCCCAGCTAGGTAACTTTCAATGTGACCGGCACTAAGTTTGTGTAGTTGCAGAGAAAGTTTCAGGCTTGCAGCCGACAAATTGTGTTGTGGATTTAGCTGTGTGATTAGCCATGGTTCTGTGTGTTGTAAAGGGCTGTGATAGTAAGTCGAAGGTGTAACTACCACCATGTTTCACAGAATACCAACCAATCATTGCGCCGCTGCAGCCATGGTACGGCCGCGAAGATCCGCGACTATTACGCAGGAATGAGAAAGTAGTTCCTAGCCATATAGGTGTAGAAAATCGCAACTTTTCATTTTCAGTTGGTCTTAGCACACGATGTAACTGTAGAAGAGTCAAGTTTTAAATAGGAAAAATATTGAAAGTGTCTTTGGTCATTTTTTGAATGAGATGCTAATGGACTGATCAGAATCAATGATGTATGCTAAGCTATGCTAAAAGTGCTACCGCCAGATACAAAGATCGACTGAATGGATTCAAAAACGGTAAAACTCAACTATTTAACTCTAGAGGACTTGTAAAATGAGCCTATTTTCAAAAAAAGTGGAGTGTTCCTTTAAACCCAAAGCACTATAGTGAGAGAATAGTAAAAAACTAAACAATAGTTGAATGCGTCTTAATCAACTGTACCAAAAATGTACCAAAGTGAAGGGAAGTGCATTCCATAACTTGAAAAAGCTCTTTCCCCCATGGTCTGGTTTTACGTTTATATGAAGGCTGATGAAGGCCATGCTTCCTGATAATCTGGCCAAGTGGAAGCATATATATACTAAATAAGGTTGGAGCCAACACTGAACCCTGAGGAACTCCCTGTCGAACAGGCACGGTATCAGATTTGTGATTTCCCAGGCCAACACTGGGTCAATATTGAGTCAATTTGATTTAATAGAATTGGCCCGCCCCACAGATCTAATTAATCTTTTGCAGACATGATCTTTTATCTAATTTTACTGAGGTTAGCCATGAAAGTGGGGAGGGAAACTAGATTTATAAGGTATTTTAGTTATGGATAAAAATAAAGCAACATAGCGTATGTTTGAGAGGAACTATGTGAGATACGTAGAGATGCAGCTAAATCTGTTTTCCAATGTCCCTCATTATTTGTGTGTGTGTTTCTGTGTGTGTGTAGCTAGAGGCTGAGGCAGTGTTTCGAGCCGTCACGATTGCCAGTCAAACCAACTGTCCGCTGTATGTGACCCGAGTGATGAGCAAGAGTGCTGCTGATATCATCTCACAGGCCAGGAAAAAAGGTACACAATATATGGCAAGCTCTTTAAACATTTAATCCTTAAAACAAACTAGTATCTATTTTCATGCTACTAGTACTAGTACTAGTACCTATTTATTACTAAATGTTACTAGTAAGATTTTTTATTGAACTCTACAGTGGCCATTCTGACTAGTCATAACATAAGACAAGTAAAAAAGCAGCTGTAACTAGTAAGATAAGAAATGTTACTAGTTACAATTAAAAAAGATAAGTGTCTAATAAATACGTACTAGTATCTATTGACGAAGTACTAGTAACTAATGAATAAGTACTAGTATCTTTTTAATATGTACTAGTATATAATGAATAAGTACTAATATCTATTGAATAACTAATAGTATCTATTTAATAGGTACTAGTAGCTATTGGATAAGTACTAGTATGTATTTAATAGGGTACTAGTATCTAATGAATAAGTACTAGTATCTATTTAATAAGTACTAGTATATATTTAATAAGTACTAGTATCTATTGGATAAGTACTAGTATCTAATGAATAAGTATGAGTATCTAATGAATAAGTACTAGTATCTATTTAATAAGTACTAGTATATATTTAATAAGTACTTGTATCTATTGGATAAGTACTAGTATCTAATGAATAAGTAAGAGTATCTAATGAATAAGTACTGGTACCAATTTAATAAGCACTGGTAGCTAATTAATAAGTACTAGTGTCTATTTAATAGGGTACTAGTATCTATTGAATAAGTACTAGTATCTATTGAATAAGTACTAATAAATAAGTAACAGTATCTAATAAATAAGTACTAACGTCTAATAATAAGTACTAGTATCTAATAAATAAGTACTAGTGTCTAATAATAAGTACAAGTATCTAATAATAAGTACTAGTAACTATTGCATAAGTACTGGTACCAATTTAATAAGCACTGGTAGCTAATGAATAAGTACTAGTGTCTATTTAATAGGTACTAGTATCTAATGAATGAGTACCAGTATCTAAAAAAATAAGAACTAGTATTTAATACATAAGTACTAGTATCTTTTAAAAAGGCACTAGTATCTAAAGAATAGGCACTAGTACCTACAGAATAAGCACTAGTAGCAAATAAATAAGTACTAGTAGCATGAACATCGATACTAGTATGTTTTAAGAATTAAATGTTAAAATGGCTTGCCATACACAATATGACATAATTTAACAACAAAAAATCGTCTGAAAATAAAGTTGTTGTTTTTTTATCTTGAATGATGGATTCTCTTATAATGGGGCCAATTCCAACACGTCCATCTTTAAAAAAAATAATGGAAAGAATCTTTTTGTTATTTGTAATATTTACCATATTTCACATATTCATAATTTGTAATTGTGTGAATACAAACAACTTTATGGAGAAGTTTCCTGAGGTTCCTGAGAAACAATTGAAATGTCTGATAAAATAATAAACCACAGCAGTGTGAGCATGTCAGCAGTGTAACGTTTGAGCTTTCACAGATGTCGCCTCTCACCCGAGTTAAATAAACCTTTTCTGAGTTAGTCATCTTTGACGTATATATTCATGACCGTAATGACCTTCAGTTGGATAAAACTGTCTCTGTGTGGCATATGTGTAAATAACAGTTTTATTATTATAAATGTATTATTTTTACTGTATAATTTCATTATATATTAGCTGTCTATACACTATTTCCACTCATATGACATGTTTTAAATGCACTGCCTGGTCTGGTGTAAAGGTTTCACAGTCCATCATCATAATAGTCCTCAATGTTTAGTTGAATCATTCCGATACAATGCTCTCTGACATAAATTAGTTCAATATAAATAAATAGTCATGATTACAGTTTCAGGGAAGCGAGAGAGACTCATTTTTGAGAATATTTGACGATAAAATGTGTAAATTGCGAATGTATAAATCAAAACTGTGAACGGTAAGGCCGTAAATGTGTTAACATTTGTAATCAAAATAATTGCATGATATGCCAGTCATTATTTGCTCATTTAAAACCTGTATGCTGCTATTTTGTGAGTGAAATACAAAAGGAGGAATTTCAATAAATAAGTAATGAAGTAATTGAGATCAAATTTGACCTCAGACAAAATTCTGGCAGTGTCAGAAGATTTGGTGCACAGTACTGCAGTGTGACTTCTCCTACGATGACCGTCAAATTATCTTTGTTTTTCAAGACAAACTATGACCAAAATGAGCGCGAGAGATTTCTTTGTAGTCACAATTTCAATCCCGCATGTAATGCGGCTCACTGTCACCAAACGCGCCATTGATTGATGATCTAAAACTCTGGACGAGTTTTATAGTTTGACTATCATACAGTCTGACAATAATGACAACTGAGATCTTACAGTGTGACAAGGCTTACAGCGGGGATCATGTTTGTACAGTCTGACAAGCAACAAACGTAAAGGACTATTATAAATCGCACAGTGTGCACCCGACTTTAGAAACCTATCCAGATTTCACATTGACAAATCCATGATGACCCTTTTCCATCAAACTTTTATTGAATTGATCTTGTCATTCTCCCTTGTGGCGTGGTTTGGTAATTTGTCTTTGAAGAACAAAAATGATTTAAACCAAATTGTTAAATGGACCAGTAAGATTATAGATGAACCACTTAAACCACTTAAAGCGTTAGTTCACCCAAAAATGAAAATTCGGTCCTTAATGACTCACCCTCATGTCGTTCGACACCCGTCAGACCTCCGTTCATCTTCAGAACACAAATGAAGATATTTTAGTGTAAATCTGATGGCTCTGAAAGGCCTCCATTGGCTCAATGCACTTTACACTCTCAAGAAAGACTCTCATAAAAGCCACTAAAGACGTCGTTACAAAGTCCATCTCACTACAGTGGTTCTACAATAACTTTATGAAGCGACGAGAATAGTTTTTGTGTGCAAAAAAAACCTAAATAACGACTTATTTAGTGATGACCGATTTCAAAACAGCTTTGAAGCGTTTTGAATCAGCGAGTCGAATCATGATTCGGTTCACGTGTCAAACCGCCAAACTGCTGAAATCACGTGACTTTGGCGATTCAAACCGCTGAATCGACTCACTGATTCATAACGTTTTGGGTGAACAAACCCTTTAAACTAGCAGGTCTTTACTGTTTTATTATCAGAGATTGTTCCCACCCGTTACATGAGTTCATGGGCGTCGGAACCATTGTATGTGGGTGGGACAAGACCTGTGGCACATGTCTGTTTACCTACCCCTAATCGATAAACACTTATTATTAAACACATGTTAGAGGCTTTATTTCCACTTGTCTAATATTTTCTTCAATTTTATTAAAAATAAATGCCTTTCCGATCTGATATGTGATGGGAAAAGGGAGAAGATTGAGTTTGGCGAAAGGCGGACTCGAACCGCGGGTCAATTTGTGTCAAAACTAGACGCCGTGCGTCTTACCCCTACACTACTGCCGCTCTCAATGATATGGTGATTTCCGTAATTTTGTCTTTCCGAACTATACGTTTAGCAAGGAGGGTGGAGAACTAAACGATAGAGAAATACTTGTGTTCCTGCAGCTATAGAAGTAATGAATAAAAATATCAGGAGAGGATGGGTGTGTAGAGGCACAGTAGCCGCGTTTCCATTACAGATTTGCGTAAAACGTTTGCGATATTTTCTGAATGTCGATAAAAAACTATTGCGAAATGACGGCATTTACATTAACCGATGTTATGCGACTAAAACTTTTTTTTCCCTCTGGCGATAAGTCATTCCAAAATTATGCCACGTATGTTGATAGGTTTATGTATATCCCAGTCACCGCACTGGCCATTATTTTTAATGGAAGGGGACGTAGGCGTGTTATCCAAGCATTAATGGCAAGGAAAGCCTTATACTTGAGCGGCACGTATGAGGTGTGTGTGTGTGTGTGTGTGTGTGTGTGTGTGTGTGTGTGTGTTTCTCCCTCATATCTGCTTCAAGGTCTTCATGATCTTTTGTGGCATTTTTTTGTGGTCTAGAATCCAGTATTCCTGTAGTAATAAAGAACTCTGTTTCGTCTTCTGTCCGACATACGGCGTCATCTTTAAAGAATGATTGTAAAGTTGCAGTTTTGCGAAAACGTCCTTTTTCGAATTGCATGAAAAACCACCTCATGCGAGCGTAAAAACTTATAAAGGATATATGGGAGTTTTTGCGAAATTTACGCGTTTCCGTAATTTTGTAGTTTCCGTTGGCCGTATTTTCGATTCGCAATTTCAATTTGCGCAATTTGAAGAGTAATGGAAACGCGGCTATTGTCATGACCCTTTTTGGAGAATTTTTTTATATTTTGGGATATTTCATGTTTTTTGTATGTTTTAATGTTTTATGGATTGTTGAATTCCTGTCTGCACAACAAATTTACCTTTAGGTACTAATAAAGAGACATTGGCCTTTATATATTTACATGGCTTTCTGCAATATTCAGTCAATTCCACAACAACAACCATTACATTAACTGATAACAGGCCGCTCAAGTCATCTTGAAACAATCAAATATTTCAAATTAATATTATTTTGTGTTCAATTATTTAGACAAGTAGCCACATAATAAGTGGGACACTTTCGTAGTGGGGTTTTCCATCACCCTGAAGAGATTTCTTTTGTATAACTGAATCTGCTGACTGTACACTATCCTTTAGCCTCTCCGCCCCCCCTGGAATAAAGATGTAGTTCATTTCTACGGCAGCAGTTTTAGGTCACTGAAAAGGTTGAGAGCGTTCCCAAAAGTGTTGTAAAAGGATCTCACATCACTATTCATCACTGTTCTAGTGAGTTAAATTGGGTAGTTAATCACTGTCTGCAAAAGGAACGCAAACCTATGACAGACTGTACCCCTTTATTCTTGACGACTGTCCTGAATGCAGACGAGAGGTTTTTGTCAGTAGAGATTTATAAGGTAGTTCTGAGCCAAGATTTGCAAAGGTGCATTTATGATCACTGTTAAAATGGCTCATACACAGGTTTAGGGATTTGAACAAAGCCGTACTCACTCTTAGAATTCAACTTGGGCACATAACTCATCCCGCACCATTTGTGCTCAGATCATCTGGTTTATTGAAGAGAGGTGTGCTTTTACTTTTCTAGACATCTGGACGTATGATTTTTGGTTGGCGGATAAAAAAACAACATTTGCATTGAAGGAGGGACCCAAGCCATATCTAGAGACCAGGATATCATAAGCCGCGTTTCCATTACCCTTCAAATTGAGCAAATTGAAATTGCGAATTGAAAATATGCCCAATGGAAACACGTCAATTTCGCAAAAACTCTCATATATCGCAAAAAAGTTTTTACGCTCGCATGAGGTGGTTTTTCAGGCCATTCGAAAAAGGAAATTTTTGCAAAACTGCAATGGAAACAGTTTTTCCGCATTTACAGGTCACCTGGTCCGGTCACGCATTGCTCACACATATAGGGCCTACATATTATCCCCCCCCCCCCACTCAAGTATGTCTAATAACGAGATCTTATGTCGTTAAAGCGACATATATTTTCTCCTAATAAGGAAAGTGGCGTAACTTTATAATGACGGACCCCGGTGCAACCACAAATATCATAACTATCTATAGGCCTACTGTAATTAAGACATATATTCAAGAAATGTATTAAAACAGAAAGACGCTGTAGTTTCAGCCTTGCTCAAAGACTGAGGAAACAGGCCAGTTACGCACGTCAATCCATTCCCGACGATCTTGGTTTGCTTCTTATTTATTAAATATACAGCCAAAGTGCTCAAAATCCACGTCTCCAGACATATGCGCATCTGATTATGTGCTTTACTCATGCTGCTCACTTTTCATAATCAACATGTCTAATATTTAGACATAGCCTAACTATATGAAACTAAATAGGCTACGTTTTCTTTAACCCTCTGTCCAACGAAGTCGTCGGCGCCTTTTGATGGATTTTTTCCTTATTCCAGCGAAAACTCACAATACTCAGTCATTTTTAGCCATACAGATAAGTGCAAGACATAATTATAAACAGTAAACTTTTATTTGTGAACACTCACGATAACAGCAAAGGCCGTGGACTCAGGGAACGGATTATTTTGCACTCCACTCCAAATGCTGTCTTCATTTTAAAAATATATTTTGTTTATTAAACGCAAAGTTTTTCATTTCAAAAGCATTTCTAAATTCAGTTTATATTTCCAACAAACTAAATTCCGAGCCAAAATAACGAAGTGGTAAAAAAACCCTTTGAGTGACCACCATGCAAATTCAAACTTTTCGCTCGTCTCTGTGTGTGGTAATGCGTCACAATAATCTAATGTATGTAAAAGTCGATCATTCTTTACAGATGATGGTATGTTTGGACAGACGAATTCTTTATTAAACTCATAAAAAAACAATAGAATATAAAATGCCACAATTTATAATAACACCTCATATGTGCCGCTCAAGTATAAGGGGCTTTCCTTGCCATCAGTGCTAGGATAACACACACGTCTCTTACCATTAATAATAATGGCGTGCGGTGGCTGGGATATACATAAACCTAACAAAATATGTAGCATGATTTTTGGAATGATCTATCACGAGAGGAAAAAAATTGTTTTAGTCGCATAACATTAGTTAATGGAAACGCTGTCATTTCGCAATATTGTTTTATCAACTTTTAGAAAATATCACAAAAGTTTTGCGCAAATCCGTAATGGAAACGCGGCTATTGAGACATGAAGGTGGACTATTTTGCGAACCACTTAGCAACGTCCGTATAAACACCAAGATGCAAACGCAATACTGAGGAGCTCGTCTGCCATTCCCATGGATGGAAAGCCACATCCAGAAAGCTTCCGCTCTTCAAGTGAACTCTAGTTGATCACTTTTTCCAGATGTCCCTGCGATAATAGACATTTAAGCCTGTGTAGCTGTTGTTTGATGGGTTGCTTACGTGTTTATTTCCCATTTAAACTTTACTGCTGAGCAGATGTGTTCAGTTGACAGGACACTGTATTCTTGCCAGTTAGTTCAACTTTCTCATGTTTTGTGTCCTTGAAACTTGAAACGAGCCAGATAATGATATGTTTGCTTCTAGGTAACGTGGTGTTTGGGGAGCCAATCACGGCCAGTTTGGGAACTGATGGGACTCATTATTGGAGCAAGAACTGGGCTAAGGCTGCCTCTTTTGTGACATCACCACCCCTCAGTCCAGACCCGACCACTCCAGACTACCTGAACACCCTGTTGGCCAGGTTAGCACAAATATATCCTAAATATGCATTACGTTATTCTGGGATGTAGTTCAGTCAGCTCATTTTCAGTGTTGTGACGTGTCTGTCTGTCTATTAGTGGGGATCTGTCGGTGACGGGAAGTGCTCACTGCACATTCACCGTGGCTCAGAAGGCCATAGGGAAAGACGACTTCACTCAGATTCCTGAAGGAGTGAATGGAGCAGAGGAGAGGATGTCAGTCATCTGGGACAAGGCTGTGGTGAGGATCATAGCGGAAACAGTAGATTGCATGTGCAGCCACTGTAAAATGCTGATATCTGTGACTGCACATCAGTTTATTCTACCTATTGGTGTTCACATCCACCGATCCAGAAAATATAATATATCTAAATTAGTGCTGTCAAAATTAGCGTGTTAATGCATGCAATCATTTTTTTCAGTTTAAATATCGTGTACGCAATTAAATAACGCAATTAATGCAGCATCTGTTTTTTCCTGTCATCCTTGGGCTAGAGTTACATTATACACTCTCATTCATGTAAATGCTTTTAAACCATTCAAATGCGACAAGACAAAAGAGAACGCGCTGTCTGTGAATGTCCTGACTATGACACACACACACACAACGCTCAGAAAGACAAAAGAGATTGCGCTGTCTGTGAATGTCCTGACTATGACACACACACAACGCTCAGAAAGACAAAAGAGATTGCGCTGTCTGTGAATGTCCTGACTATGACACACACCCAACGCTCAGAAAGACAAAAGAGATTGCGCTGTCTGTGAATGTCCTGACTATGACACACACAACGCTCAGAAAGACAAAAGAGAACGCGCTGTCTGTGAATGTCCTGACTATGACACACACACAACGCTCAGAAAGACAAAAGAGATTGCGCTGTCTGTGAATGTCCTGACTATGACACACACACAACGCTCAGAAAGACAAAAGAGAACGCGCTGTCTGTGAATGTCCTGACTATGACACACACAACGCTCAGAAAGACAAAAGAGAACGCGCTGTCTGTGAATGTCCTGACTATGACACACACAACGCTCAGAAAGACAAAAGAGAACGCGCTGTCTGTGAATGTCCTGACTATGACACACACACACAACGCTCAGAAAGACAAAAGAGAACGCGCTGTCTGTGAATGTCCTGACTATGACACACACACAACGCTCAGAAGGACAAAAGAGAACGTGCTGTCTGTGAATGTCCTGACTATGACACACACACAACGCTCAGAAAGACAAAAGAGAATGCGCTGTCTGTGAATGTCCTGACTATGACACACACACAATGCTCAGAAAGACAAAAGAGAACGCGCTGTCTGTGAATGTCCTGACTATGACACACACACAATGCTCAGAAAGACAAAAGAGAACGCGCTGTCTGTGAATGTCCTGACTATGACACACACACAACGCTCAGAAGGACAAAAGAGATTGCGCTGTCTGTGAATGTCCTGACTATGACACACACACAACGCTCAGAAGGACAAAAGAGAACGTGCTGTCTGTGAATGTCCTGACTATGACACACACACAATGCTCAGAAAGACAAAAGAGAATGCGCTGTCTGTGAATGTCCTGACTATGACACACACACAACGCTCAGAAAGACAAAAGAGAACGCGCTGTCTGTGAATGACCTGACTATGACACACACACAACGCTCAGAAAGACAAAAGAGAACGCGCTGTCTGTGAATGACCTGACTATGACACACACACAACGCTCAGAAGGACAAAAGAGAACGCGCTGTCTGTGAATGTCCTGACTATGACACACACACAACGCTCAGAAAGACAAAAGAGAACGTGCTGTCTGTGAATGTCCTGACTATGACACACACACAACGCTCAGAAGGACAAAAGAGAACGCGCTGTCTGTGAATGTCCTGACTATGACACACACACAACGCTCAGAAAGACAAAAGAGAACGCGCTGTCTGTGAATGTCCTGACTATGACACACACACAACGCTCAGAAAGACAAAAGAGAACGCGCTGTCTGTGAATGTCCTGACTATGACACACACACAACGCTCAGAAGGACAAAAGAGAATGCGCTGTCTGTGAATGTCCTGACTATGACACACACACAACGCTCAGAAAGACAAAAGAGAACGCGCTGTCTCTGAATGTCCTGACTATGACACACACACAACGCTCAGAAAGACAAAAGAGAACGTGCTGTCTGTGAATGTCCTGACTATGACACACACACAACGCTCAGAAGGACAAAAGAGAACGCGCTGTCTGTGAATGTCCTGACTATGACACACACACAACGCTCAGAAGGACAAAAGAGAACGCGCTGTCTGTGAATGTCCTGACTATGACACACACACAACGCTCAGAAAGACAAAAGAGAACGTGCTGTCTGTGAATGTCCTGACTATGACACACACACAACGCTCAGAAGGACAAAAGAGAACGCGCTGTCTGTGAATGTCCTGACTATGACACACACACAACGCTCAGAAAGACAAAAGAGAACGCGCTGTCTGTGAATGTCCTGACTATGACACACACACAACGCTCAGAAAGACAAAAGAGAACGCGCTGTCTGTGAATGTCCTGACTATGACACACACACAACGCTCAGAAGGACAAAAGAGAACGCGCTGTCTGTGAATGTCCTGACTATGACACACACACAACGCTCAGAAGGACAAAAGAGAACGCGCTGTCTGTGAATGTCCTGACTATGACACACACACAACGCTCAGAAAGACAAAAGAGAACGCGCTGTCTCTGAATGTCCTGACTATGACACACACACAACGCTCAGAAAGACAAAAGAGAACGTGCTGTCTGTGAATGTCCTGACTATGACACACACACAACGCTCAGAAGGACAAAAGAGAACGCGCTGTCTGTGAATGTCCTGACTATGACACACACACAACGCTCAGAAAGACAAAAGAGAACGCGCTGTCTGTGAATGTCCTGACTATGACACACACACAACGCTCAGAAAGACAAAAGAGAACGTGCTGTCTGTGAATGTCCTGACTATGACACACACACAACGCTCAGAAAGACAAAAGAGAACGCGCTGTCTGTGAATGTCCTGACTATGAAACACACACAACGCTCAGAAAGACAAAAGAGAACGCGCTGTCTGTGAATGTCCTGACTATGACACACACACAACGCTCAGAAGGACAAAAGAGAACGCGCTGTCTGTGAATGTCCTGACTATGACACACACACAACGCTCAGAAGGACAAAAGAGAACGCGCTGTCTGTGAATGTCCTGACTATGACACACACACAATGCTCAGAAGGACAAAGGAGAATGCGCTGTCTGTGAATGTCCTGACTATGACACACACACAACGCTCAGAAAGAAAAAAGAAATCTCGCTGTCTGTGAATCTGAAACTGGCTTTTAAAGGGAATGGGAGATGAGACTCTGATTGGTTTATTGCTCGTTACGCCCAAAACACACCCATGACTCATTAAGAGACTAAGAACAACCATTTTGGATCATGTGCCTGGTGCGCTGACTGTTTTTCCCATCGTTAAATTAGCAAAAGTGGATTCGGACACACCCTAAGTGCACCGTGCGCTTTAGACCATGTGCTCAGATCGTTAAAATAGGGCCCAAAGTGTCAGTGATACTGGCCTTCATTCATAAAAAGATGCCATTACAACAAATATTTAAAATATACTGTCTTTAAGTTGTTTCTTCATTAATTTGGAGAGTAACTGTGTAATTATTACAACAGAAAAATATAAAAAAAGTTTTTAATCGCGATTAATCACAATTAATTACAGAAAATATGTGTGATACATTTTTTTTAATTGATTGACAGCACTAATCTAATATATTTACTTGATACATTAAATAATTGTTTCATTCGCACCCTAGTGTGGATTTGACAATAGGGCCCTAAATCATGTACATTACCGAAGCATTGCATTTCATCTCAGTTGTGTTTGTCATTCCTCTGCTCAGGTCACTGGTAAAATGGATGAGAACATGTTTGTCGCTGTGACAAGCACCAATGCGGCCAAGATCCTGAACCTGTATCCACGCAAGGGTCGGATAGCCGTGGGCTCAGACAGCGATCTGGTTATCTGGGACACGGACGCCATCCGGACCATCACTGCTAAAACACATCATTCTGTAGGTCCTCCAGCTGCAGAAAAACACACTATATACTCACATTTCAGAGGGAAAGTCTAAACACAGAGAGAGAACTGAACTGGCTGGCTTTCACTGACCTTCCAGTGAAAATAGACGGTTGTAACTAATCAAACTGTGCGCTAATACAGGAAGCCTGTATGATTTCCCTCATAAATAAAACCGCTGGATGGAAACAGGCCAGATCTGACAGTCAGACCTTCAGTTGAGCTTGGATTTCCTTAAGTCTCAGCAGACATTTATTAGGAATTTATTGACACAGTAGGTGAGAGGAGAATCCATAGATATACATAGACCACAATACACCATGATTGTGACATCACAGCAGGCCGCGCTCAATTTACCCCCACCCCACTCAACTCTAGTGTATGATATTGATTGATTGATTGAAGTTTATTTGGAGCAAAAAAATATACATACACTAACACAATATACATAGAAAAATAAAAGAGTTTATCTCCCATATATATATATATAGGCTATATGCACACATATATACCTAAATACACATACACACATATACACACATTACAGTTATGATACACATATCCTCACACATTATTTACACATATAATACTTGCTCGAAAGGGAAAAAAGTAGAACTTATTTGCGCCACTCCTAATTCATTCCCTTATATTACACATATAGCTGCTGCCATTATCTGCTAAATTACTAATAATGTATGTGATATTATAATATTTATATACAAAATACCCAATTACATTATGACCGTCTCAATAATCACAATAGTGCAATGTAATAATCCTCACTAACATAAACATTCAAATATGTCGCAGTATTTATACAAATTTCACGTAATATATAAAATATAACCATATCCTAGTATTTTGTTTAATCACAGTTTTATTATAACAATAGTAGGCCTAATATCGATAATAATAATGACAATGATAGTAATAATAATCTCTACTACATCACAATAACAATCGTCATTACCAGTGCTAAGACTAAATTAATAGTGCAATTTTGTTGCAAATTACAACATAGTGGTCATGTCATTATCATTATTATTATTTACTCAGCTATGTAATCATATCTCACTCTGTTGTAATTATATCCCCATTTATAATATCAATATAAATCATAAGGACATGATCATTACTACTTCTGTTTTTATATAATAATAATCACAGTTGATGGATTCGTGCATCAGCTCTTAAAGTGACAGCAGCCTAATATTCCTGCTGACACATTATGAGATAATATTAAAAATATAAACAGTTGAGAAAGAAAACACATGTGTAACAGTGTAATGGATCCGTGCGTCAGCTCTTAAAGTGACAGGAGCCTAATATTCCTGCTGACACATTATGAGATAATATTAAAACTATAAACAATTGAGAAAGAAAACGCATGTGTAACAGTGTAATGGATCCGTGCGCCAGCTCTTAAAGTGACAGCAGCCTAATATTCCTGCTGACACATTATGAGATAATATTGAAAATAGAAACAAGTGAGAAAGAAAACGCATGTGTAACAGTGTAATGGATCTGTGCGCCAGCTCTTAAAGTGACAGCAGCCTAATATTCCTGCTGACACATTATGAGATAACATTAAAACTATAAACAGTTGAGAAGGAAAACACATGTGTAACAGTGTAATGGATCTGTGCGCCAGCTCTTAAAGTGACAGCAGCCTAATATTCCTGCTGACACATTATGAGATAACATTAAAACTATAAACAGTTGAGAAGGAAAACACATGTGTAACAGTGTAATGGATCTGTGCGCCAGCTCTTAAAGTGACAGCAGCCTAATATTCCTGCTGACACATTATGAGATAACATTAAAACTATAAACAGTTGAGAAGGAAAACACATGTGTAACAGTGTAATGGATCCGTGCATCTGCTCTTAAAGTGACAGCAGCCTAATATTCCTGCTGACACATTATGAGATAACATTAAAACTATAAACAGTTGAGAAGGAAAACACATGTGTAACAGTGTAATGGATCTGTGTGCCAGCTCTTAAAGTGACAGCAGCCTAATATTCCTGCTGACACATTATGAGATAACATTAAAACTATAAACAGTTGAGAAGGAAAACACATGTGTAACAGTGTAATGGATCCGTGCATCTGCTCTTAAAGTGACAGCAGCCTAATATTCCTGCTGACACATTATGAGATAACATTAAAACTATAAACAGTTGAGAAGGAAAACACATGTGTAACAGTGTAATGGATCCGTGCATCTGCTCTTAAAGTGACAGCAGCCTAATATTCCTGCTGACACATTATGAGATAACATTAAAACTATAAACAGTTGAGAAGGAAAACACATGTGTAACAGTGTAATGGATCCGTGCGTCAGCTCTTAAAGTGACAGCAGCCAAATTATGAGATAATATAAAAAATATCTAAATGGCAGTTTTTCCCCCATGGTATCGGTGTCAAAATTGTGGCCAGTGAAAATGCTGAGTGGCTAGTAACTTTGGAAAACCACTAGCCACAGTGACTGCTGAGCATAAAAAGTGAATGTCAAGCCCTGTTTGGAGCCACACCCTACAGGAACTGAATTTGACACCACTGCTGTAAGCGAACAGCCCTGTTGATGGAATCTGCAAGACAGCTGAAGCATACTTTCATCTTTAGTGTGACATGTTCATCGACGGTCATGTAAAAAATCTCGGACGCAATTCTTTCTCCTCTTTCAAAACATTACCAACATCAGCACGAGAGCATAAAACCACTGACTGAAGAGCTACAATCAGATTCTAGATTTGGGTGCGATGAGAACTGGAATTTCCTGAGCAGATACTACAAGAGCTATATTTGTAGATCGTCTGAAAACCAGCAGTGCTCAGGGAGAAAGATTCAGCAGAGCTCACGAGCTGCCAGAATGACCTCACGTTTTCATTTCCTTTCAGCTTCCTCTCTAGAGACCATTACATATCCAAACAGCATTTACAAAATGGCTGATGTTTATTGATTGTTTATCCCGTGGCTCTGGTTTCCATGCACTGCAAAGTCCCCTAAAACATGACTTCATCACCTGCCCGAAAGTCTTGGGTTTGTGTGATTCTACATAAGCTTAGGCCCATGCCAGCATTCTTGGCAGAAGTTGCGTGCGTGTCATTTCCTGCTTTCGCACACAATGAGTGGACGTTTGCCAAATGCAGAGACCTTGGATCATGGCAGGACATCACAACATTTACAGTGTCCACTGGAGAACAAGAGAATAGGGGAGTAGTAAACTAGAAAGAAGTGATTAGAGACATAAGAAAAAGAGGCCGAGAGTGTGAGAAAAAGACTTGGAAAAAGAGAAGGATGTTTTTGTCCTTCCCGTATCCAGCTGTTTGGAGAAGAGGTGGAGAATGAGAGAGTGAATGAAGGACAGGAGGCCAGAGTCGTCTCTCACACACATGATCTTCATTAGTGTGGCGTATCTCAACGTCTCTCTTTGCAGAAGCTCAAACTTGAAACGGCTGTTTGAGTGAAGCACAGCTGCTGACTGTCATGTCTTTCTATTCATCAAATAATCCTGACAAAAATGCATCACAGTTTCCATAAAAGGATCTAATTTGTAACCCGAGAGGTTTTCAACATTGATAATAATAATCAGTGTTGGGCTAACACATTACAAGTAACTTAGTTCTAGACTAAATGTGAGCATTTATTCATCTCACTTGTACAGTAAAGATTCAGAATTCCTCAAAATGAATACAATCAGTCAAATGCAAAACCTGAATACTATGCAAACCTCCAGTAATTAAATATTAAATAAAATAACTAATAATATAGTTAGTTCACCAAAAAATGAAAATAATGTAATTTATTCCTCACCCTCATGCCGTTCCTCACCCGTAAGAATGAAGATATTTGTGTTGAAATCCGAGAGATTTCCTCTCTCAAGATCCATTAATGTACTAAAAACATATTTAAATCAGCTCATGTGAGTACAGTGGTTCAATATTAATATTATTAAGCGACAAGAATATTTTTGGTGCGCCAAAAAAAACAAATAACGACTTAGTGATGACCGATTTCAAAACACTGCCTCATGAAGCTTCGGAGCGTTATGAATACTGTATCAAACCGCTGATTCATAACGCTCCGAAGATTATAAATATATTTTAATTGAATTAACATTTAACCCTCTGGGGTTCTTCATTTATGGGTCCCACCAAGGACCTTTGGGTCAGAAATGACCTGGAGGGCGGGATTAAGATAAAAAAAGATTTGAGTAAAATCAATGAAATATATTTTTGTTCAATAATATTTTTTCTTTTCTTTTTTAGTGTTTTGAGATAATTTTATGATTTATGATTAATATTTATGCAATAATTATGACCCATTTTTCCCATTGAATATAATAAAACATTTATATATACATATATATATATATATATCATTTAAACATTTTTTTTTATTAAAGCTGTATTTCATTTTAGAGTCAAGCCTAGGCCTCATGAAAGCAATTTTTTTAATGAGATCGGTGCCATCCGGTGGACACATTGAGCATTTTTATCACGCAATAGCACATTTATACCACTATAGTGGATCTTGCGTTTTATAAATTTTTTTTACAAATCGTAGCTTCATCGGAATGGTCCGAAACTTGTTGACTTTATTGGTACTTGGTATATGAACACCCAAAAAAATGGGGACAGGATTTGAAAAGTCTAAGTGGTCGTAAAAAAAGTAGTCAAACTCAGGGTCTTCGGGTCAAAAATGTAGGAAATGAATGGGAAATTGGCAAAAATATGAAAATACAGAGTTTTTTTGTGCATACAATCTACAAATCAGCCAGGATGCAGAAAAAAAGGACTCAACAGTGAAGGGGTGAATCTCTAAAACATCAAGAGTGCAAAACAGACAAAAAAACTCACACACACACACACTTATCCACACAAAAACACACGCAAACACAAATGAACGCGTGCCATTCACAAAGTTAATTGTTTTTTTTGTGTGTGTGAGAGTTTTTTCTCTTGATGTTTTCGAGATTGTAAAAAATATTAGGCTCGATATTTTCATATTGTTGCCAATTTCCCATTCATTTCCTATGGGGGTCATTTTTGAGCCGAAGGTCCTGAGTTTGACTATTTTTTTTACAACCACTTAGACTTTTCAAATCCTGTCCCCAATTGTTTTGGGTGTTCATATCCCAAGTAGCAATAAAGTCACCAAGTTTCGGATGATTCTGATGAAGCTACGACTTTTAAAATATAAAACACATTTTATTTTTATTTTCATTTTTGACCCAAAGTACCCCAGAGGGTTAAACATTACCTTGTTATTTTAGTGGTTTGTAATTAATATATATATATATATATATATATATATATATATATATATATATATATATATATATATATATATATATATATATATATATATATATATATATATAATAGTGTACATTATATAACTGTAACTATACAACAAATTTGGTTATATTAATATAGCTATATTAATTATGTAACACGCATCTGAATACCTCTTAAGCAAACTAAGCCCCAGCCCAGGTGAGAAAAAGTAACACAAAAGTAACGTAACGCATTACTTTTCTTAAAAAGTAACTAAATTAGTTACAATACACAATATTGTAATGCATTATTTTTCAAAGTAACTTTCCCCAACACTGATAATAATGTTTCTTGAGCAGCAAATCCTCATATCAGAATGATTTCTGAAGTATCATGTGACACTGAAGCCTGGAGTAATGATGCTGAAAATGCAGCTTTGCATCACAGGAATAAATAACAGTTTTAAATATATCCAAATAGAAACCAGTTATTTTAAATTGTAATAACATTTCATAATATTACTGATTTTACTGTGTTTTTGATCAAATAAATGTGGTCTCGTTGAGCATAAGAGACTTCTTTCAAAAACATTTTAATAGTAGTGTAAATACTGTAGACAGTTAATCAATTCATTCAATTGGATAAAAAGCCAATATGTACACAAACAGATTTAAGATACAAACATTGCATTAAGAAACAAAAAATGGCCATGGTACAACCATGGTATCCCAGCAAGCAATTCTGCATTTAGAAGACGTCTAATAGCCGTCCAAACACAGCCCTGACGTCTAGACTAAAACAAGGCAAAATATGGGCTGTCAGTGAAAGTGTAATAGACGTCTAACCAAAGCCCAAGAATAGACTAGTCGTCTAGAACATGAACATGTCAACTATTGCTTGCTGGGAACCCTGATACTTTCCCAGGTCATTTTTGTCACACAGGTGGAGTTGAATGCTCTTTCTTAGCGTGATGTTCTTGTGTTGTTCTAGGCAGCGGAGTATAATGTGTTTGAGGGCATGGAGCTGAGAGGTGCGCCCATGCTGGTCGTCTGCCAGGGGAAGATTGTTCTGGAGGACGGGACCCTGCACGCGACCTCTGGCACTGGACGCTTTATCCCCTGCACCCCATTTCCTGACTTCGCTTACAAACGTGTCAAAGCCAGGAAACAGGTACAGCTCTGGCAAGAAGAACACCGATCCCGATGGCCCTGGACACACGTGTGACAGGAGTTCATCTGTGTCCACAGCACTGTTTATCATCATTTATCATCAAGGCAAACCCAGTTGTTAACTCTTTCCCCGCCAGCACATTTTTTAAAAGTTGCCAGCCACTGCATCTGATTTTGATCATGTTCATAAAAGTTTCATGTCCCCCTGAATATTTTGAACATCTGAACATGCAATATATCAAAAGAAAGAGCAGACCCCAAACAAAAAATATTTTATTCTTGCTTCATGCGTTATTTTTTTATCAACACTTGAATGTGGGTAAACAACATTTTGAGCAAAAAGCTGAGAAAATCGCATTTTTGTCAAAGATTATATCTGGATGGGATTTGCATATCATATGATTTAAATATGATACATACACTATATTGCCAAAAGTATTGGGACACCCCTCTAAATCATTGAATTCAGGTGTTCAATCACTTCCATGGTCACAGGTGTATAAAATCAAACACTAGGCATGCAGACGCTTCTACAAACATGTGTGTAAGAATGGGTCGCTCTCAGGAGCTCAGAGAACTCAGGTGTGGTGCCGTGATCGGTTGCCACCTGTGCAATAAGTCCATTCGTAAACATTTTACTCACTCCTAAATATTCCACGCTCAACTGTTAGTGGTGTTATAACAAAGTGGAAGCAATTGGGAACAACAGCAACTCAGCCACAAAGTGGTAGACCACGTAAAATCATAGAGCGGGGTCAGCACATGCTGAGGGTCACAGTGCGCAGAAGCCGCCAACTTTCTGCAGAGTCAACAGCTCCAGACCTCCAAACTTTGTGTGTCCTTCAGATGAGCTCAAGAACAGTGTGTAGAGCTTCATGGAATGAGCTTCCATGGCTGAGCAGCTCATCCAAGCCTTACTTCACCAAGTGCATTGCAAAGCGTGGGGTAAAGCACACGTCGATAAGACTCTAGAGCAGTGGAGACGTCTTCTCTGGAGTGACGAATCACACTTCTCTGACTGCATTGTGCCAAGTGTAAAGTTTGGTGGAGGGGGGGTTACGGTGTGGGGTTGTTTTTCAGGGGTTAGGCTTGGCCCCTTAGTTCCAGTGAAAGGAACTCTTAATGCTTCAGCATACAAAGACATTTTGGACAATTTCATGCTCCCAACTTTGTGGTAACAGTTTGGGGACGGCCTCCTCCTGTTCCAACATGACCAGTGCACAAAGCGTCGCTCCATAAAGACATGGATGAGCGAGTTTGTTGTTGAGGAACTTGACTGGCCTGCACAGAGTCCTGACCTCGATAGAACAGCTTTGGGATGAATTATAGCGGAAACTGAGAGCCAGGCCTTCTCCTCCAACATCAGTGCCTGACCTCACAAATGTGCTTCTAGAAGAATGGTCAAAAATTCCCATAAACACACTCCTAAATCTAAAAAGAGTTGAAGGTGTTATAGTTGCAAAGGGTGGACAAACTCCATATTAAATGTCATTAAAGTTTGTGTGCATGTAAAGGCAGGCGTCCCAAAACCTTTGGCAATATAGTGTATTATATCATTTGTTGTATCAATATTGTATTATATCGCACATGTTGATCAGGAGATTCTGTACTCTTTCAGAAGATGTGTAATAACCCCCCCCTTTCCGTATAACAGTGAAAACATGGAAAGCTGGAAAAATCCGTCAACAGCAGGGAAAGAGTTCATGTATTTCCGTGGTGTTAAAAATTGGGAATGTTGACCTTTGATTGCTGCCCTGTGAAGAAACGGTTGAAGCTGTCAGTGACTCCAGCATCATGACAAAAGCAGACAGAAGGAAGCTGAAGGTTTACATTGAGGCCATGTCTATGGAAGCTTCTTTCACCACGGAATAAAAATATTTAAAATAGAATCGCTTCTTTTTATCTAACAATTCTGATTTTTTTTTCCCCTCAGAATTTTGAGATATAAACATCAGATTTGTGAGATAAAAAGGCGCAACTACATTTTTTATTTTGTGGCGGAAACAAGCTTCCATACATATCAAAGTGATCACATGGTTCAAAAAGAAAATGCAATGCCATTTTAGACATTCTTCTAACTATAAGTAACTTTGCAACTACATGTCAACATTAGTGTTTAGTAGACTGGTAGGGTTAGAATAAGTTGACATGTACTTGCAAAGTTACTTATAGTCATTATAAAGTGGACCATCAAAATAAAGTGCAACCAAATTTTTCACTCACCCATAAGGCTTTGGTTCATCTTCAAAATACAATATACAGTATAAACATAAAATCTTTTAATGAAATCTGTGAGATTTCTGTCCATCCATTAAAAGTCCATTCAACCAAAAACCTTCAAGCTTGTAAAAGAGTGGTTCGATTTAATCTTCTGAAGAGACACGGTCGAATTATATGACAAAACAGATTTAGTGCAATCAACGCACATACATAGAGTTCATCAAATATGTGACCCTGGATATTTATACCAATACACTGTATGGGTCAAAATGATACATTTCTCTTTTAGGCCAAAAATCATTAGGATATTAAGTAAAGATCATCTTCCATGAAGATATTTTGTAAATTTCCAACCATAAATATATCAAACATTTATTATTATTGCTAATATGCTTTGCTAAGGACTTCATTTGGACAACTTTAAAGGCGATTTGCTCAATATTTCGATTCTTGCACCATCAGATTCCAGATAATCAAATAGTTGCACCTCGGCCAAATATTATTTAATCAGCTTTCAGGTGCAGGGCTCGACATTAATGCTTGTCCGCTTGTCCGGGACAAGTGGATTTTTTGAAGGGGCAAAAAATAATTTTACTTGCCCAACGGACAAGTATCCTGGTTAAAACGTCAAAACAAAAAATAACTAGGGAATCACCTGAGTGCAATAATGATACAGTTAAGCAACATCACACTAACAAGAGTGCTGTTTTCCTGAATACCATCACGACTGAAAATGACACTGATTTCATAAGCCAGTTCCATAAACAATTATTTAACATTAAGTCACTTACATTTTAGATGCAATATTGACTGTTTTTGTTCTATTTCAGCAGCGAAAATAGTTTCAAACAAATATCACAGCAGAACCGTAACGCATCTCACAGCAACAGTGTGTGTTACTGAATGATTCAGCGTTTTAATGAATCGGTTGAATCAAAGATTCAATGGCCTATTCATAAACAACCGCCAAATTCCTGAATGAATCAGCCGTTTAACTGAATCGACTCAATGAATCGCTCATTCAGACGGTCACATGCTGCCACCTACTGGTGGTTTAGTTTCATCTTTCCAACATTTCTTGTTTGTATATTCAAAAATATTTAAAATAATCTCATAACATTATTTAATGCAGTTGTAAATTTTCAGTGTAAATGATTTAATTTGATTGGTAACAGCCTATAGTGTCTTATTCTAATTTAATTTATAGATCAAATTTAAGAATATAAAAAGAAAGCTGAAGCATATCCTATATTTAATAAGATTATGGAAAAATGCTTTTTATAAAAAGGTAAAAATATCACAAATATGCAGATTTAAATATGTCAAAGCTGATTAAACACAGGTGAGAATATTGCTTGAGAATAGATTATATTTACAAAAAAAATCCGGACAAGCACATTTTTTACCCGGACAAGTGAAGGACAGATTTACTTGTCCGAAGGACAAGCGTGTGAACCGGCTTAATGTCGATCCCTGAGGTGATTAAGAATTCTCAATTTCAAAAAAAAGTATCCTTATGACTGGTTTCGTGGTCCAGGGTCAAATATAACTGATGCTCGTGCTTGTTTGATGTGCGAAAACCAATTAGGTTTGTTCTTGTCTAATCATTAAAAAATGTATTAAAATGATCTTCATTTGTGTTGAACAAAAGTCATATGGGTTTGGAATGAAAGGATTGTGAGTAAATGATTAATTTGAATTCATAATTTTCATTTTTGGGTGGACTAGCCCTTTAATGAAAACTGCCTTGCCTTCGGAAATCTTGAAAATATATTTAAATCTGTTTTTTTTTTCTTCTCCTCTCAGCATTTTTGTCCACAGTTTCAGTTTTAAGCCAGCAAATCTGAAAAATATCTTGCTTACATTGTAGAAATAGTGTTGATAGTGCAACATGATTAACCTTCTCAACGATCTGTCAGCGAAATCTGGAACCAATTTCTGGAGGACATGAAATTTACACACATTTAGCCCACATGAGGATAGACACATCTATGGAATGTGCTTGCCAACACCCAAACGTGTCTCTCTCTCTCTCTCTCTCTCTCTCCGGTATAAAGCTGAAGTGTTTTGTTTGTGTCTCTCTGAAAGATGGCCACACTGAAGGCGGTCCCCAGGGGCATGTATGACGGCCCCGTGTCTGAGTTTACAGCCATGTCGAGGGGAGGAACGCCGTCTGCCTCCACCCGGACCTCACCCACTAAAGTCCCTGTTAGGAACCTCCATCAGTCTGGCTTCACGCTGTCAGGTAACCTTGGAAAATCATATCTCATATTCACACACCAGTGCAAACTTCTTATTGGCATAATTATTGAAGGATCGTGGGGAAAAACAGACGCAGAACCCAGCGTTAATCCATAAAAGTGTAAGTGTATGCAATAAGTGCTAGTTAAGGGGTCAGTGACTCGTTTATTCAAAAATACACAAAAATGCAATTAATAAATACAGAGAATACACCTTCAATCTTTTGAAGCATAAGGTCAGGGTGGTCATCATAAAGGAATTATTGTTTTCTTGAAATTATTTATTACTGTTATTCTTATTATAGCAGTTTTGTATTTGAAAACTTTGGTCTGTCATGTTTAAACTGGAGCTGTCAACTCGATTAACTCGGTTTGTGTTTACATTATATATGTGTGTATAACTATTATGTATATAGAAATACACACACATGCATGTATATATTTAAAATAATATTTTTGCTTGACACCAGATGTGCAGAACACGTACGGGCTAGCTTTACTGACTGCACAAATTATTATTATTGTATTAATTATTGTGGGTTTTATAAAATTTTTTTTAATTTATAATAATATATATACGTATTAAAATTACATATATATTTTTTTATATATTTATATCATAATATATATTTTTTAATTTTAATTAAAATTATAATATATCTTTTTTAAATAAAACAAATAATTTAAACTACATATTATGCATAGTTTAAAAAGACATCACAATAAACGTTAAGGTCTTTTTAAAGTTATCTTTAAGTTTAGTAAGTACACTAAATAAATATTGACTAACAAAATGTTTTTAGTTTCGTCTTAAGTAAAAATTCTTCTTTTATATTATAGCTAATTTAGCTTTTGTTTATGATGAAAATAAGTTGTAAAAAGCCCCCCAAAAATTATATAAAATGTATATATATTGACCTACAGTATATTTGAGTAGCATTTTGGCTTGTCTGAAGAAAATATATTGATTAAGTATGGTATGATCAGAATTTAAGATTTGAATAAAACCATAAATATTATTTGAGAATTATATATTTTTTGTAGGGCTGTCAAAAGATTAATCGCGATTAATCGCATCCAAAATAAAAGTTTGTGTTTACATAATTTATGTGTGTGTACTCTGTTAATTATTATTTATATATAAATACACAGACAAGCATGTACATATTTAAGAAAAAAATATTATTTTTATATATAAAACATTTATATTTATATATATTATAGATTATATAAATGTGTATACAGTATATACATGCAAATATTTCTTAAATATATACATGAATGTGTGTGTATTTATATATAAATAATAGTTAAAAGAGTACACACACATAAATTATGTAAACAAACTTTTATTTTGGATGCGATTAATCGCGATTAATCTTTTGACAGCCCTAATTTTTTATGTGTATTTTTTAATGTGTAAAGTAGGTTCACCGAAACTAAGTAATTGTCTATTTCCTAGTCAGAATATATTACATTTTATAAGCATATCAATTCCAAATGTAATGCATGGCACAAAAAAAAGTAAGAAAAAGCTGCAGATTCACTCGACCAGCTTGAACAGAAGTGCCATCAGTGTGGGGAACCTTTCTCCAAATGACTAGATTTCACCCATCTCAAATATATCCTGCTTTAGGATTGACTGTAAACAGAAAGATCAGCTGTTAACCTATCCCAGAATGACCCGAGCCTGACCTCACGTGTCCCTCTCTCTCTCCGTCTGTCTCGTCACAGGTCCTGAGGAGGCTCCCATCAGACCGGCTGGAAGACGTGTGGTTGTGCCCCCTGGTGGCCGCTCCAATATCACCTCCCTTAGTTAAACAGAAAGAGCATGTAAGAGGGACCACCAGGATGAAATCGACCATGTTAGACGTAAGGCAGGAAATGAAACAAAAGAAAGCGAAACACTGAAGACATGCCTTACCCTTCATGATTTACTCCTGCTGAGTGACTGAAGATCAGTAGTCCACCTCTGAGGAAAGCAAAGCCCGTACAAATATTAGGGCATTTTAGTGTAGCGTTTTGTTCGTTTAGATGTGTTTAGATAAACCCAACTAGATTTACCGTGAAAGCGACTTGGTATGTGACGTTTATGAAAGGAAGCAGTTTTCCCGTTTGCGTTCAGTGGAGGAAGGACTACTGTCATGCGTTTCATAGGGCTTCATCTCTATTCCCTCATGAGCTTTATTTGCGTATATATCAGCTGTGATTATGCTAGTTACTTTGTAAATGAAGTTGATGTGTTCGCGTTTTTTTAGGTATAATAAAGTCAAATGAATGTCAAGGAAAAACATGCGATGATATACCCCAGACAACAACATAGTGTCGGCCCACATCCCGTACACGTGGACATATTCTGGCCCACACTATGTTTCTGTCTGGGACAGGTGTAGAAAATGACAAAACCTTTGCATTTGCTTAAACGCCAACTCCCATACTGCACCGCTTTCCTTATCCGTGACCCATCGTGTGAAGGAACTTCAGTTGACTCTCAGTAAAGGAAAAATAAAGGTTAACCAGATTTCATTTGAAAATCAGCCGGCAGGGGAACGATATTCACCTTTTGCATTTCAGTTTTGTCGAATATTCAGTCAAATACAAGTACAGCTCAAATGTCACTTATTAAAGGACGATTAATCGGTGCTACAATGTTGTTTCTTAAATCACAGGAATATTGAAATACGTTTTTCGAAATCTCTCGTGTCGTTTTGTTTGAGGTCTAGATGAGGTTTGAGTACACGTCCCAAATAACAATGGCATAAAGTGATTTTCTCATTGATTGTGGAATATGTTGTTTATTATATTTATTAGGAATGCACTGATATGAACATTTTGCCCGATAACCGATATATTGGCCGATAAATCTAAATCCAAATTTTAATATCATTTTTGAGAGCCTGATTACAAAACCAAAAGTCTCACCATTAAAAGCCCCAAACACACACTTATGATGTTCTCTTTGTAGTTTTATGTAGCCGATATTGAAGTGATTTTAATCATATTTCAAGCATTTAAAACCCATCATGGCGAACAGTGCACATCTGAAGCGTCTCAGCTGGAGGAAATAATACATTATTTATCGGCTTTAATATATCGGACACATTTTCTTATTGGGCCGATAACAATAACATTAAAAATGAACATATATCGGCCGATACGATAACCGATAATTCTTTATATTTGGAGGCTGATAACCGATATATTGTCCAATAAATCTAAATCCAAATTGTAATATAATTTTTGAGAGCCTGATTACAAAAACAAAAGTCCCACCATTAAAGACATGTCCTAAGCACAAAATGATGTTCTCTTTATAGTTTTATGTAGCCGATATGACAGACTTTTCCTTTTTGAAGTGATTTTAATCATATTTCAAGCATTTAAAACCCATTATGGCGAACAGTGCACATTTGAAGCGTCTCAGCTGGAGGAAATAATACATTATTTATCGGCTTTAATATATCGGACACATTTTCTTATCGGACCGATAACAATAACATTAAAAATTAACATATATCGGCCGATACGATAACCGATAATCCTATATATTTGGAGGCTGATAACCGATATATTGGCCGATAAATCTAAATCCAAATTTTAATATAATTTTTGAGAGCCTGATTACAAAAACAAAAGTCCCACCATTAAAGCCATGTCCCAAAAACACACTTATGATGTTCTCTTTATAGTTTTATGTAGCCGATATGACAGACTTTTTCTTTTTGAAGTGATTTGAATCATATTTCAAGCATTTAAAACCCATTATGGCGAACAGTGCACATTTGAAGCGTCCCAGCTAGAGGAAATAATACATTATTTATCGGCTTTAATATATCGGACACATTTTCTTATCGGACCGATAACAATAAAAATGATCATATATCAGCCAATACCGATATGATGCCTGCTGTATCGTGCATCCCTAATATTTATGTAGGTTTGATTGTATTTTTCCCTTTTTTTTTAACAGCTGGGTCAAAAATGATGGAGAAAAAAGCAGGTCAAAGTGAATGTGTGATGTGCAAAACTTGTTCCTCAATAAACAGAAGTTACAACTGACTGCCCGTGTATGATTTATCAACACTGAGTTCAAGGAAGTCAAGACTAGTCTAAAACACACACACACAAACATAACAATATGAAGCATTTCTAACACTATGGTTATCATGTGAGGTTTTTTATTAACAATTACATGGAAAATATGACAATCCCCAATGACACTGTACAGTAGAGATTAGCTGGATGCGAAAGAGGGAAAATTCACATGATGGGGTGTTGGTACAGTCCACCGGACAAAAATAGCTTTCTAACTTCAGACCAAGAGTGAAACATCTGATATACGCTGTGATTGAATTGTTCTCACTGGATTAAGTGGTAAGAAACGAATGGTTTGCTATCAAACCTCGTTAGTGTATTTTAAACTGAAGTATACAAACTCAGTCCACAAGTCCAATTTTTAACATATAATCAGTGGGAAAAGCATAAAACATCACCCTGAACAATAAAACCCTCTACTTTAGATTATAAGAATAACAAAGCGAAACAAAAAGCCCTTTTAAAATGAAACCGGAAGCAATATTTATCCTAACTACTGTCATTGTTGTTCAACGTCAGGTGTAGTTTGTCTGTTATATTTAATATTCACCTTGCCACTAGATGGCGATTTTGATTCATTGTGAGAAACGGGGAGCTTTCAGAATAGTACAACATTTAGTATGTTTCCACCAAACTTTAAGGACCTGCGCTGTTACAAAAATGTGCTGTATTTATGTTATAGATCTAAAACGTATTTCCTAAATGAGCCAGAAACAACCTTGTGTGAATATCCCTAGGCTATGCAAACCTTAGTCAGACCTGTCAGATGATGCTATTAAGTTGTTTTATTATCATTTTATCTGTTCGCCGTGGTCAATATCTTATTCAGCAGCACAAATGGGATCCAGCAATGAATCTCCAAAAACGCTTAAGATCCAGAAAGGCCCAAAATATTCTCGGCGGCATAAATGACAGTATTTCGCGTTTACATGGATTGAATGAATCACGTACACATAATGTGGTGAAATAAATATCTTTCGCATTCTGTTCTCTGCATTTGTACGTTAAAAAGAGCAGCTTTATAAATCACGGCGAATGGCTCGAGTCTGATCACTCGCTGAATCAGACAGCAGTAAATCTTCATGTGCCTCCAAACGCATTAGGGAAATCCATTAAACTAGTAAGGCACACATTTCACGGCCAGGTGCAGAGAACATCATCATTCGGGTAATTCTTTTAAAAATGGGATCGTTTTGCAGTATTCAGTTTTCAGTCAAAACGGCGTCAGTTTTCGGGTGAATGCAGAGCATGAGGGTCACACTAGCTTGATGAATCCATCCGGAATCCAGGATATTCCACGGATTTTCTCATGCATTTTCTGGGTGTTTTTTTCCATGGAAACTGCAGTGGGGCGTCTTGGAGCGAAATAAGAAAGCTGTGGCGTGTCCCTCCGGCCAAATGTTAACTTGATAAACATTGCTGTACGTTGTTGTTCTGTCCGTCTTGAATGGCTTTGTTTGTCTCTTCTGCTCTGAGGTTGTTGGTCTCGGCGTCCGCTTTGGTTTTCCGCAACCTCCAAAACAAAGAAAGGATAACAAATCCATGAAGTTTCACACGGTGTTAAAACTGAAAATGTGCAGTTGTAACTATAAGGCATAAAAGATACACAAGTGAACTAAAACTAAAACCATATTAAATGTTGTTAGTTGACATAAAATAATTGTTAACTGAATGAATATATATATACACATAGACACACAGATCAGCCATAACCCCAGCCAACATTTATATGTGGGGCCCATATGGGTATTAAATGGGCTGAAAAATGGGCCCCATATAGGATTGTCCGCGGGTTCCATAATGGCCCCATGTTAGTTGCCCACATGGATTTCATATAGGATGACACTTGCCACTAGGTCGGACCCAAGTGGGCAACATGCACAAGACCCATCTCGGTCCCAGCTTTAACCCAGACAACATTTATATGTGGGGCCCATGTGGGTATGAAATAGGCTGAAAAATGGGCTCAATATGGGATTGTCCGTGGGTTCCATAATGGCCCCATGTTAGTTGCCCACATGGATTTCATATAGGATGACACTTGCCACTAGGTCGGACCCAAGTGGGCAACATAAAGAAGACCCATCTCAGTCCCAGCTTTATTATGACCATATATTGTGACCTTCCTTATATTGTGTTGGTCCCCGTTTTGCTGCCAGAACAGCCCTGACCCGTCGAGGCATGGACTCCACTAGACCCCTGAAGGTGTGCTTTAAGGTCTGTAAGTTGTGAGGTGGGACCTCCATGGATTGGACTTGTTTGTTCAGCACATCCCACAGATGCTCGATTGGATTGAGATCTGGGGAATTTGAGGGCCAAGTCAACACCTCAAACTCATTATTGTGCTCCTCAAACCATTATTTTTATATCCTGCTGAAAGCCACCAGGTGGTATGTTCAGGGATCTCAAACTCGCGGCCCGCGGGGTGATTTTTTATGGCCCCCTACTTGACATCAAAGTTTAGTGTTAGTGCGGCGCACGCGTTGTTCTGAAAAGCACCTTTTTGCTGAGTCGTTGCGTGGGCCGCGCTTGCTGCCTCCTTTGTGTGTGTGTGTGTGTGTGTGTGTGAGAGAGAGAGAGAGAGAGAGAGAGAGAGCATTGGCTCGCCCCTCCCTCATGCAGTATAATTGGTTGACACCGCGTGATTGACAGGAACAGAATGTAAGGCTGATTGAGATGTCCAATCAAATCAAAGTAGGCAGGGTTTACGCTCTCTTTTGGCTCTTCACACAGACGAGCGCGTCTATCTATCGCGTAATGCCATTGTGGAGACTCTATTCTTTCCGGTGAAATCACAAACCAAATGCACACAAACGTATCCAAGCTCTTAACATACAATCATCGATTAACATCTTTGTTCATATAGAAAAAAACTATATGAGGGCGGATTAGAACTCGGAAACTTTGACACGGTTTACAAAACTTCTACCGCTAGACCACTAGGGAGCTTAAATGTTGTTAGCGAATATATGTAATTATTCACTTCAAAGAATCTCGGGACTAATAATATATTTGACGCAAATATTATTTGCAAATTGTCCCAAAAAGATTATTTCCCAACTAGAACTAGACCTAGAATTCCGTTCACTGTTCTGTTTGACCTGGTTACAGCCTTGCTTTGAATTAGTCTATTATTTTAAATAAAATTAAAATCATTCATTATTTCATTATTACATAATGATTTACAACCCCAAATCAGAAAAAGTTGGGACAGTATGGAAAACGCAAAAAAAAGAAAAAAGAAGTGATTTCTAAATTTACTTTGACTTGTATTTCATTGCAGACAATATGAACACAAAATATTTCATGTTTTGTCTGGTCAACTTCATGTCATTTGTAAATATGCATCCTTTCCTGTCATTCAGACCTGCAACACATTTCAAAAAAAGTTGGGACAGGAGCAATTTAGGGCTAGTAATGAGGTAAAATGGTTAAATAATGATGTGATTTGAAAGAGGTGATGTCAACAGGTGATTGTAATTATGATTTGGTACAAAAGCAGCATCCAAGAAAGGTCTAATCCTTTAGGAGCAAAGATGGGCCGAGGATCGCCAGTTTGCCAACAAATACGTGAGAAAATTATTGAAATGTTTAAAAACAATGTTCCTCAAAGAAAGATAGGAAGAGATTTGGATATTTCACATTCAACAGTGCATAACATAATTAAAAGATTCAAGGAATCTGGAGGAATTTCAGTGCGTAAAGGACAAGGGCGCAAGCCTAAGCTGAACAACCGTGATCTCCGATCCCTCAGGCGGCACTGCATCAAGAATCGTCATTCATCTATAAGCGATATCACCACATGGGCTCAGGACTACTTTGGCAAACCTTTGTCAAGTACCACAATACGTAGTTACATCCACAAAAGCCAGTTAAACTGTACTGTGCCAAAAGGAAGCCCTATGTTAACAGTGTCCAGAAGCGCCGTCGACTTCTCTGGGCTCGGAGGCATCTGGGATGGACCATCACACAGTAGAAACGTGTACTGTGGTCAGATGAATCAGTATTTCAGGTATTTTTTGGGAGGAATGGACGCCGTGTGCTCCGGACCAAAGAAGAAAAGGATCATCCAGACTGTTACCAGCAACAAGTCCAAAAGCCAGGGTCTGTCATGGTATGGGGTTGTGTCAGTGCCCTTGGCAAAGGTAACTCGCACTTCTGTGAAGGCACCATTAATGCTGAAAAGTACATAGAGATTTTGGAGCATAATATGCTGCCTTCAAGAAGACATCTTTTCCAGGGACGTCCATGCATATTTCAACAAGACAATGCAAAACCACATTCTGCACACATTACAAAGTCCTGGCTGCGGCGGAAGAGGGTTACGGGTACTTGACTGGCCTGCCTGCAGTCCCGACCTGTCTCCAATAGATAATGTGTGGCGCATTTTGAAGCGCAAAATGCAACAACGAAAACCCCGTACTGTTGCCCACCTTAAGACTTGTTTGCAGGAAGAATGGGACAAAATTACACCTGAAACACTTCATCACTTGGTGTCTTCAGTCCCTAAACGTCTTTTAAGTGTTGTGAAAAGGAATGGCAACATTACAAAGTGGTAAATGCTTTACTGTCCCAACTTTTTTTGAAATGTGTTGCAGGTCTGAATGACAGGAAAGGATGCATATTTACAAATGACATGAAGTTGACCAGACAAAACATGAAATATTTTTTGTTCATATTGTCTGCAATGAAATACAAGTCAAAGTAAATTTAGAAATCACTTCTTTTTTTATGTATTTGCGTTTTCCATACTGTCCCAACTTTTTCTGATTTGGGGTTGTAATTTCTATGGGCTATATTTGAAAAAATTGAGTAGGCAAGAGAAGCCTATGTTCTGAAGAACCGTTCAAATTCAGAGGAACAGTTCATGTTCAGAAGAAACATTCATGTTGAAGAACTGTTAATAATAAAGATTGAGAAGATTGGACCAGTTGTGTTCCTTTTTTTGTGGAATACTTGATGCGGCCCAGCCTGACCCTGAGTCTACCTCCAGCGGCCCCCAGGTAAATTGAGTTTGAGACCCCTGATCTACATAGATGGAGGACCCAAGGTTTCCCAGCAGAACATTGCCCAAAGCATCACTGCCTCCGCCGCCACGCCTTCTTCCCATAGTGCACCTGGTGCCATGTGTTCCCCAGGTAAGAGACACCAAACACCCGGCCATCCACGATTCATCAGACCAGGCCACCTTCTTCCATTGCTCCGTGGTCCAATTCTGACACTCATGTGCCACTGTTGGAGCTTTGGGTGATGGACATATATATTAATAACATAATGTTATTAATGTTATGCCTGATTGGTATATATATATATATATATATATATATATATATATATATATATATATATATATATATATATATATATATATATATATATATATATATATATATATATATATATATATATATGTATATATATATATATGTATATATATATATATATATATATATATATATATATATATATATATATATATATATATATATATATATATATATATGAATTATTAAAATTGAGTGTGGTTTAGGATAAGATACTGGAAAGAATTACTGTTAGTGAACAGTTTTTTCTCATAACTTTTTGACATGCAAAATGTATCTCCAATTATAGAATCTCATACAACAATAATCTTCAACTAACCTGGGACAAATTTAATCCAATCCATATGATGTTTGTGTAGACAATTTTGACATGCATATACTGGCATTATAATGACTTCAAAAATACAATCATTATTTCTGGTCTTCAATGATGATCGCAACTTTTGGGATTCAAGATAACATTGAGCAAAAGCTCATTTGTGTGTTTCAAAACTCCTGCATAACAAGTACTGTTAAATCTTCATTGTGTAATTGCACATTCTCAATATAATGCAGATAATGCATAACAGCTGTTGATATCAAAATGAAACTGGATATGATGCTGCTAAACTGTCAAAGTTTTCTTACTTTTCCCTGTTGAAGACGATGAAATCTCTTTGGACAGTCTCTAAGCGCTGTTGGATTTGCCCATTCTGTACAATCAAAAGAAAAGAATGAGTTAATATTTCACATTAAATACTACAAAGTGGATGGATTCTGAAATGAGCAGGGCCGTCAAAGTCATTGTCAAAATGATTGAGATGGCATATCAAATCAATGAAGATGGGCTAATTCTAGTCAGAATATGAGTCTGATTCTGCTCCGTTGGGCTGTGATTATGGGGTGTGTTTCAAAAGAACCAGGAAAGACCTCAATTGGATAGACCTACAACCAATCAGAGCAATGGAGCGACGCATAACGTTAGTTGTCAACAGAACTCAACTGCACACACACTGGAAGAAGAAGATTAGTGTAAACGATCTTTGCCGGTGTTGTAAAAGAGTTTAAGGAGACACAGAGTACTGACCAACACCACGATCATCATTTTTAATAGAAATAGGAAAGATGAACGCATATACGAACAAGTTCTCCATTTAGGATTAGAACGAATTCAACCCAAACGCTCTTTGGTGACGTTTCTGTTGATCATCTGTCCATCATCGTATAAAGCCCGCCCTGACAATTTCAATGGTCCGAACAGCTCTGGTTCAAGCATAGTCCAGACCAAATTTCCCAAACTCAAATGTGGGCGGGGCTAAATTCAGCTGGCATCCAGGCTAGGGCTTTACAGAAACCGAGCGCTAATTCCAACACGATGCATTGTTTTTTCGTCAAACTTCACCATTTTGAATTAAAATAGCCCATATCATTTACATAACTGATGTAATGTAATTCGTAGTTGAATGTGAGAGAAACTTTAACAGTCTTTTAAAGACATTAGTCAGCGATAGTTTAAGATGAGGAACATACAGATTCTAGAGAGCTTTTGATTGGAACAAACCTGAGTAATAGATGATGTCATCAATATTTACAGTCTGTTTTTCCAGACTTTTCTCACAAAAAAAACATCTGCAGTATTTTTGCTAAAAGGTTACATTTAGTCATTTTTAACTCTTTCCCCACCAGTGTTTTTGAAAAAAAGTTGCCAGCCACCGCCAGCATTTTTGGTCATTTTCACAAAATGCTTCATGGCCTCAAGAATATTTTGTTGTAGGGTGAATTATGGGTGATCGGGACACATTTAGCCATTCAGATGACTTGGAAAAAGTGTCCCAATCACCCTATGAATATCTGAACACGCAATATGTCAAAATAAAGAACAGCCTCTCTGCTTTTAAACAACGTTTTAATCTGGCTTTATTAATTCCTTTTTTATTAACACTTGAATGTGGGTAAGTTTCGTAAAAAAGCTAAATTTTGAGCAAAAAGCTGAGGAAGTTGTGTTTTTGTCACAGATTACATCTGGATGGGATTCAGAACGATGATCAAAACACAGATGGAGTAGATGGAGTCCATCAACAGCTCAAAGCTTCCGTCCTAGAGCTCATCCTGGGTCAACATTTCACTCAGAAACATTAGGCAGTTTTGATTAATATGCTGTTTAATGTTGACGATCATGTTATTTTACATATGCATGTGCTTACATCACTTGTTTCTGCTTCTTCTTCGCCTGTGTTTTGATCAGGAGATTCTGTACTCATACAGAAGATGTGTAACATTACACCCTAGCGTATAACAGTGAAAACATGGAAAGCCGTCCATGGTGGGGGAAGAGTTAAAGAGTACCTCAAAGCTAATAGACATGGACTAAATGCCACTGTGTGTTAATTCATAGGTCTTTTTCAAAGTCTTCACCATTTTGTGTTGTTTTGTCAGGTCAGTGCAGTCATCTCAGTGAAGAGAAGCAGACAATGAGTCCAGACAATGAGTTTGCCCTACTGCACTGAGCTGTCGCTGACTACAGGTGCTAAACAGCAGGGTGTCAGAAAGACTCGACAGAGCTGCAGAAACAGGCCTTAGGGAGCATTCACACTGACAACACTTTGTGACGATAAAGCAACCAAAAGTCATGCATTCACTTTTGCTTTTTGTCAGGACAGGAGGTGTACAATATAATCATGTGAAATGGCATATAATTAATGAGAAGGTTTGTTTACAAAGACCAATGAATTTGCAGTGAATTTTATTTGACTTTTTCACATTTTCAAATAATGAATTAACAATTTTAGCTCAGCCATTCCTCATTGTCCTCCAAACATCACATATACTTTACCCTTTATACTGTAAAAAATAATATGATCAATAATTCATGACAACATGTTCCCTATCTTTCAGCCACTACAACATTACGGGCCCTATTTTACCGATCTGAGCGCATGGTCTGAAGTGCACGGCGCAGGTGCACTTAGGGCGTGTCCGAATCCACTTTTGCTAGTTTAACAACGGAAAAAGCGGTCGGCGCGCCAGACGCATGGTCCAAAAGGGTTTTCTCTAGTCTCTTAATAAGTCATGGATGTGTTTTGGGCGTAACGTGCAATAAACCAATCAGAGTCTCATCTCCCATTTCCTTTAAAAGCCAGTTACACTCGCACCATGGCGGATTCGCTATTTACATGTTGGAATATAGACACACTCAACCTGACGAGTCCGTTCAAATACATGTGTGTATTGTCACGCTTGGTCAACTAATTAGCCAATTTCATTCGTCATTGCAGCAAATAGGCCATTCTGATACATGCAATAGCTATCCATTATGACATGTAGCCATTTTTATACACAATAATAATCTTTTACATTGTAATCCTTCTATTTGTAATATTTGGCATGTGTGTGTGCTGCTGCACATCCCTGTGTGTGTAATAATCAGTGTACGCGCGTTGAGCACCGCCAAAAAACACAACAAAAAAAAATTGTCTAAACATAAGATTTATGTATTTGAATTACATATTAAATTTTCCATGCATTTGGATTACATAATTTTAACATAAAAAAATTAATAAACTTAATGTTATTAAGTTATATGTAAATCATACATAAATGTAACAGGTAAGATTTATGTAATTATATGTAATGTAATTATATGTATGTAATTATACTGAATGTGATTCATATATGCCAGTTTTACGTAAACGAGACGTAAAGTTAAGATTTATGTAAAAGTGCACAGAAAAACGCCCATGTTAAATTAACACTTCCTAGTGTTCATGTGTGTGCTCACTACTGGGTTAAAGTACCATTGAAGCAGTGTTAAAGTTAATAAGATAATTGAGTGATGATTGATCATTAATGATGAACACCTGACAATAATGAGCAGAATCACCGAAGGTGCATTACCTTCATGTGTTAAAATGTGTGTGCATCCGTGTCCGCGATTCCTTACCAGCTCGGATACACACCATCTTATGTTTAGGCATTAATTTTTTTGGGGGGTGTATAGGCTCATATTACTAACACGCCCTTTAAATAACACAAACAATACTGCACTATTGACTTTAGAGCAGGTTTTTGTTGGTCAAAATAGCAACACACCAACAATGCTCCTGTTTTCAGACCAGACGCCCATGGGTGAACCGGTGGGTGTGAGTGCATTTGCTATTTAAACAACGTGATGCTGGACGTGAAAATGGTAAGTGCGTCGAGCTGAAACTAGCAAAAAACACTTGCGTTGCGCCTGCCGTTGCATTGAGCCAGGTTTATGATAGGGCCCTGTGACTTTATGGCCTGGTTCCAAAGACAGGGCTTAGATTAAGCCAGGATTAGATCTTAGTTCAGTCAGGGCATTTCAATAGCTATGATAGGGACCTTGATCTCACTTGGGAGCCCCAATCAGTCTTAGAAAAACTGTCAATTGGCGATTGGAATTTGCATGCCAAGCCACTCCCCTGTACATACGGGTATATAACAAGGACACTAATTCGATTTTTGCTTTGGAGCGGAGTGGTTGTCTCTTATGAGCGATCACTCTTTCCAGTTGCCTCGAAAGAATTTGGAAGCTCTCTTGCTGTTGTATACGGAACATTCAGCAGTCTTTCGCCATTGTATTGCATTGGTAAGTGCAGCGTTTCCCCCCTGGGTGCTTCCGCGAAAAAGAGCAGTATCTTAAACGAGCAAAATAAACAGCGAGCATCTTTTTAAAGTTGCCTTTCCGTTTGTGTGTTTCTGGATGCAGTGGTTTCCTGTCCTCAACCGATGGCCATGATTGCTCTCTCACATGTCCAGGCCGCGTGCATGCTGAGACGGTGTTCATGGAAAGTTCATGTCCTCATTGAAACAACATGACCATGTCGACACTGCGGACACGACTATGTTACTATGTCTGATGTAACCCAACCCAGGATCGCGGTTGTTAACACTCTGGGAGACCAGAGTTACAGTGGGAGTGCTTCCTGCTCTTCCAGCATGTTGTGCGCTGTTGAGCTGTCGGAAGATGGCGCGCGACCTTCTCAGGATGCTCCGGGTGAGGACCAAATGTCGATAGCTGCATCAGAGAGAGGGCTATTGTCCTCTGCAGAGATGAAGCTGAGCTTCCCCCTTCTGGGGTGGTCGCTCACACTGAATCGAATTCAGAGTTGACGGCCATGCTTGCCTGTACCACCGTGGGCATCGGACATGAGTGGAACATCCACCTTGTCTCAAGCCCTCGCAGTTGAATATTTGGTTCCTGTGTCTGGTGCATGGTTCATGGTGTGAAAGGCGGTGGGTTACGGGAGATCTTGGATCTGTGAGTCTTGAACGGACCCTTCACAAGCTCCCATTCAAGATGTTAAGATTGGTTCGCAGCGATCGACCTCAAGGACGCATACTTCCATACTTCGATTTTGTCTCAACACAGACCGATACTTCGGTTTGCCTTCGAGGGTTGAGCATACTAGTACAAGGTCCTCCCCTTTAGACTATCCCTGTCTCCATGCATCTTTACCGAAGTCGCAGAGGCTGCCCTTGCCCCGCTAAGGGAAGTGGGCATTCGCATTTGATTTTCAACTACCACGACAACAATTTTTTTTCTTATACATG
>NC_137107.1:8021998-8159498 GCF_949357685.1 Gobio gobio
CAGCCATGAAGCAACAGTCAATGAAACATCTATATTTTCTGCTGAGTCTCAGCAGCACATGAGGGGTGTTGTCCTAATACTGAAATCAGATCAGAAGGTTGAGAGTCCCTCACCTGTCCACGGAGAAGCTCATATGCAGTAATCCCTAAAGACCACCAGTCCACTGAGAAAGAGTAACCTGGGTGCGTTCCCTCGAACGACTGGAACAGTTCTGGGGCTGCAGCAATAGACAACACAACAGCAAAGATTATGCACAAGTATATGAAGCACTGTTATCTGTACAGCCCACTTGTTGCAGCAATTTCTAATGATTACATGCTTTGATAGCTTACCTTTTATCTACCAAATCTCTATTACTGAAATTATATTCTGATAGTAGCTACACAGTCCTGATACCACAGTAATATTGTGATGGTGATTAAAAAAAACACTTTCAAATTAGAAAGTAACATGCCTAAAAACTTTGCTAATTCAATGCTACTTTTTGGTCTTTTCTGTTAGTGTAGTTAATACACAGAAATGCTGGTACTGTTGTGCTTTAAAGGGGTCATGAACTGGCTTAAAAAAAATGTATACTGTTGTCTAAGGCAATTTATGACGTTTGCATGGTTTTTACATTTACAAGTAATTGGCTATTTTCTGCCCTGGTTTTGAGCCTCTCTCCTGGAACGCTCTGTTTTGATGGGCGTGCCGCACTGAAGACTTGGAATTAAACGCCCACGGCTAGGATTGGATAAGATTTGCATATTTAATGAGCTTCAGCTCCCCTCAGTCAGGGTTGCCATATTGGGTGGTTTCGCAATCTATTTTGCGGGCAAAAATGGGTTTGGGCGGGTGGATAAAACTCACTCACTCACTCACTCACTCACTCACTCACTCACTCACTCACTCACTCACTCACTCACTCACTCACTCACTCACTCACTCTCACACACACACACACACACACACACACACTCACACACTCTCTCTCTCACACACACACACACACACACACACACACACACACACACACACACACACACACACACACACACACACACACACACACACACACACACACACACACACACACTCACTCATTCACTCACTCACTCACACACTCACACACTCTCTCTCACACACACACACACACACACACACACACACACACACACACACACACACTCACTCACTCACTCACTCACACACTCACACACTCTCTCTCACACACACACACACACACACACACACACACACACACACACACACACACACACACACACACACACACACACACACACACACACACACACACACACACACACACACACACACACACACTCACTCACTCACTCACTCACACACTCACACACTCTCTCTCACACACACACACACACACACACACACACACACACACACACACACACACTCACTCACTCACTCACTCACACACTCACACACTCTCTCTCACACACACACACACACACACACACACACACACACACACACACACACACACACACACACACACACACACACACACACACACACACACACACACACACACACACACACACACACACACACACACACACACACACTACAGCTCTGGGCTGGCTGACATGCCCTGACGTAAACTCACAACAGATGCTCCCTCCCACTACCTTCAGCTCATATCGGTTCGTGGAATATAGGCTATAGCTTTATATTAGGCCTAATTGTTCAAAATCACAGGTGTTAAACTCAAGTTTGCTATTATATTTAGCGTATGAAAATATTTTTTTGTGTAGAGATGGCCCGCCATGCGCCAACGGTCTGCTTCTGCAAAGAGCACACTGACACGTTCTATAAATAATATGTTCAACGCGATTTTTATGTAATGTTATTCATAAATATGCATGTTTCATGTGGCTATTTGAAATAATTGAAATGTTAAAGTGGGTTATTTTGTATGTCCATATATCCACTCAATGTTTTCATGTTTTCATTCCAAGCGACTTTTATTGACAATAAACATTGATCGCCTAAGTTGATCGCATTATTTTCCGTAACATAAGCTTATAGTTTAATAGTATAATAGTCAGGACATTCCGTTTTCCTTTTTTAAACCAGAAATGAAATATGGAAACGCAGTTTCTTCTTTTTTTATTTTAACACTGATTAAAATAATTAGCAGATACAAGGTAATTTTCCTAATACCATATTATTATTTTTATTAAAAATAATATAAATGATTTATAACTTTAAAAAAAAAAATGTATGTGTAAATAAGCTCAAATCAATTTCTAGGGTTTATATAGGCTAGTCAATAAATTGGTAATTTTAAAGCTTGTTAATGATTTGTATTTAAACGAGAAACAAGCCAATAAATAATTGGGCGGTTTTTGGCGAAGTTTTGGGCTGGAAAACGATGCTGGCATCTGGCAACCCTGCCCTCAGTACATGTGGGAATTGTTTTGAAAGCATGTGGGGAAACGCTGACAGGGCTCACACAATGTCTTTATCAAACAAACAATGATTTATCTCTCATCCACCCGCGATTTATTGGAATGTTATTTTTTTATTACTTGGCCGGCTCAATCGGTGAATATAACACACACGCGCACGTCCTTCAAGGAATGTTATTTCTCTCAGGCCGGGCTTACGTTTTGGTAGCCCGTCTGAAAAACACATAGCCCCGAGACGATGGGCTTTGCATGTTCTAGTCTGATACCGAATCACAATGAACCAACAACACCTCAAATAAAGGATTCTCCAGCCTGACAGCGTGCTAAGTTATGTTCAGTTAGACACGTACACATAATCAATACGATCTGTAACAATGCAATACTATCACATATAAAAAACATGTTTTACTCACATAAGTGTGTTGCACCGTTCCTGTCGGATCCAATATAGAAGGTACAGCATTGTGTTTTAATCTAAATATGTCTGCAAATCCAGTCTCGACCTGTGTCTTGTTTACAAACGATTCTGCGGTGAAATGCGAACAAACGCACAATGTCTTACGCACGCGAGCTGGAACCGGCATGTTTATTGCTCGGTTAGGGTCAACATATTCTGAGATTGAGCGTTTTCTGGTCCTGGTGTCAATAAAAGCTTTTCTTTGACTAACAAGAAAGTTTTCAGCTCTGAAACTAACAGGATATTCTTATATCACAATGAAATTTTATATAACAAAGGCTCAAAGGAAAGTTGATTCCTCAATTCATCACCCCTTTAAGGTTGTCTATTTGATAAAAATCCTTATTTTCAGTTAGTACATGATAGCATTAGCATCTATTTTAGTTTACCATAAAATGCTTGTCAGTACACGCAGTAGTTTAACCATAGCTTTTAGTTCTGTTATAAAAGGCATTTCAGCCTAGGATTCACTGTTGTTTGACATTCTCTCTTCATCGCTTTGTCACAATCCTTTACCTCAGTAATCACAGGCTTTCATGACAGTGCTTTTCAGGCCAGGTTGGTTTAAGGTACTTTCACGCCATATAATTATGAGATTCTGACTTGTTCACATCCTCGTAGAATTCCTAATTAAAACTTGTAAACTGTGAATTTTCTAAGAGCTCCAACTTGTCCTGAGGATGTGAACAGCTCTAAGTGTCATCTAGTAATCTAGTAAAACAGTGTGACAATTCAAAGTCAAGTCCAAGACAATTCGGTACAGTGAGACCTTCCAGCCAATGAATTTTAATGACACTTGCATGAATTTTAGTATAGAAGAAAGAACACTTTATCTTTGAAGGAACTGATAAAAACTGTGAAAACGAACTTTCCTATAACGTTTAAAGTCCCCCTGTGGTGAAAATCAAGTTTTTAATGTTGTTTTATATGTCTATGTTTTTAATATGATTTACAGAGGTGTAAAGAGTACCTGAAAACCATACTTGAGTAAAAGTACAGATTCCTTACAGCGAAAATGAGTTACAGGTCACCAATTCCAAAACAACTTGGATGTCTTAAATGTCTGATTTTAAGTATTTTACTCGTACTGAATGTAGGCTCAACGATGCACTAGCCCTCGACACCTGAGAGACATACCCGTGAAAATAAGAAACTATTGATTTGTAAGATGAGAAATCATGTTTATTTTCTAAAATCAAATATTAAAAAACCTCAATATTGCAATAAAATCGAGGTCGACACAACAGCCTCTTAAATGTCTGCAAACTCTCAAGTCTCAGTTAAGCTCAAGTGCACAAAAAGGCCACAAGTAAACCAATATCATTCAAAAACTTCTCGTCAATAAAGCAGATAAATAAAATCATGTTAAGTAAAAGAGTCAAAGCCTTCTTGCACTGGATGTGCTGGTTTCAGCCTCATCACCGGCTGCAGTCATGAGCTCATCTCATAAATCAAACACCTGCGATTCATCAACTCCCTGCTAATACACTCACATTCATGTAAAGGAGCCTTGTTGACATGTCTGGGTGAGTAAAGGCAAAACGCTCAAGATATAGTTCCTTCAAATGCCCTTAGATGGCGATATTGCTTCTTTATAGCGGAAACAAACTGCTGCAGAAAAAGTTAGGTGCCATGCAAAATGTAATGTGTAATTGCATTACTCAACACAAATGTATTGGAGTAAAAAGTACATTTACTTCAAAAATGTAGTCAAGTAAAGAGTAAAAGTTGCTAATATCTTTGATACTCAGTACAACTACAAAGTAGCCAAAATGATACTTGAGTACAGTAAGTAATTACATTTACTCAAATACTTTACACAACCGATGATTTAAGACAAACCATGTGCAAATTCACAAGTCAACACCATTGCTGAGTATTTTCTCTTTAAAGGGGTCATGAACTGGCTTTTTACATTTTTTGATACTGTTGTCTGAGGTCAACTTATGACGTTCGTGTGGTTTTTACATTCAAAAACATCATAATGAATAAGTAATTCAGCTCCCCTCAGTACATGTGGGAATTGTTTTGAAGGGTCTGGAGAAACGCTCACAGGGCTCGAAAAATGTCTTTATCAAACAAACACAATGATTCATCTCTCATCCACCCGCGATTGATTGGAATGTTATTTTGTATTACTTGGCCGGCCCGATCAGTGAATATCCGCGAACCGTACACACACACACGCGCGCGCAAGAAAGGAATGTTATTTCACTATTTAAGATAGGCCGTCGGCTGGCCGGTGATAGCCTGTCTGAAAAGCACATAGCCCCGGGACTTTGGGCTTTGCGAGCTGGCGTTACAAGTCCGAGTCTGATCCCGAGTCTGACGTTTTCAGCGCTGAAACTTATAGGATATTCTTATATCACGATGAACTTTTATATATCAAAGGCTCAAAGGAAAGTTGATTTCTCAATTCATCACCCCTTTAAATACTCCAGTGATTTAAAGACACGGTTTGAAATCGCTGGTGTTTCTGACGTTACAAACTACCTGGTAACCAATCACGTCAATGTGTGGGCGGGCTTTAGCATATCATTAACTTAACTATGACCGCTCTGAAGCAGGGGAGTCTCAAGAGAAGCCAGGTTATCCCGGTATATTTTTCTGTTGATTTGAAAAATCTAGTGCTGGGCAATCGATTAATCCCGATTAATCGCATCCAAAATATAGAAATAAAGTTTGTGTTTACATAACACATGTGTGTGTACTGTGTATAATTACTATTCATAAATAAATACACATACATGCATATATATATTTAAGAAAAAGTTATATTTACATATAAAACATTTATATTTCTATAAATTATACAAATATACATACAGTATATACATGCAAATATTTATTAAATATATACAAGAAGGAGTGTGCATTTATATATATACACATAATAATAATACACAGTACACACACATATATTATGTAAACACAAACTTGTATTTTGGATGCGATTAATTGTGATTAATCGATGCCCCGTACTAGAAAAATCGGGTACATATTGCTATATAGCGGGTGATTATGTGTATTATGTATATTACTATGATATGATGAACTATATGCCTTTCTCCACAGACGTTCTGAGTTGTTCAAAGGGTTTCTAAGGATGCTGATTTTCAGAATGTAGACTGAGATGGCGAACGGGAACATGGTTTGTGTAACGTTAGCAACATTTAGTCAAGCAAAAGGCGAATCATATTAATTAGTGTTATGTGTCCGACGTTGTAGAAAGCGATATCATTGTGCAGCGTTTACCTCAATAAGTTGACCAAGTGGATCTCTGAGCTGGTGTGAGTGAGTGGAGGCGGGACTAATTAGCATATTCATAGATCCGTGTACATTAAATGAAGCAAGGGTGTAGAGATTTTTTTTTTCATTTTGGTGATCAAGATTAGTTTTAAGGGATAAAATTATTATTGACTACAGGGTGACTTTAACAATTTTTTAATGAAGAGTAAAACAATAAAACGTTGACTAAAGTTGTGTTTAACCACACAAATAAAGCATAACTAGAAGTTAAAAAGAAGTATGAAAGCTCTCACCCATGTATGGCTTTGTCCCTGCAATAGATGTGGCTTTCAAGTCTTCCTTCACAATAGCAGCTATGTTAAAATCTGTCAGGTGAGCATGACCTGCAAAGAAGAGATAAACACTCAACAAAAGCATTACAATAAATAACATTAGACTGCAAGAAATTGAATTCATTTAAAACAAATATAAGCAAATGAAATAATAACCAAAACTTAATTTGCTTTAAATAAAAATGGTTAAAGGGATGCTTACAGAGACTTTCCTGGGATTGATGGCCTCACGCTAATGGCATCCCAATTTGCATAATACTAAGTATTTGTTTTGCTGGTGATGGGAAAGTGCACACTGCTGAGTGTGTTTGCATCATAGAATCAATACCCCTTGATACTTGAAAGGTCTATAATATCTGGAGATAGCTATCTGTTAGCATTCCCAGTCATCTCAATGGCATTTGCTCAAGTTGGAGTTGGAGCAGGACCGGAAGTATGTGACATACATCATGATGCTGTCTTTGCCCAGGCAGTTCGTTTTCTATACCTTTTTTGAGTCAGTCACCTGATCCATGTGACTAATCCCTCTGGAGCCGCTGGGAAATGACACACTGACAACACTCATTGGCTGATGGCCCAACCCTACTCTAGCTATTTTTAATACTGTGATGTGATAAGTACAAATCATTTTCACGTTTTTAACAAAGACAAAACAAGTAGTCAACAGCTCCAATAACAGTGGTTCTCAACTAGTTTGAGCCAGAACCCAATTTTTTAGGAATTTGAACCAAGCTAATGTATTTCTCAAAAAAGGTTAACACACACACAAGTATCGTCCCTCTTTAATTCACATACACATAAATTGTAAGAATGTCACCAACACTGATGAATAGTATAAGGTAAGGCAGCCACAAACTAGTTCGCAAGTTGGTAAGAGCCACCGTAATCATCTAAAATTTAGGATTGGTGGTATTTTGTGTTAAGGTTACAGAAACTAGTTACCATGGTAAATACACAATAGTAACATGAACTGTAAATAAAACATATGGACACTGATCCTGATGAATAGAAAGGCATCATAAATGAATGCAAATCCTTCCCAGCTAATACACAATGTACCACATACATAATTTATTGGTACTTTTTTGATTATTTTGGTAATTGACAACGTATCTATGATGTTGTATGCTCTTAATTTGCACAGCAAAAACGCAGTCTGTGCAAACCGGCCCTAACAAGTTACAAAAACACTGTTAGAATAATGACACTGACACATAGCCTGACATCATCTCATCTGACAGCAGATACTGAATCAGGACAACGCCAGACTCAGGTCAGTGGAACGGAAAAAAGACAACCCTGCATGGTCTAGAGTGTCACCGCTATGTTCATTTTAGTTTAGTTTAGACTTTTAGTTTGTGATGCAGTTCTTGTGTTCCTTTGTTTGAGTTCCCACCACTAATCTGCAACTATGGTCTCTAACTAACATCACAGCTTTGGTCATTTACCTCATCACCATGGTGTATTTAAGTTCCTGCTGTTCACTTAGTCTTTGTCTGGTCACGTTCATGTAAGGTTGTGTTCTGCAAATGCCTGTTCGCCTGCCTTTGAGAATACTTGCCATTAAACTTCGTTGAGAACTTTATTCATCTGTCTTTGTCTGTCTGCCTGCAAACACCCAGTGAAAGATGACCAAACCGCCCCAAAACGGACGAGCGGGTTATGTTTATCTTCCTGACTCAGGAGAGCCGTAATTTCTTTTCTTTTGCTAAAGTTTTTTGTTGTTTGGCTGTCACCTGCACCCGAGACGAGACCCTAAAAACCCCGTTCCGGATTGAGGCCCCCTTCACCCAACATATTGACCTCCCAGACAACACCAGACTGGACCGGAGGGAAACCATCATTTGGTGTCTGGAGAGAGTCGTGTCCCGATTTGGAAAACAGCCAGAGCCAGTATCACCCACAAACAACCGCAGAAGGGTCACGTGAGCCCCCTGCAGATTTGGAGGAATTATCTGCTGCGACAAGTCAGCCAGAGCCCGAGCCTGAGGCAGAGGGGACATCGCTCACCATCGACCCGGAGGAGGAACCTCACAGAGAGTCTGAACAGGGGAGCGAGCCAGTGACACCAGCGGCCGAGGTAACTGAGACTAAGGACTGGCTGATGGACTTTAATGGAGACTTGTCGCCTCCCACCCAGTGTCTGAATCCTTTTCATATAATGAGAACTGTTCGAATTATGATCTGTCAGTCTGTTCAAAATCACTGCTATCTAAATATAGTAATGCTATCCCAAACAGTTTGGACTATATTCTATCGGTTCGTTCGGAAAAACCATTGTCTATGGACTGGGAGCTTTTATTTTTAGTGGCCTGCATAGAATATGTCATTTAAACTGTGGGCATATCAAGTCTCCTCTTACCATCACTACAAAGCTCAGCCAGTTCTCCAGTCCCATCGCTGCCGGAGGTGTGCAGCCCTACGGCATTTCTGAGAAAGACGTCAAGCCGCAGGTCGTGCAACCACCAGCAGCGTCTGTGAACAAGGATCTTATGGCTCCGCTTCCGGCCTCTGATCCCATCGCTCCATCTCGGCCTGTCGACCTGTCAGCTCTGTCCTGGCTCTTCCCACCTTCGGCTCCACCAGGGACCCTCGGCCTAGTGGCTTCACCAGGGACCCTCGGCCTAATGGCTCCCCCGGGTTTCCCCCGTCCCACCGGCTCCCCCTTGGTCAGCCGTTGCTCTACTTTCACCACAGACACATGGGCCGTCCGCTGCGCTCCGTTACCCTTCCCCAATGGCTACAGCAGGCTTCCTTCTTCCCTTTGGAATCGCCTCTGTCCTCAATTGCACCAGCATCGCCCCTGTCCTCAGGTACTCTGGCTCCGCCTACATCAGTCGTCGCAGCGGCATCACCTAGGTCTCCAGAACCTGTAACTACACTCAGTGCCTTCGATCCTCTGTCTGCACCTTCGGACTCCTTGGCTCAGTCTCCATCGGTTGTCCCCCAGGTGGGATCTTGGCTCCTCCCTCCCTCAACTCCACCTTGGGCTGTCGTCACTGAAGAGCTCTGGGTCTGGGCCATCGGACACTTTACATCTTCATAGTCAGGGTTCCGTCGTCGTTCATTGCTCACCCCTTTTCCATCGCAGCTGACCACCATCCCTCTGTGTCGTCCTGCCATCAACATCCTTTCACCGTCCCTTGTTACCATCCCTTCGCCAGTAGAGCATAGACTTGAGAGTACCCCCTGGCCTGTGAGGGGCGATGGGGGTATGTGGCAAGCAGGACGAGGCCAAGAGCCATGGGAACGGAGCCGCACCAGCCTTGAGTTTCTAACGGAGGAGCTATTTGAGCGTAAAAGGAGCGACGACTGTGAAGGATGAGAGAGGACCAGCCCTGGGATATCTATGTTTTGGTTTTATTATGTTTTTTTGCCGCTTTAATTCGTTTTGTTTGTTTCTTTTATATGATTAAAGTTTGTGAAACTTTCGCCGGTTCCCACCTCCTTCTTCCCTTCCTTTAGACAAAAGAGTTGATGACGTGCTACCCAGGCACACTTTTATATTCTCGGGTGCTCCTCATATAACGTCATAGACTACCATCTGCCAATGATTATTGGCATAATCATTGATGCAGCACCAAGATGCAGCACCTTGTTTCCCTTCTCTGGGAAATGGGTTGCATTCACAACCTGAGTCAATACATATCAACTGTGGTAGCAAATATGGCCTCGCATTACAACAGCAATCCTCCATTCCACAATATATTCAGTGCAGCTTTTTCCCAGTGCTAAGCTTGAAACAGCACCTTCCAAAATCGACTCTGCCCAGATAAAACAGTTTGGTTTGATTTGTGTGACTGTTCCTCTACTCATTCCTGGTAATGAGATGACATTTAGTGTAGTGAGCAGATAAGGAAATAACAGTGACTGGAGTGAGGTGGCCAAAGCCACTCACCTTGACGAAGATTTGTCATCGCCTCAGGGTATGAGAAAACTAGAGCAGATGCTTTGTGTATCCGAGTGTGTATGACGAGACACAGAAGGAAGGGGCACATGGGATTTTTTTATCTAAGCATATGCATATGTGTCCCTATATCATAGAGAGAGTAGATGTTGTGGATGTGTGCAGTGTTGATATGAATGTAAAACAGCTTCACGCAGGAGCTGCATTATTTACACACCAACAATGGACCTCATAGTTAAAAAGTTTCCTGCAAGCCAACGTCAATTTCACTTGTATTCATAGCTATTTACTTGAAGTATTTTATTTTAATACGTATGAAAAAATGTCTAAAATCCCGTTTCTGCTTTGTAATTATTGACTATGTCTTTTTGAGATATCGAATGCAGATTGGTAAGGGAAAAAATTATGTGAACAATTCGAATTTCGGATTCTTTTCTGAATGCGATGCACATAATTATGAAATGGTTATTGAATTTGTGTGCCTGTCACTGCTTGTGTAACATCAGTAGTTCATCAGAATTGTATCCTATCTACCTATAACAATCAACAATAAACTTTAAAGAAATAGTTCACCCTAAAATGAAAATCCTGCCATCCTATTCTCAACATAATGTAATTTCTATCAATCCATCCATCCACTCATCCGATTAGTAGATTTGAGCTGTTTTAGAAGGACCATTTAAAGATAGAAAAGAAGAATTATTGAGAATCAATAAATTCTAAATAATTTACTGCCATTTTTTGAATATTAAGTAATCATGTAATTGATAAAAAAAAAAAGAACTGTAGTCTGATTATGAGCATTTTAAAACATAATATAATTGTCACACTCTGGCTTGATTTGATTATCCACAAACAATGAGGCTTGATGAACATGACAACTAACAAGATGGCAATAGAAACAAGGAAACAGGAACTAAACCACAGGAAGGAACAGAATAACACAAAAAGAGTCCATAAAACAAAGACACAGGGAATGGTGACGATAATCTAATTACAATATATCATTTTTTGAATCTGATAATGTAATCCAGATTACAAATAATCAGTTAATATCCAGCATATCGACATGTTTCAGATTTATGTTATGTGTGAACGAAGCATAATGGCATTTATTCTGCTCTTCTTTCCTTCATAACTGTGTCATTCTCTCTCATGTCAGAATGCTGAGTGTTTTTAAACTCTCTCTCTCTCTCTCTATCTCTCTCTCGGTGAGTGGTCTTGGCAATGGAGGTAACATATTTTCTATTCCTCGGGGAATAAAAACCCAACTGTCCACTGAGCTGTAGAGAGCACCTCCTTTAGACGTGAGGTCTGCAGGAGTCAGCGGTTTGCAGCCACCCTCCGGGGGTTAAAAAGAGCACTGCTCTGTGTCTGTAAGCTGAGCAGATGGCCTTAAAAAGCATTTTGACTTCCAAATATGTGTCTGATTTTCAGTCAAAAGCAAATGGATGTTTTGATGTAGGCTTCATCCGCAGTAGGCTGTAAAAGGGACAGTTAAACCAAAATAAAAATTCTGTCATCATTTACTCACCTTGATGATTTTTCAAAACTTTTATGACTTTCTGTGACTTTTTATGACTGCATGTGAAACATAAAAGAGTATAATTTGTATCTAAAATATGTTTTTTTTTTTTTTTGTCCATACAATGGAAGTCAATGGGCCCTATTTTACAGATCTGAGCACATGGGCTGAAGCGCACAGTGCAAGGGCACTTAGGGCGTGTCCGAATCTACTTTTGTTATTTTAACGACGGGAGAAATGGTCGGCGCGCCAGACGCATGGTCCCAAAGGGTTGTCTCTAGTTTCTTAATGAGTCATGGATGTGTTTTGAGCGTAACGTGCAATTAACCAATCAGAATCTCATCTCCCATTTCCTTTAAAAGCCAGTTGCGCTCACACCATGGCGGATTCGCTATTTACATGACGGAATATAGACACACTCAACCTGACGAGTCCGTTTAAACACGTGTGTATTGCCACGATTGGTTAAATAAGTAACATTTCATTCGTCGTTACTGCAAATAGGTGTTAAAATAGAAGTGTGTAGCGATGCACAATATTTGATTTTTGCCAATATCCGATATTTTCAACTCATTTTGGCCGATGCCGATACCAATATACGTTTATTTTTTCCCTTTGTTTGGAAACAACACCATTTTGAGCAAAAGTCCTTTTTTTCTGAATCCTGGCTGATTTGTAGATTGTATGCACACAAAAAACTCAGTATTTTCATATTTTTGCCAATTTCCCATTAATTTCCTATGGGGGTCATTTTTGACTCAAAGGTCCTGAGTGTGAAGGTCCTGAGTGTATTTTTTTTACGACCACTTAAACTTTTCAAATTTTTGGGGGGTGTTCATATACCAAGTACCAATAAAGTCACCATGTTTCGGACCATTCCGATGAAGCTACGATTAAAATTTTTTTTTTATAAAAACGCAAGATCCACTATCCACTATAGTGGTAAAAATGTGCTATTGCGTGATAAAAATGCTCAATTTGTCCACCGGATGGCACCGATCTCATTTAAAAAAATTGCTTTCATGAGGCCTAGGCTTGGCTCTAAAAATAAATACAGCTTTAATAAAAAATTTGTATATATATATATATATATATATATATATATATATATATATATATATATATATATATATATATATATACAATATATATACTGTATATACATTTTTTAGTATATTCAATGGAAAAAAATGGGTCATAATTATTGCATAAATATTAATTATAAATCATAAAATTATCTCAAAACACCAAAAAAGAAAAGAAAAAATATTATTGAACAAAAATACATTTCATTGATTTTACTCAAATCTTTTTTTATCTTAATCCCGCCCTCCGGGTCATTTTTGACCCGAAGGTCCTGAGTGTAACCCATAAATGAACTCAATGTTGGTATTCAAATAAATGTCTTGTTTTAAGAATGTTTAAAAAAATGTTTACTAGTAAAAGGAGTTTTATATACTGTATAATGTCATGTAATGCGCATGCGCGGGTTGTGAGCGCGTTGTTTGTGTTTGAGCTCCGTCAAATTGATTCATAAATCCTTGATTTTCTTCTTAATACTCGCTTACAAACGAATACTTTCTATTATTTACAGCGTGTGAACATATCTCCGATACGATTCTCTATAAAAAACAATCGGATTGCTTTGATATCGCTACTTATATCCGAACTTCCGCTACTAGCCGTAGCCCGCTAGCCTTGCACGCGTGGTAACTTGTTTACACCGGTAGCCCGCTAGCCTTGCACGCGTGGTAACTTGTTTAACGTTACACCCGGTAAACACTGATAGCTACAATTCGCCATCGTAGCACTTCTGCTACAATGGCGAATAACTCGGATGTGTGTCTAATGTTACCTTTGAGTGCAGGTGAGGACACGTTCGAGCTGCATTCGGTGCAGTTGGAGTTGGAGTCGTTGGCGAGTCAGATTCGCGGCCTTCTAGACAGACAAGCTGTGCTGAGAGAGCGGCGAACGGCGCTTGAAACATCACGCGCCGATGCGCACAAGTCAGTGGATACTAACATTTTGACTCCGACCTCGTCTACTCCGCGTGTTTCTCTGCACAGGACCCAAGCACCCAGGACGCGATCATCATCCCTGGTTTCGTTCACTCCGGCACCGACACAGCACCATGGACCCTGGGTGTTTCCACAGCGGAAGACGCGAGCCAGGACCAGAGCGAGGACCTCTCCGCCCCTCCCGGTCTTCGAGATCTCCACCCGGAACCGCTTCTCCCCTCTTCGCGAGACGGAACGCGACGCTGTGGTCATCGGTACTTCCATCGTCCGGCATGTCCACGCTACCTCAGGTAAAGGCAAGGTTATCACTCACTGCTTTCCTGGTGCTCGAGTTCTCGATGTCGCTGCGCAGGTTCCCGAGATCCTGAACGGTGACGAGCGCATCGGAGCTGTCGTGCTGCACGCGGGGACGAACGACACCAGGCTGCGGCAGACGGAGGTTCTGAAGAGGGACTACAGGAGCCTGATCGAGACGGTGCGCAGAACATCGCCTGAAGCAGCGATCATCGTGTCCGGACCGCTTCCCACGTACCGACTAGGACATGAAAAGTTCAGTAGATTATTTGCTCTAAATGAATGGTTAATGTCATGGTGTAATGAACAGAAGCTGCTCTTTGTAAATAATTGGAATCTGTTTTGGGAGCGACCTAGGCTCTTCCGTCCTGATGGCCTTCACCCCAGCAGAATCGGAGCGGCTCTTCTGTCGGACAACATCTCCAGAGCGCTGCACACCATCATATGACTAGTAAGTCAAAGTCCAAATAACAGTATTTGCTGTCCTAACTTAATTGACATAAGTACCAATGTAGAACATTATATAGAAACTGTGTCTGAACATAACTGTGTAGAACATTATATAGAAACTGTGTCTATTCCTCGTTTAGTGAGGTCAAACATTACATCTACTGTAAGATCTAGGAAAAATCTAATTGTGATTAAACCAGAAAATCTCAATATTAGTGAACAAAACCAATTTTGTACTAACTTAATTGACATAAGTACCAATGTAGAACATTATATAGAAACTGTGTCTATTCCTCGTTTAGTGAGGTCAAACATTAAATCTACTGTAGGATCTAGGAAAAATCTAATTGTGATTAAACCAGAAAATCGCAATATTAGTGAACAAAAACAATTTCTAAAACTAGGTCTTCTAAACATTAGATCGCTCACACCTAAGGCGGTTATTGTAAATGAAATGGTCACAGATAATAGTTTCGATGTACTTTGCCTTACTGAAACCTGGCTTAAGCCAAATGATTATTTCGGTCTAAATGAGTCTACTCCGCCAGGATACTGTTATAAGCATGAGCCCCGTCTGATTGGTCGTGGCGGCGGTGTTGCAACAATATATAGAGATATTCTTAATGTTACCCAGAAAACAGGTCACAGGTTTAATTCATTTGAAGTACTAGTGCTAAATGTCACGCTATTAGATGTAAGAAAGAAATCTGTATTATCTCTAGCCTTAGCTACTGTATATAGACCTCCAGGGCCCTATGCTGCTTTCCTAAAAGAGTTTGCAGACTTTCTCTCAGATCTATTGGTCAACGTCGATAAAGCATTAATTGTTGGAGATTTTAACATACACGTAGATAACACAAATGACGCGTTAGGGGCTGCGTTTACAGATCTATTAAATTCCTTTGGGGTCAAGCAAAACGTCACTGGTCCCACTCATCGTCTTAATCACACACTAGATTTAATTATATCACATGGAACCAACCCAACCGATATAGATATTATACCACAAAGTGATGATGTCACTGACCATTACATGGTAACTTGCATACTGCGTACTGCTGAAATCTGTCATGTTGCGCCACGTTATCGACCAGGCAGAACAATCCTTCCAACCACTATAGATAGATTCTCAAATAGCTTACCGGATCTGGCTCAGCTGCTCAGTGAACCCAAACAAACAGATGAACTAGAGGAAATGACTAGCAGTATGAGCACCATTTTCTCTAGTACATTAGAAATTGTAGCACCAATTAGATTAAAAAAGGTTAGAGAGAAAACTAAAGCACCATGGTACAACAGTGCTACACATGTTATCAAGAGAGAAACTCGTAACTTAGAGCGTAAATGGAAACATACTAATTTAGAGGTCTTTAGAATCGCATGGAAAGAAAGTATGTCACGTTATAAAAAGGCCCTAAAAGCAGCCAGGGCTGAGCATCTCCGCAAACTAATAGAAAATAACCAAAATAACCCAAGGTTTTTATTTAACACTGTGGCTAGACTAACAAATAAACAAGCATCGCCTGAACAAAATATTCCGTTACAGTTTAGTAGTAATGATTTTATGAACTTCTTCGCTGACAAAATAGAAAGCATCAGAAACAAAATTGTAAATGTACAATCATTAATGATGTCTTATGATTCAACCGCAATTATCGCCCCTCAAGAACTACTACACCGCTTTACAACCATAGGACAGGAAGAGCTAAATAAACTTATCATTGCATCTAAACCAACAACATGTTTATTAGATCCAATACCCACTAAACTACTGAAAGAGTTGTTACCTGTAGTGGAAGAGCCTCTTCTCAATATTATTAACTCGTCTTTATCTTTAGGTCATGTTCCAAGAATATTCAAGTTGGCAGTCATAAAGCCTCTCATTAAGAAGCCACAATTAGATCATAATAACCTAGCAAATTACAGACCAATATCAAATCTTCCATTCATGTCTAAAATACTAGAAAAAGTTGTGTCCGCTCAATTGTGCTCTTTCTTGCAAGAAAATGATATCTATGAAAAATTTCAATCAGGATTCAGGCAGCATCATAGCACAGAAACTGCACTCGTTAAAATCACAAATGATTTACTTCTAGCTTCTGACCAAGGCTGTATCTCAATACTAGTTCTACTTGATCTTAGTGCTGCGTTCGATACTATAGATCATAAAATACTATTAGATCGACTTCAAAATTACACTGGTGTTCAGGGACAGGCATTAAACTGGTTTAGATCGTATTTATCAGACCGCTACCATTTTGTCTGTCTAAATGGGGAAAAATCAAATATAACGTCAGTAGACTATGGGGTGCCGCAAGGATCCGTGCTAGGCCCTCTGCTATTCTCTATATATATGCTGCCACTTGGTAATATTATAAGAAAACATGGAATTAATTTCCACTGTTATGCTGATGACACTCAATTATATATTTCATCACGACCAGATGAAAACGCTAAATTATCTAAACTGACAGCGTGTGTTGATGATATTAAACACTGGATGACGTGTAATTTTCTGCTATTAAATTCAGATAAAACGGAGGTGTTACTTATTGGTCCAAAAAATTGCCCACAAAACCTCTCACAATACAACTTTAACTTGGAAGGATGTCCTGTCGCTTTATCCACTACAGTAAGAGACCTGGGTGTTATATTAGACCGCAACTTATCTTTCGAAAGTCATATTTCATATGTTACAAAAACGGCATTTTTCCACCTTAGAAACATTGCCAAGCTACGTAACATGCTATCTATTTCTGATGCAGAAAAGTTAGTTCATGCATTCATGACCTCGAGACTAGATTACTGTAATGCTTTATTAGCTGGTTGTCCTGCATCATCGATAAACAAACTGCAGTTAGTCCAAAACGCAGCTGCTAGAGTGCTTACTAGGTCAAGAAAATATGATCATATAACACCAATTTTATCATCTCTACACTGGTTACCTATTAAGTTCCGTATCAATTACAAAGTATTGCTACTGACCTATAAAGCCCTAAATGGGTTAGCTCCAGTGTATTTAACTGATCTTTTATCGCCCTACAATCCATCGCGCTCTTTAAGATCACTAAACTCGAGGCTTCTGGTCATTCCTAGGATATCTAAGTCCACTAAAGGAGGGAGGGCATTTTCACATTTAGCTCCTAAACTCTGGAATAGTCTTCCGGATATTGTTCGAGGTTCAGACACGCTGTCCCAGTTTAAAACTAGATTAAAGACGCATCTCTTTAGCCAAGCATTCACATTATAATTAAGTTTTATACTACAGTTAAATCGCACCAACAGCATTAATATTCTGAACAGCAGCTATGCTAATTATTTCCCATCTGCTTTTCTGTTGTTATCTCGGGACACTAGTCCCGAGGTAACTAGTTCGTCAGCTCCAGTTTGTATCCAGCCTCTGATGGAGACTTCAGATGCCCCGACACCTGTGATGAGACGACTCGACGCCTGTGAAGAGACGACTCAACGCCAGCGTTGTTATGGCCTAAAATAATACATGATTGATTAACTTATCCTAACATTTTTTCTTTAACATTCTCTTTTCTAACATTTTTCAATGTACATTTATGAAATGCACTTTCTGTGAAGCTGCTTTGAAACAATGTGTATTGTGAAAAGCGCTATACAAATAAATTTGAATTGAATTGAATTGAATGTACATATTCTAAAATCTATAGTAATACCATAGTGGCAAGCACGGCAGGGCCGAGAGCCGTGGGAACGGAGCGAGGCCGGTGGCGCGAGTGCTAATGATGTTTATTTATGTTTATGTGCCTACCTCTTCCCTTTCCAACAAACCTTGTTACAACCATATAGTGCAATGTCCAAGAGAACATACATAGCATTACAATGTTATATGTGCAAAAAACATGGTAATGCTACTATGTCTTAAAGCAATGGTATTAAGATGGTACATTTTAGTAATGCTGACAGCATTGCATATTGAAGATCTTCAGGTACTTTCACTTTTCAACATAAACTGACAAGTACAAGCAATTTTATCAATCATTTTCATCACTCGAGGTCTTTCTGCATCTTTAGGAAATCAAAGGACTCCCTATTTCATGAAAATACCACATCCACGAACACACTGAAGCATATAAATATGGCTTATAGGAAACATTGCTTCAGTTGTGATGTATGTTTTTGCAGCACAATCATAGATACTGTATAGTCTACCATGATATAGCAAAAAAAAAAAAAAAAAAAAGACAGAAAAGTTAGTCAAGTCAAACTTTGAGGTTGGCTTGAGAAAGCTTGACCAGAAAGTTAAAATTTGTTTTAACAGTGTTAAGTTTTAAGGTTTTAAGTTTACAGGTCTTTAAAAGATTGTTAACACATTGCTAACATGAATTATCATGTTTTTGCACATTGCTAGCATGAATTAGCATTTTGTTGTCATGTTTTAGCATTTTGCTACCATGAATTAGCTAGCATTATTTAACACATTATTAACATGATTTAACATGTTGATAGCATGATTAAGCACATTGTTAGAATGTTGTTAACATGTTTTAACAGATTGTTAACATGCGTTAGCACATTGCTAACATGCTTTAACAAATTTGCTAACACTTGATTTAACATATTGCTAGCATGATTTAGAATTTTGTTAACATGATTTGACTTATGTTAACATGGTTATAATGCTGTTAGCATGATTTAGCACACATTGTTAGCATTATTTAACACATTGCTAGCATGACTCACATTTTGTTAACATGATTAGAATGTTGCTAGCATTATTTAACATATTGTTAGCATAATTTAACATGTTGCTAGCATGATTTAACATTTTGTTAACATGATTTGCATTATGTTAACATGGTATAATGCTGTTAGCATGATTTAGCACACATTGTTAGCATTATTTAACACATTGCTAGCATGATTCACATTTTGTTAACATTATTAGAATGTCGCTAGCATTATTTAACATATTGTTAACGTGATTTAACATGTTGCTAGCATGATTTAGTATTTTTCTAGCATGATTCACATTTTGTCATCATGATGAGAATGTTTTGCTAGCATGATTTAACACATTGCTAGCATGATTAAGCACATTGCTAACATGAATTAGCACATGTTGCTACCATGAATTAGCACATTGCTACCATTAAGAAGCATATTGCTAGCATTATTTAGCATTTTGCTAGCATTAGTCACATTTTGTTAACATGATTAGAATGTTGCTAGCATAATTTAACAAATTATTAGCATGATTTAACACATTGCTAGCTTGATTTAACATTTTGTTACTATGAATTATTAAGTTGCTAGCATACTTTAGCATATTCTGATCTGTTCTGTATTCAGTCTGTACTATGTTGCTGGTTCATGTACACATACATACTGATATTGATTTAAATTAATAAAATAATACACATTTAAATATTCAAATAAATCACAACCCTACATAAACAACCTTTCATTGACAACCCTAAATAAAACCAAATGCTTCAAAAATTGAGTTAACTCAGAGCAAGTGTGAAATGGAGAGGCAATACATAAGGGTCATAAAAGTCTGTGTCAAAGCTACAATAACTGTTTAGTGTTCACAGGCCTTCAGCGCGGTGTGATGAAAGCAACGGTTCGCCCTTACCATGATATACTGTCTTCATAATCTATGTGAAATGACTGCTCTGAGACCAGTGACATTAATCTGTACAGACAGATGCAATCCAAGATCACAAAACGTCCTCTGAGATGTTCTCGAGCACAGGAACAGATGTTTACCTAAGGCTTGTATTAAAGGACAGAAATTGTAGATGATGCTTGTCTAGATCAATGATTCTCAAATCTGTCCCGGAGACCCCGAAACGCTGCATAACTTTGATGTTTCTAACACGAAATGGATAAGGATAAGGGAGACATCTAGTTCTGAACTAAATCCTCCTGCAAAGCGCCATTGGTTTTGGGCAGAGTTCCCCGAGTGTGCATCAACATACTAGGATTTGGGACGCAAAATTCTAATATCGGAAACAATTTAGGGGCAAGATAATCTGAAAATTGGGACGCAGGGTCAGATACCTCCGGCAAAGATGCCACATTAAAATGCACGCAATAGGAAGAGCCTACAATTATACACCTAATATTGTGTTGGTCCCCCTTTTGCTGCCAAAACAGCCCTGACCCGTCGAGGCATGGACTCCACTAGACCCCTGAAGGTGTGCTGTGGTATCTGGCACCAAGATGTTAGCAGCAGTGTCCGGTTGCATAAACCACCTTAAGTGTAATTTTCCCTTATGTTTCCCTTAAACCTAAGGGTGTTGCAGAAAAAGACTCTTAAGTGTTACTTAAAGGTTTCTTTAAGTGAAACGTCATAAACACTTAGAATTCCCCTTAAATGCTGTTTTTTCACTTAATTAATCCCTTAAAAAGCGTTATGTGTTGCATAAAACCCCTTAACGGTAATTTCCCTAAGTATAACTTAAGGTTTGGAAATCGTAACCTTAATAGTAACGCGGACAAAAATAAGACGACATGGTTGAATTTATGAACCAGTTGAAGATCATTATGTGCCAAGAAGACTTTTTAGGGATAGGGAGAACCCTTTGGACCATCTTAGCGCTGAAATTTGTTGCAAGAATACCGATTTGACCATCACACATCGCAACCACTGTGACACTGAACACTTGCAGTCATACGTACATTTCTGAATGAGATGAAGAAAAACTCACATAATTAAAGAAGTCGTTTGATGTTATAACAAGTCATTAATGTCTTTTAACTTATATGTTTCATATAATAGAACCGAAGCTATAGATTGTGAATTTAAACATGTCTCGTTTACCAGCGGCAAAACTCAGAAGGACTAGCCGAGGTAAAGGCCTGTTCACACCGGGACAATTTTCGCGCGCGTTTATCGCCGACGTTTAACGCCTCGTGACTAAACAAAGGGCGCCAATGTGAGTGTGCACACTGACGCGCAAAACGGCCGGCGTAAAAGCGTCATTTAAAAAAAAAAAAAAAACGCCTCGGGTTCGTTTTTTTATTTTGACGCGGCGCGTTAAAAACTGGCCGACCAATGAGATCAGCGCTTTTGTTCACGTGCGTGGAGCGGCTGAAGTGACAGTAAAACACGACTTGGTGGCACTCAAGCACAAAACGGTCTTGCCGAGCACACATTGATACGACGAAGAAGTAGTAAGTAGACAAAGAAGAAAATGAGCTGCTAATGCTGCCTGCCAGTTAGCAAAAAGTGTGTTAGACATAATATATCTGTGGTTTTGGCAAGCACGTAAATACTGTCTCTCTTCTTCTTCTGTGTGACAAGCGAGTGTCAGAAGCCTAAAGTGCCGCAGCACCACCTTGTGTACCGGGAGCGCATCGACTGAATGTGCACGTTCACTCGGCGCATCGCCAGTGAAAATCGCTTGGGTGTGAACATTCAAGACGCGCCGAAAAACGTCACGAAAAACGCTGGCGATAAGTGCGCGCGATATTCATCCCGGTGTGTACAGGCCTTAAGGTTGTTCCAGGCGGGTTACATGAGCACGAGCTCCCGGTGATCGCCGGGACCTCACAACATTTTTAAATAGGCGCTATCTTTACAAATAAACCACAGATTTGAGTTTTTAAACAACTACATTCTTGACTGAACAACTCTTAAAACTACATTTCGTGACACAATAACAGTAGTATTTTTCAATTTCGCGGCTGCACACAACCACTATGAATAGAGCAAAAGGACGCGCGTCAATTTCGCTTCAAACGCTTGCTTTTTACGCGGGTCCATCTCACTTTGGACGCGCGAATGCATTCAAAGTTCAATCGTCAAACTAGACGCTAATTTGACGCTCTATTCACATCCGATGTGAACGCCACATTAGTGTTTTGTGTATCTATGGAAACAAGACTTTTATAACGTGAATCCAGGATCGCTGTTGTGAAACACTTAAATATTTCCCTTACCTAAGAGAACCGTTTAAGAGATTATATGCAACACCCTTAAGTTATTCTCTTAGGTAAGGGGAAATCGCCCCTTAAGTATCATACTTGAGGGAAAAACTTAAGGTGCTTTATGCAACCGGGCAAAGATCCTTTAAGTCCTGTAAGTTGCGAGTTGGGACCTCCATGGATTGGACTTTGGTTTGTTCAGCACATCTCACAGATGCTCGATTGGATTGAGATCTGGGGAATTTGGAGGCCAAGTCAACACCTCAAACTCGTCCTCAAACCATTCCTGAACCATTTTTGCTTTGTGGCAGCGCATTATCTACTGAAAGAGCCACAGCCACCATGAAATACCGTTTCCATGAAAGGCTGTACATGGTCTCAACAATGCTTAGGTAGGTGGAACGTGTCAAAGTAACATTCACATGGATGGAGGACCCAAGGTTTCCCAGCAGAACATTGCCCAAAGCATCACTGCCTCCGCCGCCACGCCTTCTTCCCATAGTGCACTTGGTGCCATGTGTTCCCCAGGTAAGCCATGCACCCGGCCATCCACGTGATCATCAGACCAGGCCTCCTTCTTCCATTGCTCCGTGGTCCAGTTCTGATGCTCACGTGCCACTGTTGGTGCTTTGGGCAGAGGTCAGGGGTCAGCATGGGCACTGGTCAGCGGCTGTGCCGCCCCATACACAACAAACAGAGATGCTCTGTGTATTCTGACACCTTTCTATCAGAACCAGCATTAACTTCTTGAGCAGTTTGAGCTCCAGTAGCTCGTCTGTTTGATCGGACCACACGGGCCAGCCTTCGCTCCCCACGGGCATCAATGAGCCTCGGCCGCCCATGACCCTGTGGCCGGTTCTCCACTGGTCCTCCATGACCCTGTGGCCGGTTTTCCACTGTTCCTTCATGACCCTGTGGCCGGTTCTCCACTGGTCCTTCATGACCCTGTGGCCGGTTTTCCACTGTTCCTTCATGACCCTGTGGCCGGTTCTCCACTGGTCCTTCATGACCCTGTGGCCGGTTCTCCACTGGTCCTCCATGACCCTGTGGCCGGTTTTCCACTGTTCCTTCATGACCCTGTGGCCGGTTCTCCACTGGTCCTTCATGACCCTGTGGCCGGTTCTCCACTGGTCCTTCATGACCCTGTGGCCGGTTCTCCACTGGTCCTCCATGACCCTGTGGCCGGTTCTCCACTGGTCCTCCATGACCCTGTGGCCGGTTCTCCACTGGTCCTTCATGACCCTGTCGCCGGTTCTCCACTGGTCCTTCATGACCCTGTGTCCGGTTCTCCACTGGTCCTTCATGACCCTGTGGCCGGTTCTCCACTGGTCCTTCATGACCCTGTGGCCGGTTCTCCACTGGTCCTTCATGACCCTGTGGCCGGTTCTCCACTGGTCCTTCATGACCCTGTCGCCGGTTCTCCACTGGTCCTTCATGACCCTGTGTCCGGTTCTCCACTGGTCCTTCATGACCCTGTGGCCGGTTCTCCACTGTTCCTCCATGACCCTGTGGCCGGTTCTCCACTGGTCCTTCATGACCCTGTGGCCGGTTCTCCACTGGTCCTTCATGACCCTGTGGCCGGTTCTCCACTGGTCCTTCATGACCCTGTGGCCGGTTCTCCACTGTTCCTTCGTGACCCTGTGGCCGGTTCTCCACTGGTCCTTCATGACCCTGTGGCCGGTTCTCCACTGTTCCTTCGTGACCCTGTCGCCGGTTCTCCACTGGTCCTTCCTTGGAGCACTTTTGATAGATTCTGACCACTGCAGACCGGGAACACCCCACAAGAGCTGCAGTTTTGGAGATGCTCTGACCCAGTCGTCTAGACATCACAATTTGGCCCTTGTCAAACTCGCTCAAATCCTTATGCTTGCCCATTTTTCCTGCTTCTAAACACATCAACTTTGAGGACAAAATTTTCACTCTCTGCTTAATATATCCCCCCCTCTAACAGGAGTCTTATGAAGAGATAATCACCTGTCATAATGTTGTATGCCTGATCGGTGTATTTAATTTGCCAGTTTTGAAATATTTTCAATACAAAGATTGTAATGTTGGGATTTGTTTCATTACTTTTTACTGAAAATGAATACTTCCAGAACCAAGGCTACTGAAAGAGTGTGTGGCCATTGTTGCTTTCCATACAAAAGAGTATAAGAGAGAATAACAGATGCTGAGAGAGAAAGTAGAGGTAGAAAAAAAACCTCACAAGGCTTCTCTGTAGTCTTCAACCACCTGCTGTGTGTGTTAGTGTAGGGATGGGGTCATAGCCATCTTCATGTTTATATTCCTCTCCCTACCCAGCAAGCAATATCCGTCATTTCCCCGTCTCAGTTAACTATAGACCCGATATAGTCCGGCTATGAGTAACCCACTTCTAGCCGAAAGAACTGTTGTTTTCGGCAAAAATAACTTGCGAGATGTATGAAATTCCATCATAAGCAAAGTCAACAGTGATCATTTGCTTTCCTTTCTTTGACATGTTCATGTTCTAGACAACTAGTCTATTCTTGGGCTTTGGTTAGACGTCTATTACATTTTCACTGACAGCCCATATTTTGCCTTGTTTTAGCCTAGACGTCAGGGCTGTGTTTGGACGGCTATTAGACGTCTTCTAAATGCAGAATTGCTTGCTGGGTATAGTCATTTTGATGAAAAATTATGCAGTTTGCCATTTCTCCCTGACAACACTGGTTAGCCAAAGCTATGTGAAGCAAGAACGTCTCACTGCCATAAATAACCTTCAATGCCTTATCAAAGTGAATACCTACAGTTTTATTCTTTACAATAACATTTGAATGCAAAACTTGCCAGCAAGAACAAAGCAACAAAAAAAAAAAAAACCATCGAAAACCAAGTTGCAGGTCTGTTAGCATTTACACTCCAAAATGTAATGCACAGATCTATTTTGATATCCTGAATCAGATTTTGACCATGGTTATCACTATCAATCACTGCATTTTATAAAAAACTAATTGCGAATGGGTTATAAACAGAAAGCAAGCAAAGAGCGCTCTCTTTAAAATCACTGAAGCTGTCAGCCATCATGAGCTCATGTTATAATCTATGAATCTATGAAGTCTAGACTGCACAATGAATCTGTAAAACTTTAGAATAATGGTCCGTCAATAATAGGTAACTATGCAGGAAGTAATACAGGACTAATGAGTAGTACTGCATTAACACTTCAGCTACTACTACTAACTAATATAGAAACAAGCTGAACTAATAAGTAAGTAATATTGAATGTAGGTGATAGTACCATGTTAAGTAATCAATACTTACTGAATGAGATTAGCCTCATTAATAACTATTAACTAACTGACAAATTATAGTCTGAGACGTAATCAATCATCTTTTTTACTCTGATTAAGTTCAAAAAATGCATCACTAGTTACTCAAGGGTTACCTAATCTTTATGCAGGAACTACAAGTGATCTGATCCATTAAGATGGTTTTCACTTTAAAATAATAGTCCAGATCACTAGTAATCCTTGAAGAGTGACTAGGTAACTCTTGAGTAATTAGTGATGCATTTTATGACCATATTGAGAGTAAAAAAAGACAATTTCTCACATCTCAGACCCATTAATGTTGTGATTAGTAATTAATTAGTAATTCTTTATCATTTGTCATAGTTACCTATTAGTTCTTAGTGATACAAATCCCATTCAGTAATTATTGATGACCTAATAAGGAACTATCTTAGTCCTAAATTTGATATTACTTACTGATTGGTTAAGCTTGTTTCTATATTAGTTAGTAGTAGTAGCTGAAGTGTTAATGTAGTACTACTCATTAGTCCTGCATTTCTTCCTGCAAAGTTACCTATAAATGACGGACCATTATTCTAAAGTGTTACCAATTAATCTCAACAACAAATCTTTGGTTGGTCATTGCGTTTGGCAATCAACAGAGATGTCTGTGATTGGCTACTATACTATATAAGCCCCCCCAATCTCTATGGCATTCTTGTCTCTAAGGCCCAGTTTACACCTGGTATTAAGATGGATTTTGGTCGATCGGATCACAAGTGCTAAATACAGGTGTAAACAGGGCCTGAAACGCTTTGAGCTTGTCCACTTTCGTCCACTTCCAGAGGAAGTTGAAAACACATTGGACTGGATTGCTTTCGTAGTGTGAACGCTCATGTGGTCAAATGCACTGGAACAGCCTCTAAAAGACGCCCTACTCTCCTCCGACTGACCTAATGCTAAACATTATGGGACGCACGCTAGCCAGACGGGATTTAAACTCTCGGCTGGAGACCCAAGTTTGGTTTGAAGATGAGAAACGTCCCAAGCTCAAAGTTCTCTCTCCATTCCTGATGGACTCACAGCGTCCGGCTGGTCTTGTGTCTGTCAGAGCAGAAACTAAAGCTGATGCTGTGTGTGTTTCTCAGTCGTCTCCGCTCGTGTTCATATGGAAATTGCGTGGGCTTATTTCGTCCATTAGATTGAAAGATCTGAAAAAGCCCATACATTTACATTCATACATTCATAGACCCTCCCCTTGAAGAATTCAGGACAGAAGTGGTTCAAAGTGGGCAAAAGAGACGGATTAAAACACCAGGGCCCGTATTCATAAAGAATCTTAATGCAAAGAGTAGCTCCTAGTGACAAAACTCTAAGAAAATTCTTAGAAATGTGGGCGTTTACTCTTAAAATTAACTAAAAAATCCTAGTAAAGAAAAAAGTAATTCAGAAAGCATCTTAACCCCTAAAAGAGGTCTTCAGGTCAAATTTGTTAGGAGCACGGACAAGGACTTTTAAGAGGCTTAAGAGTTTCTTTAGCAGCGGAGAAAATGGCAGATGAAGAGGAAGAAGAAATGTGTTGCAGACGATGGATGACAGTGACTTAATAATACGCTATAGATTAGATCGTGCAGGGATCATGTTTGTTGCATTAAATCCAACTTTCAAACCACCAATTAAATAGACATGCCAGCAATCAGTGTAATTGGAAAGAGTGGAACAATGTTTATAATTCTAAGCCAATCAAATACCTTATAGGAAATTAACAGCATGGTAAATAATAAAAGGATTTATATACATATATATAATGTGTGTGTTTGTGTGAGTGTGAGTGAGAGAGAACGGTAAAATAGGACAATTTGCGCTTGTAATTTCAAAGTGAAGGCTTAGAATAGACCCTATACTTAAAAGCGCTCCTTTTCCCCCCTTTTTGGACAACCAACCAATCACAGTATTCAAAAGAAGACCCGCCTCTTCACTAAGATAAATATTTTTGTATTTTCCTTGCGCTCAGATCGGTCCAGAATAGCTCTTAAGCTAAGACTCCTACGTAAAAGTTTTGAAGCTAAATTAGGAGTTTTCTGAGAGGACTCTTAGGATCTTTATGAATACGGGCCCTGGTGTAAACAGGAATGTGTCTCCCTCGTCTACTTGATCAGATCCACCAAAAGCGTCCCAATACCAGGTGTAAACAGGGCCTGGTTTTAACACCTAGCATGTCTGGCATGAACGGTAGGGTGAATTCAGGGTGATTGGGATACTTTTTGTCATTGAGATGATTTGGGAAAAGCGTCCAATCTACCTGACTTCACCCTTCCTCTGAAGGGCTAGACAGTTTTAGCAATAGTAATAGTGATGCTTGTCCTAACAAGAAGCTCTAGCATAATGGTAATGTATAGTATCTTTGGGGCTTACCGTGCTCGTCCAGTAAAATGTTGTCTGGCTTAATGTCCCTGTGAACACATCAATAAAGTTCAGTTAGGACAAATGTTCTGTCGACTTGTCACGCTAACAATTCATCTGGATACAGCAGAAAACAAGTAAAGCATTGCATTAACGTCAGATGTAAAATGAAGAGGCACTCGTGCCTTATTTGTGTGGTTTGTTGGTGAGTTGTAGAGCATTCATTAATATGAAGATCCATTTCATTTTGGATGCTCCCTATGTAGGCAGTTAGAGCTAGAAAGCTCTGTAGGTTTTGAAACAGAGCTGGAGAACCAGGAACATTTCAAAGCAACAAACTTAAAAGACGCTTCTGTTACGCTAAACGGGAATCCGCGGACTAATTAGCGTCAACTCAAATCAAAGGGAGGAGATGCTGTTGACAGTTCACAAGTTTTCTCCACCAATCAGAACACAGCCTATAGGTGAGAAATGTCAAATGTGTTGAGTTTAATTAGCTGACATTTGCACAGTGCACACATTAAGCCAGGTTCACACATACTCCGTTTGCAGTGTGTATCGCGGTGCTTACTTATTTCCGTGGCCGTAACAGGACTAGAGTGTTTACACCGCACACAGAAGCGTATGCAGCAATAGTTTCCGCAGAGTCTATTTCTGCTGTGCTGCACGTGCTGAATTAAAGTGATCATTTGCATAAAAATAAACATGGATCATTGACACGTAATGTAGTAAATTCTCCATAGATGCATCTAATTAAAATGTTTCACAGTCAACACATTGCTTTTTGCACACTTTTACGAAGCTTGAAATGTGGACCAACATGAGGGTGACAGAATATTCTCTTTTAGGTGAAATATTTGGTAAAACTTTATTTTAAGGTGACGTAGTTACACGTTACTTCACATACTTACTATAGCATTAACCCTCTGGTGCTCTTCGGTCATTTCTGACCGGAAAATGTTCTGTTTTGAAATTTTAAAAGTCATTGCTTCATCGGAATAATATGAAACATGGTGATTTTTCTAGCATTAGGTATGTAAACACACCAAAAAAATTGGGGTCATGATTCAAGCATGCTAATTGGTCATAAAAATAAAAAAAATGCGTTCATTGTCTTCGGTCATAAATGACCGACCATAGGAAATGAATGGGAAATCGGCAAAAACACAAAAATTCTCAGAATATTTGTGTGTACAATCTACAAATCGGCCACAATGCTGAAAAAAAGTACACAGCAGTAAAGAGGTGACACTCTAAAACATCAAGAGTGTGATATTGACACACGTACACTTATATACACACACACACCTATGAAAAACTGAACCTATGAACCACATTTTGAATTAAAAAAATCACAGCTTCATCAGAATGATATGAAACTTGGTGGCTTTTCTAGCATTAGGTATGTAAACACACAAAAAAAATTGAGGGCATGATTCGAGCATGCTAAGTGGTTGTAAAAAAAATACTCCAACTTGTGCTCTTCGGTCAAAAATGACACCATAGGGAATGAATCTGCAAAAACACAAATTCACAGAAAAAATCTATATTTCTAACAAAACAAATATCTAAAACTTTATAATAAATAGTCTTTGAGATGTTTAAAATATATATTCAAATCCATCAACAACAAAAAAATCATTAAATGTGTTCAAAACAGAACTAGTGAATTCTCAAGCCTCTCCATAGAGACCTCTAGTGATTACACCCATGGTTGCATGATTTCTTAAATAATTCCAAAAGAGGGCGCTAATCTGCCTTCAAAAAAATATATTTTGAAGGCCTAGTCTCTATTTTAACCTGAAATACTGCAATAATTAAAAAATAATAATAATAATAATTACAAAAAACAAATCTTGTATAATTTTCAATGGCAAAAATAGACCATATTTATTGCATAAATATTAAAAAATACCATCTCAAAATACAAAATTAAAAACAAAAAATATTATTGAAGAAAAATAAATTGCTTTGGTTTTCCTGGGGCGGAGGAAATGTAATTTTTAGGTGTCCAGTCACTTATGACCGGGAAGACAACCAATGCAACCCCTTAACGAAGAGCACCAGAGGGTTAAAAGTAAATTATGCATAATTACAAACATCTACCGCTAAACCAAACCTTAACTCTAACCTTCTCTAGTAAGTACATGTAGTTCATCATTTTTCTTGTCCTCAAACAAAAACACAACACATAGTGACAATGTTACCCCAAAATGCTAAGTTTTAAAGGGTACCTATTATGCCCCTTTTTCCAAGATGTATTATAATATTAGTCCCCAGATTGTGTCTGTGAAGTTTCAGCACAAAATACCCCACAGCTCATTTATTATACCATGTTGATGTCTGTACCATGTCTGTTTGGTTTTGTTTATCATCTCTATTATGCTCACGTGACATTGCAGTTCTTCATCATCAAGTTTATGATCTGCATGTGTTTTAAAGCCATATCAGTCTAAACTTCTGATATTTGGTTTTCTGAGTGCACACACACAGAAAGCTGTGTGTCAGACGGAGCGTCCCGTGAGTGTTAAACTAAGTTCTCTTTCACGTCTTATTGTGCTTAAACTGTCAAATACACTCACGGTTATGTCAAAAACACACAGTTCACATAAACACAGTCGGTTATGTCTGTGAACGTAAAGAAATCACATATGTGTATTAGATCTGTGTATTAAAGTGGCATCAGTGTAATATACAGTACCTAATGCTATATCTGCTGTTAATATGAATCAAACAACAGAAGAAAAACTGAAAATCACTCACTGCTCTTGACTGAATAACTTTAGTAGCTTTAATATTACATTTCTTACTTGAATTCTGCTGTTAAATGGAGATGAACATGGCGGACTGTGTACAGCTCACTAAGGGGAGGAGCTATGCTAACAGGGCGGAGTCCGTCAGCAGTCGTGGGCGTGGCCTGTTTCAATGTGCCATCACATTAGGCTTGTTCGACTTGATACAGCGATGCGCAGACCGATCGGCGTCTGATTTGAAACAGTGCATGCCGGTTAGGTTAGTTAAATTTTGTCCGACTTGAGGCAGCGCCGACACCACGTGACTGACATATGCCATCAAAGCACCGGAAGAGCGATTCGAGAGCAGCCGGCTGGTTCATTCTGCGCAGTTTCTCCAGAACGGCTGCACGAGCTTTGATGATGGTTGTTTTTGCCAGACGGGCCGGTCTGAGTATTTCACAATCTGCTCAGTTACTGGGATTTTCACACACAACCATTTCTAGGGTTTACAAAGAATGGTGTGAAAAGGGAAAAACGTCCAGTATGCGGCAGTCCTGTGGGCGAAAATGCCTTGTTGATGCTAGAGGTCAGAGGAGAATGGGCCGACTGATTCAAGCTGATAGAAGAGCAACTTTGACTGAAATAACTACTCGTTACAACCGAGGTATACAGCAAAGCATTTGTGAAGCCACAACACGCACAACCTTGAGGCGGATGGGCTACAACAGCAGAAGACCCCACCGGGTACCACTCATCTCCACTACAAATAGGAAAAAGAGGCTACAATTTGCACAAGCTCACCAAAATTGGACAGTTGAAGACTGGAAAAATGTTGCCTGGTCTGATGAGTCTCGATTTCTGTTGAGACATTCAGATGGTAGAGTCAGAATTTGGCGTAAACAGAATGAGAACATGGATCCATCATGCCTTGTTACCACTGTGCAGGCTGGTGGTGGTGGTGTAATGGTGTGGGGGATGTTTTCTTGGCACACTTTAGGCCCCTTAGTGCCAATTGGGCATCGTTTAAATGCCACGGCCTACCTGAGCATTGTTTCTGACCATGTCCATCCCTTTATGAGCACCATGTCCCCATCCTCTGATGGCTACTTCCAGCAGGATAATGCACCATGTCACAAAGCTCCAATCATTTCAAATTGGTTTCTTGAACATGACAATGAGTTCACTGGACTAAAATGGCCCCCACAGTCACCAGATCTCAACCCAATAGAGCATCTTTGGGATGTGTTGGAACGGGAGCTTCGTGCCCTGAATGTGCATCCCACAAATCTCCATCAACTGCAAGATGCTCTCCTATCAATATGGGCCAACATTTCTAAAGAATGCTTTCAGCACCTTGTTGAATCAATGCCACGTAGAATTAAGGCAGTTCTGAAGGCGAAAGGGGGTCAAACACAGTATTAGTATGGTGTTCCTAATAATCCTTTAGGTGAGTGTATGTTGAACTTTATTCTTGTACAAACAGAGTACATAAATGAAAATGTCTGTGTATTTGACAAATATTGCATTTATTTCACTTCAGCTGTGATAAAATATGCAAACACAGCGCGAGCGTCACTACGGGAAGCAGAAATGATCCGACTTCACGTCTCCGTTTGCAGCTCCTCCCCGCCTGCACGCGATTACTCACGGCGATCGGTTGCATCCGGCCGCAGCCGATGTCCAACACACCTATTGACTACATTTCTGAACGGCTCATTTTGAGATTTTCAGATTTATGGGGAAAATAACAAATGGAGTATAGATGGATTTTTACCACAATAGGGTGGTTGTGTACACACTGCAGACACATAAATATGTTCAAAAACAATACAAAAGTCAATTTTTCATAATATTCCCCTCCCAAGTATACTTGATTTAAGTTTATATTGACTTTCTGCCAAAATGAGGCAAACAACACATGATATTAAAATATCAGACACAGCTGCTTCATCGATAACCCATCTTCTATTTCTGCCCACTATTGAGACATTTCAGCAACGACTGTCCAAAGGTGTTCCATCCCCCTCCATTATCCAGGTGCTTTGAGTTAAGTGGACAGCTGGCTTTAGCTGCAGTAGCCGGATGGCACACTCATCACTTATCAATTGACTAAGATATCTTGGAGTCGATTCAAAGGCATCACCAATAAAAAAGTGACATGGGAAGTCATCACGAGTTCCTCCTCCACACCTCGCACACCTGACCTTTCTCAGAGCTCAATGGCAGTGTTATCTGACCACCCTGAGAGCAGTGGGCCGGGCAAACCGATCCACAGGCCTTTTCTTTCGCTTGACTGCTCCAACAACCTATTAGCAGGATCTAATGGCCTCATTACATCACATATCATGATGAGGGCTGTAAGTGAGCTGTCCGCCCGGTTACCGGATCCCTGTTGATATACGAAGGAACAGAGGGACAGCTGGAGTCCGACACACAACCTCTTCAATAACAACCCTTTGTTGGCATCTGAACGTTTGCTAGTGGTGCATGATGAAGAGAGATGGCTGCCCTTGAGCTTTACTGGACAAAGCTGGACATGTGTACTGACCCTTTGTCCAATAATACGATCTTTATGATTAGAATGTCCCACGTGTTGACCAATACTAGCAATTGCAAGCAAAAAAGTGTCACCGAAAGGTTACTTAATAAAAAAGAAACCCTTCAAAATGTCCCGCCCCAACCTCCTTTTTCCATATGAAATACGTCAACGCTGAAAACAGAAACATGCATAGCTGTCAAGCAATTTCATGGGGTCGTTATCGTTGATAATCATTAATAATCAGTGATTATGAGACGTAAAAGACAAGATGGAAGTTCCATTGGGCCTCATTTATGAAACGAACGTCCAACAGAAAATTGGGCGTACGTACGGCCGTTTCCACACAAAACTCGGCATTTATCAATATGGACGTGAGCGGTGGCTACTTCAGGTCTCAGCTCGTGCACAGAAGTTTTAGAGTTAGCGTGAACTTGCAATGAGAGCAGTTTGATCATTTCAAGATTATTTTCCTGATTGACGACCAAAGCTCATTAGTCGAGCCGTTAAAATTAGAATATCAGATTAAATTAGCTTTACATGCGCAAAAAGCAGCATAAACAACAGAACATGAGGATTCACACACCGTCACATCACACACCTGCAGTGAATGGAGAAAAACTGAATAAAATTAACTATAAAAAAGCAATAAAATAAATAGGACTACACAAAATATATTTCACTGAAATAATTAACATATTTGTATTGTATTGTACCGCATTGTATTTGTTTTCTTTATATCTTTATTTTATTCAATCCAACGGATCGTGCATTAGGGCTGCAAGCTTTAGGGAAAAAAAATTCTAATTGCGATTATTCTGGTCAAAATTGCGATTTGCAATTTAAAATGCGATTATTTTTTTTAACAAATGAAAAGTGTGTGTATATATATATATATATAACATTTTGTGCTTATATATTATGACTAATATTGCTAATAATATATAATAATATTAAACAAAATAAGAAATATTACTATTACAATAACATTTTCATTATTAAAAATACAACAATTGAGTATTTAAGAATAAATATAGCAAAATAATACTAATTATAACATTTATATTTTACAGAAAACTTATTTTACAAAAAAATGCACATGCAAGCAGCCTATGACTAAAAATGTCTAAGGATTTATTAAAAAATATTATATTATTGTTATTATAAAAATCTGTGATATCAATTTCTTAATTTTTGTCAGGAGGTGTGCAAAATCAAGAACGAGTCTTTATATCTTTAAAGGGGCTATATGCAACTTTTTCCCCAAAATAAACGTAACAATAGCCTTTTTATTTTACCATTTATGACTCAAACATCTCCTGATGAGCATACTGACACCTTGTCCGCTTACAGTGGGTGCACCTATAAGCCTGTATCCTATTTTTCCTATTTTCTGGCGGGTCGTCTTTTCCCGCGCTGTCTGCGGATGTGACGTCACCACCGCTGCGAGAGCGAGCAGAAAATGAGAGCAGTTCTGTTTTTTGGCCACAGGTGTCAGTCGCGAGTTTAAATTTCAGAAAAACGCATATAGCCCCTTTAATATGAAATATGAGCCTCTTATACATCCACTGTGGGGAAAAAACTCCTGTACACTGGAGAAAAACATATGGATTGTCATATACATTTATTTAGAGAGAAGTATTATTTTTCCTATTTTTATTTTAAATCCCAAATAGGATGGAGTGAGCACTGCTGGGCACTAAACACACTCATGTTTCATTCATACTGTAGGCCAGAGGGCGCCCTCAAGCAGAAACGCCACATACGCCTCAGAGAGAAGTAACCCCTTTTTTCAAACCCACTCTAACACATGAATGTTAATGTTTCTATTTGTTTTCTATGTTTTCAATTTCATTAAAATTGCAGCCTTTACGCTTTCATAATCACACATAAGCCAAATCGACTAGCCCCATCGCACATGCAGCACCTCACTGCGTGCACACACAACATATCAGTTCTAGCGTTGTTAACTTGAAACTTCAGACATTCATTATCAAACTAAAATGCAGTCAACCAAACATAAAAGTTACACTGCTCAAATGAAATGTTCGGCTGTAAAATCAGCACGGCAGCGCCCGACCACACACATCTTTGCACATGTGAAGGATGCTGTTTTCCGTGGATATTGGAACACGATCCAAGCCTTTACATAATGCATAAGTTTAGCAAAACTAACTTGTCCGAATCCACTTTTGCTTGTTTGCCGACAGGAAAACCGGTCGGCGCACCAGGCGCATGGTCCAAAATGGTTGTGCCTAGTCTCTTAATGAGTCATGGGTGTGTTTTGGGCGTAACGAGCAACAAACCAATCAGAGTCTCATCTCCCATTCCCTTTAAAAGCCAGTTGTGCCCGCACCATGGCGGATTCGCTATTTACATGGCGGAATTTGCGGGCGGAAAGACTGAACGCTTCTCCAGAGAGGAATCCTTCATTTTTAATATAAAAAAATGTGTGTGTGTGCTGCTGCGCATCCCTGTGTGTGTAATAATCAGAGTGTACGTGCGTTGAGCACCGCCTACAGGCTCATATTACCAACACGCCCTTTAAATAACACAAAAAATACTGCACTATTGACTTTAGGCCAGGTTTTTGTTGGTCAACGGCTCAGCTGTTTTCAGTTCCTCAAAATAGCAGCACACCAACAATGCTCCTGAACACACCTGGTTTTCAGACCAGCACGCCCATGGGTGAACAGATGGATCAGTGCATTTGCTATTTAAACAACGTGACGCTGGACATGAAAATGATAACTGCGTCGAGCTGAAACCAGCAAAAAACACTATGATAGGGCCCTGAAGGTCTGGCTATGCGAAGCTAGTTCATGTTAAATAATTTAGTTAACTAATTTTAACAAATGAAACCTTTTATTAAAGTGTTACCAAGACTTGTATCAAAAAACAACATAAAATATAAGATTTTAAACTTTGAACTGTAGTATACACTCACCTAAAGGATTATTAGGAACACCATACTAATACTGTGTTCGACCCCCTTTCGACTTCAGAACTGCCTTAATTCTACGTGGCATTGATTCAACAAGGTGCTGAAAGCATTCTTTAGAAATGTTGGCCCATATTGATAGGATAGCATCTTGCAGTTGATGGAGATTTGTGGGATGCACATCCAGGGCACGAAGCTCCCGTTCCACCACATCCCAAAGATGCTCTATTGGGTTGAGATCTGGTGACTGTGGGGGCCATTTTAGTTCAGTGAACTCATTGTCATGTTCAAGAAACCAATTTGAAATGATTGGAGCTTTGTGACGGTGCATTATCCTGCTGGAAGTAGCCATCAGAGGATGGGGACATGGTGGTCATAAAGGGATGGACATGGTCAGAAACAATGCTCAGGTAGGCCGTGGCATTTAAACGATGCCCAATTGGCACTAAGGGGCCTAAAGTGTGCCAAGAAAACATCCCCCACACCATTACACCACCACCACCAGCCTGCACAGTGGTAACAAGGCATGATGGATCCATGTTCTCATTCTGTTTACGCCAAATTCTGACTCTACCATCTGAATGTCTCAACAGAAATCGAGACTCATCAGACCAGGCAACATTTTTCCAGTCTTCAACTGTCCAATTTTGGTGAGCTTGTGCAAATTGTAGCCTCTTTTTCCTATTTGATAGGTGAGTGGTACCCGGTGGGGTCTTCTGCTGTTGTAGCCCATCCGCCTCAAGGTTGTGTGTGTTGTGGCTTCACAAATGCTTTGCTGCATACCTCGGTTGTAACGAGTGGTTATTTCAGTCAAAGTTGCTCTTCTATCAGCTTGAATCAGTCGGCCCATTCTCCTCTGACCTCTAGCATCAACAAGGCATTTTCGCCCACAGGACTGCCGCATACTGGATGTTTTTCCCTTTTCACACCATTCTTTGTAAACCCTAGAAATGGTTGTGCGTGAAAATCCCAGTAACTGAGCAGATTGTGAAATACTCAGACCGGCCCGTCTGGCACCAACAACCATGCCACGCTCAAAATTGCTTAAATCACCTTTCTTTCCCATTCTGACATTCAGTGTGGAGTTCAGGAGATTGTCTTGACCAGGACCACACCCCTAAATGCATTGAAGCAACTGCCAAGTGATTGGTTGATTAGATAAATGCATTAATGAGAAATGTAACAGGTGTTCCTAATAATCCTTTAGGTGAGTGTATATACTTTAAATACTTGTATATGTAATAAGTATATATCTAATATGTCAGTATTCATTATTGGGTTTAGGGTGATGAACATGGCCTTTCTACAGTCCTAAATTGAATGCAAACATCAGCTTAGAAAACGAATCCCATCTGAATAGTGCAAATTTAGAATGGATATGTTAATAATAATTTTGGTCTTTCCTATCCACCCACTACATCCTGTTTTGAAGAGCCTTGTCTCTTAAGATGTTGTTAATTGCAGAGTACTCTAGTGTTAATAATTCAAGTGGCTGTGAGCAACAAAAAAGAGGAAAAAAACCAGGGTGTATTGTTTTCATCTCTAGCCTAGGCGGAGCAGGGGTGGCCGTCTCAGGGGAGATCTTCCATTATAGAGACGGAAATGCACTGGAGGGTGATAAACACTTGTGTTGTTTCTCATGTAGTATTACAGGATTTTTTTTCTACTGGCTCGGTTAGTCTAGTGGTATAAATGTTTGCCTGCCCCACCTAAAAACGTAATAAATAAAGTAAAACAATTATTGTTTTTGTTTATTTTAACCCAAGTGCCCGTGTATTCCAATAAATAGGATGTGACACCAACATTTTAAATACCATTGAAATTCCACAATACCAATTTCAATACCACAACAAAAACTACTAGCCTACCTAATATACATTTCAAAGATTATTAAAGACAACAGTCAGTAATAAAATAAGAACAAATAAACAAATCACAAGCAATAGACCCTTTTCACATTTCCGGGTTTCTCAGAGCGGAAGTCGTCATAGTTGGGTTAAATATTATAGCTGTGAATGAGAGAATACATTAAATATTTTTTGTGTGCCCATTTGCTCACATAGCAAAAGAAAAACGCCACAGTAGTGATTTCACAACTTTCAAAAAAGAGGGAAAAAATAGAGTGAGATTGATAACGGCAGTGAAAAGAGAGAAATATGTACGTTTTTACCTTCACTCCCATAGACGCTATAACTAAACACCCTCACAGCAGCGGTAACTTGTTTATTGTTATTTGATGTAAAAGTTATCAAATACAAAGTATTAGTGTTATAAATGTACATATATTTTTTTTTAAATGAAAATACAAAAAACGTTGCAGGATTTACGATATGGATGACCGTTAAAACGCGTCATCGCAGTCTGTGAAAATAAATACAATAATAATGAATAATAACACTGCATGGTCTTCACTGTATAACTTCAATGCTATTTTAAAGGCTCCTAATTTAGTTTTGGAGTCTCCAACAACAGGTTTACATGCATCAAAAGTCAAAAAACACTTTTCATAATAAACGTTGCCCATGATTCTCAGACGTCTCTCTAAATCCCTCCTTTCCATGAGCTGCTCTGCTCTGATTGGTCAGATGGACCAGTCTGTTGTGATTGGTCTACTCCGCTCTGATTGGTCAGATGGCCCAGTCTATTGTGATTGGTCTACCGCTTACAGAGCATGTTGGAAACAAGAGCTCATTACCATAACTGAACTCCAGCTCCGTCCGGAGGCTTCCTAAAGCTCAGTGATTGTACACACTGTAAAGACAGTAACGATAACGTCGATTTTACCATATCAATTTCAGTGCAAATCTGATGATGAAACATTGGAAGAACTAGTTATTCAACCGGAACCTCCATGAGTTTCTCAGTGATACGCTACTCAGTTTGAGGTTCATTATGAGATGTTGCAGCTGTAATTCCTCACCATCAGCATTAGCAAGAGTGTGTACCCTTCAACAAAGCCTTGTTTCTAATTTATTGCAGTGCACATGTGGGAACTTTATCAATAACAGCGCATACATTAGCCCAGCATTAACGTGAATGACTACAACAAATCTTGCTCCATCCTTTATCTTTACTCAAAGTAGTAAGAACGACAGACAATCTGCATTAATAGACTTTTAGGTAATACATCTGGCCCACATCTGATTAGCAGAAGTATTTCATATTTTGACCACCCGGTAGAAAATATATACATCAACAATTATTCATACTGACAGGTTGTGATTCTGAGGAGCTGGTCCAAATATTCAAGAGCAAGTGTTTTGCAAATCCGTCATTGAACTCCCAGATTTCAATTACCCGCATTGTAAAGGACCCCACTCATCCCTCCCACAGTCTCTTCCAGCTCCTGCCATCAGGAAGACGGTACCGGTGCATCAAAGCTCTCGCTCCACCAGAATGCTCAACAGCTTTGTCCCCCAGGCTGTGAGAGCCCTGAACTCAAATCACCCCATCCACCTCTGAAAACACCATACAAAACCTCCTGAAAACATGGACTGTCTCAGCTCTGCACGTGAACGGGTAGGGGTGTCTCGATTCTCTTTTGGCTGGAGTGGTAGGGGTAAGGGGAAGGGCCAGATAGCCCTTCAAACGAAGATTTTTCAGGACCACACTTCGAACGAAGGGTTATGAGGAGTTTCCCTCCACCAACTACCGTCCGTGCTGCTAGAATGTGTGTGTTGGAACGATCACTTGCATGTCGCCTGCCTGCCAGTTTCTCTGTAGCTTGCTAAACGCACTATTTGATTTGAACACATATTAATAATAATTAAAAAATATACTATATCCGGTCATCCTTCATAACGCAGTCGATATTTACATCACATATCGTCTGTAAACTCTTGCATTACCAAGGCAACGACTAACGACATATAACGTATGAACATTATCGCAGCACCACAGTAGATAACGAAAACATATCCGTACCGGCCGGCTCGGATCAGCACGGAATGGAACGGTTAATAAACAAAGAAAAAAACGGCTTCACTAGTCTTGAATGTTCTGTATCATTCTGTATTTTTTTAGGAAACTCTAGCTCATACGTTTTTGAACTAAAAAAGACCCCCGTTTTATTAAGTCCAAATACAGCGCAAAACTCTGTTGGGAGTGAGCAATTTGTTAAATGTGCACTTCATTGCTGTTTATACTGGTTGAATGTCACAAGACACTAATAAAATAAACGTGTGATGACGTGTAATGGTATAGTAGTGGTGTCCCATTTCTTAGGGGAATATTTTCACCCCTACTGTCTGTCTGGCAGTCTGTTTCAAGGGGCAAGGGGAACGGGATGTAGGGGTAGGGGAAGGCGAAGGGGTATAAATTAGAATCGGGATCGGGCCTAAAGCTCAACATGACTTGACTTGAACTTGACTTGATTTGAGAAACAGTCGCCAGTAAAATGGCATTTGAATGCGGGTCAATTTGTTTGCGGACAATGTACAACATACACAAATATAATTTCTAGTGACATAGAACACAGTGGGATTAGAATTACAAACGACTCGTTTAGGCGATTCAGAGTTGATTCTTTCTTTTGGGAGACAATTACTTTTTTATTACGGACTTTCGGCTTTACAACTTTGCAGAACGTTTACATTCACAAACAGCGATATTACACACTGCATGAAAGGGAATATTCGAAAAAACATAACAGGGGCACTTTAATGTCGAGGCTTGTATTAACAGATATACTGATATACTGTACTAAAATATACTGCCATTAAGAAAACATAATTTATATTTATATAAAAAGAGATGATTGGGTAGTGGGCTAAACTTACTGTATGGAATTACAAGAGGAGGAGCTAGTTTCCTGCCAGTGCGCCAATTTTTTTTATAGCGATAGCACTGTTGCGAATGTGAAACTTAAATATAATTATATTTTATATTAAATACGTCTACGGCGCATCCACCCCCAGACAGCAACATAGTGTCGGCCCAGATCCAGTCCACATCTGGTACGCATTGAATCCACATGTACCAGATCTGGCCTGACACTATGTTGCTGTCTAGTACCCCTTTTCCAACAGCATGAACCGGGTGCTAGTTCAGAGCTAGTGCTAGTGCCGGTTCGGAGTTGGTTCGACTAATGAGCCTTATAAGAACCAGTTTGCCTTTCCACGGGCTAGAAAGCCACCACAGAGCCAGTCTTACGTCACTGTATACGTCTCATCTTTCTCAGCAGCGCTTGTGAGGCAGCGGGATACACAAACACACCAGGCTTGTTCGAAATGCATCGACGCTGTGCAGACGATCAGCATATGATATCAAAGTACCGCAATAGTGATTCAAAAGCACAAGGAGTTGTACGCTCTCATACTTTGATGTCATACGGCAATCGGTCTGAACAGCATCGATGCGTCTCGAACAAGCCTTCCATCAACAATGGCGAACGTTGCGTTACTATTAATGCACTAGGCTTAACGATCCTACATCGGCATCAAAACAGTGAATCCAACGCATTTGTGCAGCTCGCTGTAATCTGTATAGACGGAGAGTACAATCAAGCTGCTTTTAGTTTGATTAGCTGCTATTTCAAAAATGGCGGTCACAAGTTTGTGTTTGTCTTGTTGGTCATGGTAACCCCGCCCACAGCCCCTGACGCAAGCGGTTCTTACTTCTAGACCAGCGATGTTTTGGTGCTTCTTAAGAATCACTTTTCCCGGTTCAGAGCTGGTGCTTTGGGTGTCGAAAGACAAAAGAACCGATTTGAAACTAGGCTCTGGCCTTTTTGCTTCCCCTCCCCTTCCATTCTATCATCTTCTCAGTTACCCACGCCCACAAAAGGTTATCAAAGCGCGGTCAAACGTGTGTGTCTCACTCACTGTCATTTGGTGCTAATGATGAAATGGTCTATTACCTCATATTTGAGCAAAAACCCATCAACGTCTAAAGGTCCGAAAGAGCGATGACAGATCAAGACTCAGAACAAGATAAAGAGCAGACGAGTGAAGGGCCAAATCCTGCAGCTAAAAATAAAAAATATTTTATTCTGTACAGAATGGCTGCAATAATTTCTGTGGCTAATGAATTGAATTGTGTATATTGTATACAGTGTGGAGCTACAGCAGGAAACACAACATTTGTTCAAACTTTAAACACAAAACTATAAAACTCTGCTGTGAAAGTATTAAAGTGCCCCTATTATGGAAAGTAAGAGTCAATTGAACAAATCGTTTTTTTAATGAATCCCAAGCCGTTTCGTTCTGACGTCAGGACGAAACATTAGCATATTGCCCGTCCACTTATTGCAAGACACCAGGGAAAACTTGAACCCCCTCAAACACTGCAGCGGATACTAGAGAGCATCGTCGAGAAGACAATGTGCTCTACAATGTGTTTATTGTGTTTCATATTGTGTCTGACTAACCGGCTAACTCAAATACTACTGTAAATCAGCTATGGGCTACATTATTACCTAAAACTGAGTCTATTAATGCAGATTGTCTGTTGTTCTTACTACTTTGAGTAAAGATAAAGGATGGAGCAAGATTTGTTTGCAAACTTTAATGTTCATCAGTCATTCACGTTAGTGCTGGGCTAACGTATGCGCTGTTATTGATACGGTTCCCGCATGTGCACCGCAATAAATTACAAATACACACTCAGGCTTGTTAATGGACACACACGTATTAATGCTGATGGTGAGGAATTACAGCTGCAACATCTCATAATGAACCTCAAACTGAGTAGCGTATCACTAAGAAACTCCTGCTCGAGGTTCAGGTTGATTAACTAGTTCTTCCAATGTTTCATAATCAATTCAGACTCGCACTGGGATTGGTGTAAAATCGACGTCATCGTTACTGTTTTTACAGTGTGTACTAAGCTGAGCTTTAGGAAGCCTCAGGACGGAGCAGGAGTTCAGTTATGGTAATGGTAGGGCTGTAACGATTTGACCAAAAATTAAAACCTCGATTAATTGAACATTTGACCTCGATTACGATCAATGAACGATTATTTTGCTTCTTTTTTTTTTGCCCTCATAAGGTTTTGAGTAAGTTAACTGATAAGGTTTGTACTGTAAATATTTTCTACTATTAAAGGTGGATTTTTTTTTCTAATGAAAAAGTGCATTTCTTTGTGATTTTAAAATACTTGAAGGAAACGGTTCACTTTCATGGGGCAGATTTCTGTTTGTTGTATATCAGATACAGATACATTACCACAGTAGGCCTACATTACATTTATCTGAATGCATCAATGAGAGAGAGATTGTGTGTGAATTACTCATATCGTCTCTATTCATTATGAAGCTGTGGTTTGTACTTACTGCAAAGGTATTAAAATGTATGCCTATAACGGTTGAGTTTCTTAGCTACTTTAGTGACTTTACTTTAGTCACAGGACAGCGTTGACACTGCGTTTCTGTGCTCCTCTGCGCGCGATCTTCGTGTGATGTGCGAGCTTCTGTCTGAGTGTTCGTTTGTCACAATATATCAGGCATTAGTTCAACATAACACACATCTGATGGTCGAAACTCGCTTTAATGTTTAAACTGGCAGGGCTTAAACCACATACAAATGACAAGCTTTGTGAGGACGCAGGTGAGAGATCTGCCTTCAGGGCGCGCGCGCGTTATCAGAGACGCGACACGGCTCGGCTCTCGGTGTCACAGAAAGAAGCTGAGCACTGAACGGAGAAGTTTTCCGTATTGTTGTTTTTGAATAGTGCACAATCGCTTTAAATGTTGAAACTGGCAAGCCTTTAAACGCATACTTGACAAACTTTATGAGCACGAAAGTCAAAGCGATCTGGGAGAAAATTAATCTGTTTTGATCTTTGATGCATGTAAACTTGTTGTTGGAGACTTTATAGTAGCATAATAGGGGCACTTTAAACATAAACTTTGCAGAGATACATGTACATGCACAGCCCTTCTCGTCATTGGCTTTAAACGAAAATAGACTGCAAGTCGAGCCTCTGAGATGACCAAACTTTTGGCAAAGTTCAACATGGCTTATCTCATCATATCACAAAAAGGGAGATGCCCTTCACGAATACACAGATGTGTCTACGAAGGACTGCCAGATTATTTATGCATGGATAATCAGAATGGGCCAACCAGTTAACATCCAGATTGGCAATGATTGGGAATGTTTACAACCTCTTCAATATGGTCTGGAAAACAGACCATTTCAGCAGCAAGACCATGAGGGAGTTCAAGGCCCTTGGGGAAGAATTAAGAGTTAAAGTGAATACCCCATACAAGTGGAGTAAAAGGAACACGTTGGCTACCACATGTGTCTAGAGCTTTGGATACATTGGTAAAAACTGGACAGAGAGGAGGTTCTCTTCAGGACCCTGGGGAGTTTACTGCAGTCTATGTGCACATGGACCACTTGGCCTGTGCATCAGCAAGCACAGACATTGCTAGTATGGACATACAATTAGGTAACTATCTATTGTGATGATAATCATTTAGCATTATTAAATGTTAAGCAAGTTTTCTCTTTGGTGCTGTATTTCAGATCAAGAAGACACAGGGCCCCGGCAGCAGACGAGACGCAAGTGTTTTTTTGCTAGTTTCAGCCCGACGTTATCATTTTCACGTCCAGCGCCACGTTGTTTAAATAGCAAATGCACTGGCGCCCATCTGTTCACCCATGGGCGTCTGGTCTGAAAACCAGGCGTATTCAGGTGCATTGTTGGCGTGTTGCTATTTTGAGGAACTGAAAACGACTGCGCCATTGACCGACAAAAAGTCAATAGGGCCGTATTTTTTGTGTTATTTAAAGGGTGTGTTAGTAATATGAGCCTATAGGCGGTGCACAATGCATGTACAATGTAAAAGATTATTATTGTGTACATATTTAGTTAAAGCGTTCAGTCTTTCTGCTCGCAAACTCCGCCATGTAAATAGCGAATCCGCCATGGTGCGAGCACAACTGGCTTTTAAAGGGAATGGGAGATGAGACTCTTATTGGTTTATTGCACATTATCAAATCAAATCAACATTTATGTTTATGGCACGTTTAAAAACAACACAAGTTGACCAAAGTGCTTTACACTCCCAACTTTATAAAAAATTAAAAAAAAAGACCAATACAAATTGACAATACACCCAATACATGTCACTTCTCAGACTCCAAGCCCCTATGGGCAGTTGTTAGCAAGAGAGAAGAGATGCATTTTCAACTCTGATTTAAAACATTCCAACAAGTCATAGGAACTAATATGAGGAGTAAGGCTATTCCAGATGCGTGGCGCTGCCACAGAGAAAGCATGATCTTAGGGTTTTTCCTACATTGAAAAAATGTTGGCGGCCGCCAAAACTAATTTTTGTCCCGCCAAAGCCTTATTTGATCAATTATTGTGATTTATGAGTGATGTAGATGACTGCTGTGCTTGAGGGCGCATGTTAACTGATGACAGAGAGGACGATCAGAGAGCCCTCCCCCGCACGCACGCTTCAAAATAAGCACCGTCTTAGCTTTCTAATATTTCATATATTACGTTAATCAAAATCAAAAGGTCGGAAGACCGAATCTATGTTGCACGTGGCACATTCGGACATTTTTTTTCCTTGAATTACCGCTGGATGTGAATTGCACTCAAAAAACGTTGACTCTTCTATGACCAGCTGACATAGACCATACTTTCAATAATGGAAACAAATCATATCCAGTTATGAAGTGTTTTCTGTGTGTTGACAAATCTTTCGCAATGTTCTAACAGACGGGATTCGCACACAACGCGTCTGCTAATGTCCGATTCGCGACCTAATCACTGTTGCCAACAAATTTTCAGGGGAAGTTGCTAAAGGCAGATTGAGTTGTTGCTAAAAGTTGTTAAATAACGTTGTGACGTCATTGCGCTATGATGTCATTACGTAATCGCAAGGCAAAACTACGCCATTATGTAACGCATAGATATTATTTGAAATGCTAATTTAGATTTGTTTTAAAATAGATTAAAGCAATGTGTTAGTTAATATGTACGGATCGACCCCCACACATGACGTGCAAGAAAAAAAAAAGTAAATTGTGCGGAAAATTTACAAATTTGTTCCCTCGATTTGCTTAACCGTTCACACGATTTACTCATTTGTTCTCTCGATTTATAAATCGTGTGCACGATTTAGCCTACTAGTTTTTTCCTGTATGTCATATGCAGGGCTCCGTAAATATGCTACCTAAATGATCTTCCGGTTCTTACAGCGATTTCCACATTTCCACAGCGATCTTAAGGAATTATGAATGAACCGCTTGGCCTATTGAGCTAGCTTGTACGTGTGTTGTTTGGATTAGAGTCACTTTCCAGAAGTTGTTAAAAGTTGCCAAATAAATTTTAAAAATTGCTACATTTGTTGGTAGGGGCTTTTAGAAAAAAAAGTTGCTAAGGTAGTCTGAAAAGTTGCTAAATCTAGCAACAAAATTGCTAAGTTGGCAACACTGGACCTAATGACTCCTTTGAACTGAATCATTTTAATGACTGGTTAGAACAACTGATCTGTCCAACACTGACTCAAACTCACGGATCAGTTTAATCATTTACTCAGAACACCTCTGAAATGAGAACACAAGTGTGCTTACCCAATTTAGCAAGAGTGGATGGTAAGAATTAATTTTAATTATCCACAGTCTTATTTATGTTGACAACGTGTAGTAAAATAAATAGCCTATAAATAATTTAGTTTAGACTGGAGTGAGGTGAAACCAGAACAAAGTTGTAATTAGCTAGCTGATATTTTTATGAAATTGTATATGGCAGAAAATTAAGCTATTTGTTATTTTTTTTAATACTACTTTTTAATATTGATATGATTATATACCAAAACAATTATCAGTAAATAGTGTAAAAATGAGGAACAAAAGAAACAAACATCAAGGTATCAAAATAAACTAAGCAAAAATTACAAACCGTTTCTTTGAATTTATTTTAAATTTATTGTCAGTATTGCGCTTGCAGATCACGTGGGTAGGGTTTTTACTGTGCGTGTGTGTGTGTGTGTGTGTGTGTGTGTGTGTGTGTGTGTGTGTGTGGATGACCATGTCTGTCAGCCACCACCGGAGACCATTTTTGACCCAGGAAAAACCCCCTTTACTCTTCAACCGTGATTTAGGAACACTCAAAAGGAGACTCTGCAACGATCATAAGGGTCGAGCAGCACAGTGATGTTGAAACAGGCCTGAAATATACTCTGGAGCAAGATCATGTAAACCTTCAAAAACCATTAGCAAGACCTTATATTGCACTCTTAAATCAACATGAATCCAGTGTTATGTTCAAAACACACCCATGACTCATTAAGAGACTATAGGGACAACACTTTTGGACCCTGCTCCATTTTTTCCAGAGTGGCAAAAGGGGTTTCGAACATGCCCTATGTGCGCTTGGATCGGTAAAATAGGGCCCTATGGAGGATGGAACTTTTTTAGCTTTCTGCCACTTGCTTGCTGATGTTTTTTCTGTGTTCAGTCAGTTTAATGTGAGCTCCACCATTAAACACTTTCAAAAATGCCTTTTGGACATTCTGCAGTATCAATGTACTGAAATTATGCTACATCAATATGAATCATTATGAATTTTTGTATTGTTTGTGCTGACAGGCACAGTGGGGAGCGTGCATGAAACACCTGATGCCAAGGCAGTGAGATGCTTCAACATCTTTAATCATGACTCTTGGACAACTGAGAAAGAGAAACTCCTGGACTATGGATTTTCTGATTAAGCATTTTTCTCCTGTCCTGGAAAGGACTACCTCTGTGGGGCTAAGCCAGCCTCTTAAGATCAGCCTTGATCAGGTTATGTTAGCCACAATGCTAATCATCTCTCATTTTATTATTAGGAATGGATGTGACCAAGATCCAGCTAAAGAGGAGTTTCAGGCACTGAAAACAATGATCACGGCCTCTTTCATGGATCTTGTCAAAGGAACCATACTGCTCTGACTATAAAATATTTACACCATTTTCTTTTTAAATAATCACATTTATTCTGTTACTTAAAACAATGTTCTCACAAGCATATTATCTGTCTTATTCTTTAGAGCATCCTTCAGTTAGTTCATATTATGTTGGTGCTCCCTGTGTCCTCTGCTGCGCGTGAGAGGGGCTTTTCAGAACAGAAGCAGATCAAGTCTGACGTGAGGTCATGTCTCAAACCCGACCTCATCAGAATAAGTATAGAAGGGCCAGAACTGGAAGTCTTTGATGCCAGGGAAAGTGTTGAGGAGTGGCTGTCAAAGGGAAAGAGGCCTGGAAGGCCAAAGTCCTGCCCAAATTATATCTTCAGAGTTCAGAGAGACTTTTTGTAGTGATTAAAACGTAAGAAAACGCTGCTTATAATAAACGTAAATGTAAAGGGGTCCTATTTACAAGATGTATAGTAAGTCTCTGATGTCTCCAGAGTGTGTATGTGACGTTTTAGCTCAAAATACCCCACAGATCATTTTTATAGCATGTTCAAATTGTCACTTTTTGACGGTGAGCAAAAACGTGCCATTTTTGTGTGTCCCTTTAAATGCAAATGAGCTGCTGCTCCCACCCCCTTTCTAGAAGAGAGAGGCATCTTGAGCGACTCCCAAATGTGCTCGACTACAACAACTCTTCCTCTTCCCAACACGGCCTTTGTTGCGTGTTCTCGGGGGCGGGGTTTATGTAAATTATAAGGTTAGTGATGTCACTAACCCGGGAGGAAGCTCATTGTAGTCCCTACCAGCCGTTTGTTGTAGTTCTTAAAAAGTGATTTTTTAAAAGTAAATATCTCCCTTTGCTTTGAACTTTGAGCGTCATAACTTTGCAGATGTTGTTTATGCTCAAACAGCAACATTACACACTCACTAAAGTAAAAAAAGTGAAATCATAATCAACCACTGATTATATTATACTGAACCATCTGTATTGGTAATGAGTTTATTAATGCATTAAACATGATTGGACATTTTTTCACTGGCACCCCACCCCATGACTGGTGCTACCAAATTAAGGCCCAGAGCCACCAAATGTACAACTCGGTGGGGTCAGTGCCACCCCTCTCAAATGTTAGACTGGAGCCCTGTGCTATATTGTGTGTGTGTATATATATATATATATATATATACATACAGTTGCAAGAAAAAGTATTTGAACCGCTTGCAGAATCTGTGAAATCTGAATAATTTTAACCAAATAAGAGGGATCATACAAAATGCATGTTATTTTTTATTTAGTACTTACTTATTTAAACTTACTTACTTAAACTTTATTGTCCCCAAAGGGGAAATTCTTTTCCACAGCACTGCACTTGTTTAACCCACACAACATAACCAACATAATACAAAATACATACAAAAAAAAGCAGCTTAGTGCTGTCCTGAATAAGATATTTTACATAAACAAATATTTACATATAGTCCACAAGACCAAAAAATTGCTGAATTTATTCAAATGACCCCATTCATGAGTTTATGAACCATTGATTTTTAATACTGTGTGTCGTTCCCAGCTGTTTTTGTGTTGTGTGATGGTTGTTCATGAGTCTCTTGTTTATCCTGATCAGTTAAACTGCCCAATGTTCTTCAGAAAGATCCTCCAGGTCCTGCACATTCTTCAGTTTTCCAGCATCTTTTGCATATTTGAACCCTTTCCAGCAGTGACTGCATGATTTTGAGATCCATCTTTTCACACAGGATGATTGAGAGACTCAAACACAACTATTAAAAAAAGGTTCAAACATTCACTGATGCTCCAGAAGGAAACACGACGCATTAAGAGCCGGGGGGTGAAAACTTTATACACAGTAGGTAGAGAAAGAAAAATCTGTACTCTGTCCCCCCCTTCACCTCCTCCCACCTCTTCCCTGACTGATGACTTTGCCTGCTATTTTACACATAATGTGGCAACCATCAGCAATAAGTTCTTTGCACCACTTATCCACAACCAACCTCCACCCACACACATTCCACTCTTCTCCTGCTTCTCACCCCTCACAGAGAACAAGGTCTCCAAAGTTCTCTGTTCCAGCCATCCTACAACCTGTCCCTCTGACCCAATCCCAGCCCACCTTCTGCAGGAGATCTTACCAACATTGCTATTCCACGCTGACTCACATTATCAACAACATCCCTCACTACTTGCACATTTCCTACCTCATATATACAGACCTGGGTAACCTCACTGCTCAAAAAGCCAGCATTCAAATACAAATACAGACCAGTCTCACTTCTTCCCTTTCTGTCAGAGTTGTGTTCAAATATCTCTCTGCCTTCACAACAACCTACTTGAAGACAACCAGTCTAGCTTCAGAACTGGCCACTCCATAGAGACCGCCCTGCTGACTGTGGCTGAAACTCTACGGCTGGCAATAGTGAACTCCAGATCATCTGTCCTAATTCTTCTAGACCTGTCAGCTGCCTTTAACACGGTAAACCACCCGATCCTCCTGTCTACACTTTCTGACTTGGGCATCACAGGTACGGTGCTTCAGTAGCTTCAGTCTTAGGTGCCTGGGGTGCCTCAAGGTTCAGTGCTCGCTCCTCTTCTTTTCTCCATTTACACAACTACACTAGAAATGGTAATAGGTATGGCTTCTGCTACCACTGCTATGCAGATGACATGCAGCTCTATCTGTCACTTTAAAGAAGCAATACCATAGAAACATTCCTTTTTACCATGGTAGTGAGGTGCCATGTGTGTTTTTACCTGTGGTGATCTAACTGCATGATACCATAAAAGACGTTTGGTTAATTTAAATAAGAGTAGAGTAAGAACATTTAAATTTGACTCTTTAAAATTAGGTTAAAATGTGTATGTTTGGGGGCCCTATCATACACCCGGCACAATGTGGCACGACAAAAGTGTTTTCTGCTGGTTTCAGCTCGACGGCGTTATCATTTCCAAAGCAAATGCACTGGTCCATCCGTTCGCCCATGGGCGCGCTGGTCTGAAAACCAGGTGTGTCCAGGAGCATTGTTGAGGAACTGAAAACGACTGCGCCATTGACCAACAAAAACCTGCTCTGAAGTCAATAGTAGGGCTGTAACGATTTGACCAAAAATAAAAACCTCGATTAATTGAACATTTTACCTCGATTACAATTAATAAACGATTATTTTGCTTTTTTTTGTTTAATTTTTTTTTCCTCGTAAGGTTTTTGAGTAATTTCCTGATAAGGTTTTTACTGTAAATATTTTCTACTATTAAAGGTGGATTTTTTTTTTTTCTAATGAAAAAGTGCATTTCTTTGCGATTTTAAAACACTTGAAGGAAACGGTTCACTTTCAGCAGTTATTGTCTATGGGGCAGATTTCTGCTTGTTGTACATCAGATACAGATACATTAACACTGTAGGCCTACATTACATTTATTTGAATGCATTAATGAGAGAGTGATTGTGTGTGAACTCATTACCGTCTCTATTCATTATGAAGCTGCGGTTTGTACTTAGCCTACTTCAAAGGTATTAAAATATATGCTATAACGGTTGAGTTTCTAAGCTACTTTAGTGACTTTACTTTAGTCACAGGACAGTGTTGACACTGTTTCTGTGCTGCTTTGCGCGCGATCTTCACGTGATGTGTGAGCTTCTGTCTGAGTGTTCGTTTGTCACAATATATCAGGCATTAGTTCAACATAATACACATCTGATGTTCTAAACTCGCTTTAATGTTCAAACTGGCAGGGCTTAAAACACATACAAATGACAAAGCTTTGTGAGGACGCAGTTGAGGACGCGCGCGCGTTTAAATGTTGAAACTGACACGCCTTTAAACGCATTTAAGTTACTTGACAAACTTTATGAGCACGAAAGTGAAAGCTATCTGGCTTCGGGGCTTGCGCACGCCTTCTGTGTCTGTGTGTGTGTGTGTGTCGGCGGCAGCGCGTATAGGCTATAAGAACGGTGATTAACTGACCTGTATATAAACTGTGTAAAACATGCAGTTACTACAGTGATTCTGGGCATCTATAAACACAGATAACTGCTCTTGCATCTCTGTGTGCCTGCAAACTGCACTTGATGTGACTGACGGGGCGGAGTCACATGAAAACCGAAATAACCGACATGGGAAAAATACATCGGTTAGAGGTTCTGAATGTCGGTTTCGGTTATTTTTCGATTAATCGTACAGCCCTAGTCAATAGTGCAGTATTTTTTGTGTTATTTAAAGGGGGTGTTAGTAATATGAGCCTATAGGCGGTGCACAATGCGCGTAAACTCTGATTATTACACACACAGGGACGTGCAGCAGCACACACACATTTTAAATATGAAAAATTAAAGGATTACAATGTAAAAGATTATTATTGTGTACATAAAGATAAAAATGCCTACATGCCATGTATCAGAATGACCTATTTGCAGTAATGACGAATACAATTTCGACTTATTTAACCAATCGTGGCAATACACACACGTTTTTAAACGGACTTGTCAGGTTGAGGGTGTCGATATTCCGCCATGTAAATAGCGAATCCGCCATGGTGCGAGCGCAACTGGCTTTTAAAGGGAATGGGAGATGAGACTCTGATTTGTTTATTGCACGTTATGCCCAAATCACACCCATGACTCATTAAGAGACTAAGAACAACCATTTTAGACCATTCGCCGGGCACGCCGGCCAGTTTTCCCTTCGTTAAACTAGCAAAAGTGGATTCGGACACACCCTAAGTGCACCTGCGCCGTGGGCTTCAGACCATGCGCTCAGATTGTTAAAATAGGGCCCTGAGCAGGGCCGGCCCGTGGCATAGGCGGAATAGGCAAATGCTAGGGGCTCCCCTTATCCATAGGGGCGCCAAAAGGAGTGATTTTTTTTCCCGTTTTACAACTGATACTATTTTATTAATATTAATTTGAAATATTACTGAATAAAGCAGCCCAGGTCCGCCGCATCAATCTCCCCTGCCCAGATAGTGCTTGAAGTGCATGCGTCAGAAATAGAATGCGCGATCATTTTTAATGACAGGATTGCTTTCGTTTTTTAGGTTGCTTAGCTGCTCGCGCCACTGAAAGTTGCCAGATTATTTATGACGGACGGCCGAATTCACATGACACAGTGTCAAAAAGACCTAGGCCCTATGATGCTGGGAAGATAGAGATAAGGGATAAAGACAGAGGAAAAGTGATGTAATGAATGAACAGTTTATCTAATTGCATAGTAGTACATTACTAATATTTGCTAATTAATTCCAGTTATTTTTACCTTAAACTTTATTCAAGCACATGCAGCTTCTCCTGAGGCCACAGACAGTGTGATTTTGTAAAAGAAAAAATCATGTCAGTTTTTTATAAACACATGTAATATAACTTTTTTAATAGCCTAATGTTTTTACTTTACAGTTGTGCAATTTTAGGGGAATATGGCATTTTTAAAATGTATTTGCCGAACTTAGTAATGATATTTATAGACAAGTTTATTTAAAATAGCAATATTTTATGTAAAATTCACGTTAAATATCTAAATTTCTCAGTTTAATTCATGGTGAAAACATGAATGTGCATAGTTTAGTGGAAGATTGCTGTCATCTATTGGAAAACAAACACTTTTGCTAGTACACAATGAATAGTTTGTGCATGAATGCCAGATGCAGTTACTCTTGCTATTTGTGTTTAGGCTGTAATGTGGCGTAGATGCTATTTTTGTATAGTTGAACTATCATCGGCCTTTAAAAAAAAAAAAAATTATACATATATATAAACAATGCATTACAAAAATAAAATAGTACCAGTGTTTCCACAGTTTAGACTGATAACATGCTAAACCTTGATACAAGGGGCACCAAGTAAAATCTTGCCTAGGGCAGCAAATTGGTCAAGGCCGGCCCTGGCCCTGAGTATTAAATTTACATATGCATCCCAACTCAAGCTAATCCTATAAAGATGAATACTATATACATAAAATAACCCCAGGTTTTTTCCACAACACCAAATCTGCCCCCCTTTTAAAAAAAGTTGGACATGTCTGTGTTAGACCTACCTAAAAATCTTAAAGCACTATTTACAATGGCAAATACAATGGGTCAAAAACAATGAAAATAATAACATTTTGACAGGGCAAGTATAAATCTGAACCGGTATGACTGGGCCAATAAAAAAAATTGAGCCCTGATATATTGAAGGGGGGTATAGTTAAATGTGATATTTATTATAATGAGTTTATGTGAAGATTTTCTTAAGTTCAGCCTAGTAAGCCTAGTAAATGTTACAATTTATATTTATATTTATGCATTTGGCAGACGGTTTTATCCAGCAACCTTCTGCGTATCAGTTCCATGGTTTAACCCACTGGACCACCATCTCACGTTTATAGCTTTAAATTATACTGTAATGCTGAATGGCTATAATTAATGGCTAAAATTGAGGGGGGAAAAATCAGTATCATAGAGACATCAGTCGCAGTATTGGTATCGGTGATACTGGCCTTCTTTCATAAAATGATGCCATTAAACGAATATAAAATATAGGCTATAAGTTAATGTTTGGTGCGATTAATTAGTACATTTATAAAAAAAATTTACATATATAAAATTTTAAAAAATAGTTTTTCTTTTTTCTGACTATTATTTCATATGTCAGGCTTTTCAGGATTAAATTAAAGTATGGGTACAGTGAAATTTTACTCACTTAAAAGCACAGGCCAGGCCTCACATTTGTCACTATTTTTAAACACCTAAAAGAGAAAGAACTTCCACAAACTCCACTACTGCAGTACATAGCTAACAACCTTTAGGCAACTTATGTGATTTAAAAAACACAGCAGTTTTAAAATTCATTTATGAGGCCTGACTGTGTGTAATTTAAATTGCAATATTAACTCAACAGCTCTATTAACAGTATAAGCATCAAAAGGCAACATGAACAGTACATCAGCATCTGACTAATATATTTGCATGTGTGTACATTTGAGTCGTTTTTTAAAATAATTTTGCCTGTTTGTGTGTGTATTACTGGATGTGCAAAACCTTCATGCAGTCATTACCTGTGGATGATGTGTTTGTTGCGCAGGTAGTGCAAAGCCAGGGCGATTTCACACACGTAGTGCTTCACAGTGCTCTCTGTAAAGTGCACGTTCTGTTGTAGATGGTAACGCAGATCTCCTCCCAGCAGCAGGTCAACTACCATGAACATGTCCTCTTCATCTTGAAACGAGTACCTGCATTAGACAAATTAGGGCAGTGTTTTTATCGTCAAAATCCAGATTTATTTTTTATTTTTTTTAGGGCTGTCAAAAGATTAATCGCGATTAATCGCATCCAAAATAAAAGTTTGTGTTTGCATAATATATGTGTGTGTACTCTGTTAATTATTATTTATATATAAATACACACACATTCATGTATATATTTAAGAAATATTTGCATGTACTGTATATACATTTATATAATCTATAATATATATAAATATAAATGTTTTATATATAAAAATAAAAAAAAAATTCTTAAATATGTACATGCTTGTGTGTGTATTTATATATAAATAATAATTTACAGAGTACACACACATATATTATGTAAACACAAACTTTTATTTTGAATGCGATTAATCGCGATATAATCTGTTGACAGCCCTAATTTTTTTACAAAGTCTAATTCGGAAGTCCAAATATTTGGCTGAAAATGATTTTTCGGTTTAGGCTGAAAGTTTTCCATGTTACTGTTTGAGTATTAAATTTACATATGCATCCCAACTCAAGCTAATCCTACTGTCAAATCAAGATTTTGTCAAATCGATCATATGTTTCCAAGAGAGAACAGTATTCGAAACGTCTCCGGCCCCCAGGTGTGTTCACAACAACAAAACAAAGATTTTTTATATTTTTTAAAGCCTAATAAAATGTTAAAATGTATAGATTTAAATTATACTGTAATGCTGAATGGCTATAATTAATGGATAACATTGAGGGGAAAAATCAGTATCATAGAGACATCAGTTGCAGTATTGGTATCGGTGATACAGGCCTTCTTTCATAAAATGATGCCATTAAACAAAACATTTAAATATAGGCTATACTGTCTTTATGTTAGCCTGACGTCGTCATACTCAATTCTAGTCAGAATATGAGTCTGATGCTGCTCCATTGGGCTGTGATTATGAGGAGTGTTTCAACCGAACCAGGAAAGAAAATGCCTCTGCACTCAATTGGATAGACCTACAACCAATCAGAGCAATGGAGCGACGCATAGTTGTCAACAGAACTCAACTGCACGCACACTGGAAGAAGTAGAAGAAGAAGATGAGTGTAAACGATCTTTGCCGGTGTTTAAACATGTTTAAATACGTATAATAACTTTGAGGATAAACATAAATATCACTCAAATGTTTATGTAAAAACCGCCTTATGTACAATTCAAATGGTTATATTTAAGTGTTGATTGTTGGTTTTCGGCTTATTAAATACATTTTCAGTAAAAAACTCACTATTACAATAACTTCGTAAAAGCTAGGTACTAACACTGAATCTAACCCTAAACCCTAAACCTGTTACCTTATTTTACTCTTTGGTAAGAACCGTAGACTGTTAAAACTATGGACGTAGTGTCCGTGACGTTACTTGTAGGTTTCTGAAGAAAAATCCACGCCACTCACAGTTGTCATGAAGGGCAAAATTAGCTTTATAGAACAAAACCCCTTTTTGTTTCCAAAAATCCCAGCGGTCACCACCAGTGTGTCCTTGAGCAAGGCACTTTACTCCATGTTGCTCCAGGGGGATTGTCCCTGTAATAAGTGCACTGTAAGTCGCTTTGGATAAAAGCGTCTGCCAAATGCATAAATGTAAATGTAAATGTTTTGTACCAGGCTGTAAACATATTTTTTTCTGCTGTTAAGTTGGGCATTTTAACATGGGGATCTATGGGATTGACTCCCTTTTGGAGCCTGTCTCTAGTGGCCAGTAGATGAATTGCAGTTTAAGTCACTTCAGTGTTAGAAACAAGAGAGAGACCAGAAGGTTGCCACTTGGTAAGAACACTGTGCAAAATAAAGTGCAGCTGGTATACTTATAGACGTGCTTGTTAATGCCAATATCTACTAAGCCAATCATGTGTCAGCAACCCGATCCTTGTTGAGCAGAAATGTGATCCAAGTGACTTTGACTGTGGAATGATTGTTGGTGCCAGACAAGGTGGTTTGAGTATCTCAGAAACAGCTGATCTGGGACTTTAACGCACAGTAAACAGTCTCGAGTTTACAGTGAATGCAGAAAAACAAAAAAACATCCAGTGAGCGACAGTTCTGTGGCTGAAGAGGTCTTGTTAATGAGAGAGGTCACTCTCTGGTGACCGGCCTTGTGTTAACAGTTCAGGCTGGCTGTGGTGTGAGAGTAGGGTGCCATATCACAAACCTCATGTTGTGTTAAGCTGCTTATGAATATCAGAATGCATATGAAATCAAAGTTGAAGTTTAGTGAACTTGTAATGCTGAAATATGTCAACGATTTTAGCAGATATAAAAATTACTAGTCGACTAAACATTGAAATCACTCAGCCGTAAGGGAAAGATCATTAACGGATGGTTCTTGTGGTAATTACATTATGTTGGGCAGGATACTTTTATTTGTGTATACTCACAAAACCAACAAAATGTTATTTTGTAAAATAAAGAAAACAAACATAATTATATAATTCGAATGTTGATTGTGACGAGCAGGACGAGCGAGAGCCGTGAGAGAGCGGTGCAAGGATTTCTCACAGAGGAGCTCGCACGCATAAAAGGAGGAGCAATGACAGCGAAGGATGAGAGAGGACCAGGCCTGGACTTTACGTTGTTTTGTTTATGTTTTGCTATGTGTGTGTGCGCGGCAGTCGTCCGTGAGGAGCTGCCGCTTTTACTTTCAGTTTGTTTGTTTTATTATTAAAGTCTGTTGAACATTCACCGGTTCCTGCCTCCTTCTTCCCATTACTACAAACTGTATTACATTGGTGCCAAAAACCCAGGAGGAAGGAGAGCCCTCGCTGCTGAGGGGCTGGTGGAGGTTGGGCAGTGCGCAAGAGTGAAGAACGCAAGTGGCTGCCCGAGGTGGTGGTGCTGGAACAAGTCAAGATTGCCGTGCCCCTGGATCGAGGTGGGGTGGCTGCCGTCCTAGTGGGAGCGAAGGAGTCGCCGGTGCTCACTGTGGGCCGGAGCCTGCTACCATCCGCCATTACGGGGAGAAGCTGGGAGAGCGGAATTCGCTGTTGGCTGCCCTCAACAGGAGGAGCCACCGCCGGCTGCTAGGGGGCAGAAGAGGATCGAGCCGTCCAACGTGCGTCCAATGCCATCGAATATCACCGCAAGGAAAAGCCTCTCGGCTGGCTGAAGACCGAGCAGCAGTGTGTCAGGGAACCGGACCCGGATTATTATTATTTTTTCTCTCTCGTCTCTGTCGCTCCTCATGCTTCCGGCTCCTTTTGGTCCTTACCCCCAGGTGCTGCGACCACTGAGACTGGTCCCGGGGGGAGTAGAGAGCAGTCTCGTGGGTACCCCCCGGCCTGCGAGGGAGGATGGGGGTATGTGACGAGCAGGGTGAGCGAGAGCCGTGAGAGAGCAACGAGAGTGAGTGATAGATGATGAGCGCCAGCTGCGCGTCACACCGGTCTCGGATCGGTCGGTCTGCTTTGTGACAAGCTTTGTGCGCTTGAGCGTGAGGCATATATTTCGCCCTCAGGATTTAAGTAATTAAATTAATATAAACGTGTTTAGTCGAATAATGGCGTAAATGAACGACTACTAGTGGACTAGAAAAATCTTTAGTCGGGGGCAGCCCTAAAATTACAAATGAATAGCCTTTCTTTTACAGTAATAGATAATCTATCTATCTATCTATCTATCTATCTATCTATCTATCTATCTATCTATCTATCTATCTATCTATCTATCTATCTATCTATCTATCTATCTATCCATCTATCTATCCATCTATCATCTCATAGCAGCCACCCAAGCAGCCACGCAGAACATCCTAGCAACTGCATAGCAACACCCTAGCAACCACCCTAGCAATCAAACAGAACACCCTAGCAACAGCATAGCAACCACCCAGAATACCCTAGCAATCACATAGCAACACCCTAGCAAGCACCCTGAGTAACCTAACAACACCCTGGCAATCATGCAGAGTACCAAAGCAATCCCATCGCAACGACCCAGAGTACCTTAGCAACCACATAGCAGCACCCTAGCAACCACCCCAAGTGCCCTATTAACTACATAGGAACACACTAGCAACCACCCCCAGTACCCTAGACACTGCATAACCACCATAGCAAACACTTGAGTACCCTAGCAACCACGTAGCGACATAACAAGACCTTAGCAACCACCCCTAGTACCCTAGCAACCACGTAGCCACATAACAAGACCTTAGAAACCACCCCAAGTGCCCTATTAACTACATAGGAACACACTAACAACCCCCCCAGTACCCTAGACACTGCATAACCACCATAGCAAACACTTGAGTACTCTAGCAACCACGCAGCCACATAACAAGACCATAGCAACCACCCGTAGTACCCTAGCAACCAAATAGCACCCACCCTAGCAACCATCTGAGTACGCTAGCAACCATGTAGCAAATTAAAACAATCTATTTCAAACTTCAAGCTTTTGAAACTATTTCAGATTTTCTGGTTAGGCTTTTTCAATCCAACTTAAAAAATATCCTGCTGGCAGGTCTGAGCATGGGTCTGTTTGTGCTTCTGCTGAGTAACCCATCAATCAATCAATCAGTGACTGACACATTCAGGGGGTCTATATCAGCAAATACTCTCATTTGAAAAGCCATTCAACAAACAGGCATTGATTTTTACATACGCGCTACCTTTTGATGTGCCCTTCCATTTATATTTGAAAAAATCCTGGCTCTCACATCATTACTACATATATTGCAAATGCCCCTTTCGTGTGCCACGCCTCCCCAACTCAAACATCCCAAACACAGCTCTTACAGGTATTTGTGGAAACACCTCTCAGCATGTAAATGTACAACTTTCAATAAAAGGTCCAACATATTAGGAATACATTTATCTGTGCTGCTATGTGTCATAAGTAAGCAATTGAGTAGGCAAACACTCTGTCTCTTATAATAACCCCATCCAACGTATCTGCACGGGGTCCATTTTTTGACATGTTGCACCACAACAATGTGAGGCTGTCTACACACTGGACACGTCAAAGTTAACATCATAAACTGGAATATTTGTCTTTCTGAATGTCCATTGTAGCGCATTGCCTTGTTCACGTTGACGTGTCCATGACCATTGACCAGTAACGTTGCGCTGTCGCAATCCACTGCCAGGCTTGTGTATTCAAAAGCACAAATCTCAGTGGTTGGATGTTTGTCAGCGAACATTTTCCAACATACCTGCATACCTGCTTTGTTCTTTATTGTGGACAAAGAGACACCACTCATGGGGAGGGACCTAATGTCTGCACTGCATGTGAGGATTGAAAACAATCAAGTCCTAATGCCCTTCCTGTGCCTGCTTCTCCTGTGCCAGTCTTTCAGTGCACTGTTGCTGAGTCAACTGAATTTGGATGTGCTAAAAACTTTATGTACCACTTAAAGCTGGATGAAGACGTCACACAGGTGTGACAGAAACTTTGCCGTCTGCACTCTGTTTGTAGTGCTGTGTCAGAGGAATTAAATTACTTGCAGCTGGGGTGAGGTGTCTAATGCCGAGTTCACACAGCACGATTTTAGCCCCGATTTTGACTCGCCGACAAATGCCCTAAATCAGAGGCAAATCACGCAGTGTGAATGATCAAATATGCAATCTGAGAGAATCGCAGACGAGTCGCCGACGCCCGTGAGATATTTGCCATGCTAAATATCTGGACCTGTCTGCGATTCAAACTCCTGTTGTGTGAAATGTGTTCTGACTGAAAATAACACTGGCAATGACCTACAGCCAATGAGAGAGCAAGATACAGGTCAGCGGGAAGTTTGGGGAGGAGTTATAGACCAGAATATCAGTATTTTATTAGATATATTTACAATAATATCAAACAGAAACAAAGCACAAACATTTTCTTGACCAGCCGCAACAACAGCAAAATTATTTATGTACCTCAAACTCTCTTTTTGCAGAACACAATCTTTGCTTCTCGCATCCCCCCTACCATTTCCTCCTCCGTAATTTTTTTATTTTTCTCCTTTTCGCTGCAAATCATCACACAGACAATTTGGATCGCAAGCTTTCTGCAGTCTATCATTTTAAATAATCCCAGTCTCGTGTGAGAACTCTGGTCTGACGCACACATGATCTTGCGTTGTTTCATTGTTACATCTTGCGTGTGGACAGAGTTGTCAGCGGTTGTAAAGTCATGCAGTGTGAAACCCCGTCGCTGATCCAGCATGCAATGTGCACACATCAGCCACTGAATGCTACCCCAGATAGTCATGCAGTGTGAAAACAACTGTGATCTGACGAGTTTGAAAATCATGCAGTGTGAACTCGTCAGATCACAGTTGTTTTCACACTGCATGATTTTCAAACTCGTCAGATCACAGTTGTTTTCACACTGCATGACTATCTGGGGTAGCATTCAGTGGCTGATGTGTGCACATTGCATGATGGATAATTGGGGTTCCTCAGGGCTCAGTGCTTGGACCTCTTCTCTTCTCCATATACATGTCTTCACTAGGATCTTTCATTCAGAAACATCCTATCACTGTTATGCCGACGACACACAACTCTACCTCTCATTCCAGCCAAATGATCCAACGGTAGCTGCTCACATCTCAGCCTGCCTGAGAGACATCTCTTGCTGGATGAAGAACCACCACCTTCAACTCAACCTTGCTAAGACCCAACCCTGCCAAACCAACACTTTATCAGAATTTCTCTATTCAGCTAGGTTCGTCAACCATAACTCCATCCAGAACAGCCAGGAACCTTGAGGTGTGGTTGATGATCATTTAAACTTCACAGACCACATTGTTAGAACTGCCCGGTCCTGTAGATTTGCCCTATACAACCAGGAAGATCAGGCCTTTCCAATCGGAGCATGATACACAACTCCTTGTCCAAGCTCTTGTTCTATCTTGTTCTAATCATGTTCCTTTTGGATTGGCTTCAGCACATGCAGCATTTCAGAAGATGATGACCATCATCCTGTCTGTCTAGTCAGGGGTTGAAAATAACCTGGATGACATTATCATCCACGGACGTGACATGTCTATGCATGACAAAGCACTTCAAGCTGTCTTACAATGACTAGAATCTGCTGGCTTGCACCTCAATAAAGACGTGTAACTTCGGCAAACCAGCCTGCTGATCTTAGGTAATACTCTTTCAGTGGAGTGTCTTCGTTCTGATGAATCACGTGTACAAGCGATTCTCGATGCTCCTGAAACATTTACTTTGCACTTTTTACTTGTACTTATGTCAGTTAATTCCTGGTTTTGTCACCATTGTAGCTCCAGTGCGCACATGCCTACAAGATCCAAATGGATTCATCTGATCAAAATAACTGCTAGAGATGCACAGATCAAACGGCCAGAGATCGGAATTGGCCAATTTTCCGCATGATCGGCCCGGACCGGTGAACGGCTGGCCAGTCTCACGTCTTACCAATTCCGAGCCGGTCCATTTTGTTGCCAGCGGCACAGGCAATAACATCAGCTGTGCGTTCTCACTCTCTTCTCTTTGATGCAAAGTGACACACACACCTCCTCTCACTCACTCGTCTCATTCGCTCCGGTTATATACTGCTTTTGTTGTTCATACTTGTACTAATTCGTGCAGGTTTCGAGCTCACACCAGAAGCGTGTGATGGATAGAAACTTGATGATGGATCTGGTGAAGGAAGCTGTCAGTGATCAAAATATTTATTTTGAAGACGTTGAAAATGAGTTTTGAGAATATGCGTGAGATGGCGAATATGAGCCAGATGCTGAATGTACTGGGAAATGAGCTCTGACGAGGACAGTGATGATGGTATAAAACATCTGCTCAAACTGAACCCTTCCAAGATCCAAGAGGTAACAAAATATGTTTTATTTTATTCTTCTGTAATTGTTACTCTAATATCAGGAGTTTTATATATTATTGCGACAGGTATATATCAGGTATAGATTTGGCGAAACAGTCATGCATTTAAGGGTTAAGGTGCTATATAAATAAAAGTGACCTTGACCTAATTTTTACAATGAAGACAATCCAGTGTTATTTTACATTTTATTAATTTAATTTCTGCAGTATTTCTTACCTGAATATACTGTATACCCACCTGAAAAACTTTTCATATCTCTCTTTATTCTATTGCATTTATTTGTCCTGTTGTTTGAAATTAGTTTATTTGTTCTTTTTGTCTTTTTACTTGTTTTTTTTTAAGAAAATAAAATGTTGCATTGCAGAAAAGTAGCTTTTTGTTTGTAAATGCGGTCAATTATATTTATTTGAAAGAAATTGGAATTGTCAGAATTGTCCAATTGTATTGGAAGGTCACACTTACAAAAAAATTGGAAATCGGCCAAGAAAATTGCAATCAGTGCATCTCGAGTGCTCAAACTCCTTGTTTCCAGGAGTGGGATACAGCGAGGGTACGGAAACCCTTGCATGTTCCTAGGGGACACAGAAAGTTTACAGATCCGCTCACGGTTGCCAAAAGTCTTGGGGTGGGTACATATGTTCCTGCTCCTAGTTCCTCACTTCATTTCCATGCACACCAACAACTCCAGCTGAGAACACTGCTCACTACACACACTCATACCCATGGTTTAAAGACTGTGTTACTTCTATATGATGTGTGGATGTGTTTGCATTGTTGGTGTGGCTTTGATTTTATGTTCTTTAAAAAAGGGGGAAAAGTTGTGTTCAATTGTATTGTGACTACGGTTTTGTCGTAATATAGTCGTAATATAGTTTGGAAAAAAATATTATGGAAGTCAATGGGGCCCATCAGCTGTTAGGTTACCGATATTCTTCAAAATATCTTGCGTGTTTAGCAGAAAAAAGACATTTTTTAAAACATCTTGAGTTTGAATACATGATGCCAAAATAACCTTTTTTGGGTGAACTATCCTTTTAATATTCATGAGGGACCGCAGACATCCTGGCTTGGGAAGTGAAAGTGAAAATCGTGCAGGAAGTAGGAGCACCAGAGATTGAACTCAGCAACTATCTGCTTAGACTCATCTCAGTAATCTCAGTGTGGACACAAATACAACACAGCCTGGGGGTTTTAAGCACCATAACAGCAATCTGCCCATCTGCAGATCTGTTCTCATATCATTGCTTAATGTTTTAAAAGACTTGTGTGAGTCATCTAAGTGAACGTGCCATCCTGAAAACGCACTGCTGGATTGGAACATCTCATCATATCTGAGGAGATTCTACATTGAAAATGTCTAAAATATAAAAAATGCAGTAATGTCCCAAACAGTAACAGTGTCGGCCAGGATCCGGCCCACATCTGGTTCATGTGGATTCAACGTGTACCAGATGTGGGCCGGATCTAGGCTAACGCGATGTTACTGTCTAGGGTTATTTTAGACAGCATTGCTGGTCAAGATCAAAATTCATGAGGTACCTACTGTTAGATTTTTCTGAAGGTGCTATGGCTGGTTTTCAGAACGTTGTTATGAGGTTGATGTTTGTGGTTAAGGCCCTGTCCACACGAACACAGGTATTTTCAAAACTTTAGCTTGACCCATGAGGTTTGTCCGTTCGTCCACATGAAAACGCAAAAACACGCTATGAAGCACTGTCAAGAGCATGCCGGCCAATCAGAAGCCAGCAAAAAAACACAATATCCGGTCACTGAAACCAAACTTTTTTGAAAACTCCTGCCAGGGCAACTCTGGTTGCAGTGTTGTCGTATGGACAGTGAATTTTAGCTTGTTGCATCAGAACCAGAACCGGCAATAGCCTTTTTTCTAGGCTTCTGATTGGCCAACATGGCTTTACAGTTAGGGTTATATTGCCACCTGTTGGCTTGGCATGCTCTTGACAGCGCTTCATATCGTGTTTTTGCGCTTTCATGTGGACGCAGTGTTGGGTGTTAGGTGCTGTGTAATATCATTGCGCCGCTGCACCCATGGTACGGCTCAAAGTTCCTTGATTATTACGCAGGAATGAGAGTATAGTTCCTAGCCATATCGGCCTAGAAAATCACAACTTTTCATTTTCCGTCAGTCTTAGTACACGATGTAACTACAGAAGAGTCAAGTTTTAAATAGGAAAAATATTGATATTCAATAATCTATGCTAAGCTTCCGCTAGACCCAGAGATCGGCTGAATGGATTCGAGAACTGTAAAACTCAACTGTTTAACTCTAGCGGAGTTGGAAAATGAGCCTATTTTAAAAAATAGTGGCATGTTCCTTTAAGACCGATTGGTGAAGTAAGGCGGTATCTCCACATGGAGAGGTGTTTAGCTGTTTACGTAAAGATTTTGTATCGTATAAGTGTTTCGTCCACACAGATCCGTCTTTTTAGGAGCCTGAAACCGGTATTTTTTTTAACCGGGTCCCAGAGTGGATAAATCTGAAACCGACACCCTTGCGTTTTTCGTGTAGAGCCGATCCGTATATATTGTGTAACGATGATGTCATCACAACACATCCCGCACGGTAAAGACTAGAAGGGATACAGCCACGGCCACTGGGCATGTGCACATCAATATTGCGTCATTTAATTACTGTATTTGCATTATTGTAAGGGTAGGTTTAGGGTTGGGGTAGGTGTAGGTGTAGGTGTAGGCGTTAATAAAACACAATCTGGTAAGTAGCAAATTTATTTATTGTTATTTTATTGTGAGATTTTGCCTAATTTCCGCCTATTGCTGTACCCCTTCTAGCCACAACTCTTCTTCGCTGTTTTAGTGTATCTCTGTGGCAGAACTACAGCGCCACATACTGGCCTGGCATGGATACTACATCGTTTTGAGTCAGTATCAGTGGTTTCGTGTGTACATAGATATTTCTTGAGATGAGGGGAAAAAAAGATTGGATAGGGAAAGCTCTGGCTTTGTGTGGATGTGGCCTAAGTGTTTAACTTTTTTCTCCATTATCCAGAACGGCAGCAGAGCTGAAAGGTTTGTTTGAGCGGCGCCCTATACTGTTCATGCGTGAATTTGCATTTTTACGTCAGCCTGAGGTTTATTATTTCAATGTTGGTATGAAGAGGTCTTTACATTTTGCACAAAAATAGAACTTTTTGTTATTAAAAAACAGCCCAGATGAGAAAATGGTGTCCCACAGGGGTCAGTGCTGGGACCAAAGTTATTTTTATTATATATTAATGATAGTTGTACAGTCTCTGAAGTAGTGAAGTTTGTATTATTTGCAGATGACACAAACATATTTGGTTCAGGAGACAACTTACAGCTACTTTCGGAATTAATCACTTCAGAATTTAAGAAAATAAAACAATGGTTGGATACTAACAGATTATCGATAAATTTGAGTAAAACTACATTCATGGTATTTGGAAACTGTAAGTCAAAGCAACACGCACAAATACAGATAGAGGAGGCTAACTTAGAAAGAGTAAATGAAAATAAATTTCTTGGAGTGATCATAGATGAAAAGATATGCTGGAAGCCTCACATAAAATACATCAAAACCAAACTGTCCAGAAGCATTGCAGTTCTAGCTAGGGCTAAGCATATGCTGGATCTTAAATCTCTTCGTATCTTGTACTGCTCATTATTGTTACCTTATTTGAACTATTGTGTAGAGGTTTGGGGAAGCACTTACCGACATTCACTACAGCCGTTAGTCATAATGCAAAAAAGAGCTATGAGAATCATTCATAATGCAGGATTCTGTGAACATACAAATTCATTATTTTTGCAGTCGAGATTATTAAAATACTACGATCAAATTGAATATCAAACTGCAGTATTTATGTTTAAAGTAAGAAATAGGTTATTGCCTGGGAATATACAAAAGACGTTCTCTGAGAGGGAAGGAGGGTACAACTTAAGGGTAAGGGGAAACTTTAAGACTATTAGATTTAGAACAACAAGGAAAAGATTATGATTATCAATTTGCGGAGTTAAATTGTGGAATAAACTAGATGAAAAATTAAAGCAATGCCCTAACATATTCCTCTTTAAAAAAATGTATACAGAAAATATTTTTAAGAAGTATCAAGAAGTACTGTAGGAAAATAGGAGAGCTCCTCTGTTATGACTTGAAATACTTGTTAGTGGTCATTGTAAAGTATGTATGTATGTATGATTATATGTAGGTATGTGTTATGTGGCTATAGGGGTATAGATATGTATGTGTATATATAGAGATGTGTATATGTGTATGTATATATATATGTAGATGTGTATGTGTATATGTATATGCGTAGGTGTAGGCATATGTATGTTATTTAAAGGAAAACAAGAATTAAAGGGGTAGGAGTACATAAGTTTTACTTCTTCCTACTCCTTTTCGTACATGAGATAGAAGCATGTTTATACAGGAAAGTAAGATTCTGTTTTCTTTTTCAATTTAATTTTCTTCTTTACTTTTTTTTCTTTTCTTCCTTTTAAAATGTTGGAACATTATTGTATTTTATTATTATTATTATTATTATTATTATTTCTTCTCTCATGTTCGAAATAAAGATATCAAATCAAATCAAAATCAAAAAGTAACGCAAAAGTAACGTAACAAATTACTTTTTTTTTAAAAGTAACTAAGTAACGGATAAGTTACTTTTTAAGGGAGTAACGCAATATTGTAATGCATTACTTTTCAAAGTAACTTTCCCCAACACAGTGGATGCATTTTTTTAAAATGGAGGAGGAAAAACTTAGTTAAGTGTGTAAAGTGTTTAATAGAATACCCGTGTACGTGTTGACTAGGCCTAAGTGGGTGCTAAGGCGTTATGGGATTGGGCGGAGCCTGATTGTTCCTAACTTGGCACTTCACCTTGGCCTACCTCAGGAAACCTGTTGTTGGTGGTTTTGGAGTTGTTTTGTTATTTTGTACAGGATGGTGAGTTTTTTTTGTTTAGTTATATTAGCATAGAGGGAAAGCATAGGTAAGAAAGCTGACCCGGATTCTTTTGTGTTTATTTTTTTTCTTGGGAGTTAGGAAGGTGTAAACTCCTAGGAAGGAGTTGTAGATTAGTTAGCTCACCAGTCCTGATTTGAGTTTTGTTTGCTTATATGTTCCTTTGTGGTGTTTGTTTCGTTACTTTTACTGACAATAAATTTGATCTCTTTCTTGCCCTGGCCACTGCCATTTTGCTTGTAAACCTTTTTTGAACGGCTTTTTATGTTGGTACCTAATCAGGGTTGTAACAGATATTCTCTACAGTCTATAGTTATGGCTCTATAGTTATGGCTCTGTCCTATAGGATTGTTTGGTCCGTTTCTTTATTTAGCAGTCAAAAAAAAATACAGTTTGTCCATGTTTTTATAAAAAAAATAAGAGCACACCTCTTCTCCATAACCATAGCACAAAGAGAGCAAGTATGAGTTACAGTCCTAAGGCAGCTTGTTGTAGAAATTAGCAAGAAGACATGTATGAAAAGCCATTAGTTGTAGAAAAGCAAGAGGTAAAGGGAAGAAAACACATAAACTAAATGTTTTTTATTTTCATTTTAAGCTGTTAAACTCGGAGCGGGGGATGCCAGAGTCAAACAAAAAAGTTGTCGTCCTGTGACTTCATAACCTCTTGCTTGATCAACAAAAAATAGGTAAAGCGTAGAAGCTTGGCTTTATAATGGCAGCCCAAAATTTGAAGACCAAAAAAATGCATCCATCCATTATAGAAAGTGCTTCTGTAGCGAATCAATGGACTTTTGTAAGAAAAATATCCATATTTATAATGCATTAATACTAAATTTCTCTCCGATACGTTAGGAAATTAATTGAAATGTGGAGGATTTTAACTGTGACGAGTGATTGACAGGTCAGTTCATGGTGACAGGATGTGACAGGTCCAGCTTGTCTACTCTTTTGCTACACACTCAAAAGTATGTACTTTATCTTCACCAAAAGAGTACATTCTTTTAGGGTGTAGTATAAGTAGGCAAATTGGGACGCAGCAATGCTTATTTGCCTATAGCCGGGTACACACTGTGCAATTTTGTCACTGAGACAAATTTTGTCACTGATACAAATTTTGCAAATCCTAAAAGATTCCTCTGATCCTAAGCTAAAATCTGAAGTCTTTGATTGTTAGTTTGACATGTTCACTGACAGCTGATTAATGATCGCTGAGATCTAATTTGACCTCAGACAAAATTCTGTCAGTATCAGAAGATTTGGTGCACAGTCCTGCAGTGTGACTTCTCCTACGACGACCGTCAAATTATCAATTTTTTCAAGACAAACTATGACCAAAATGAGCGCTAGAGATTTCTTTGTAGCCACCATTTCAATCCCGCGTGTAATGCGGCTCACTGTCACCGAACGCGTCATTGATTGATGATAAAAAACTCGAGTTTTGGACAAGTTTTCTTATGTGCGTCCATTTATAACATGCCTTGACTATCGTACAGTCTGAGATCTTATTGTGTGACATGGCTTACAGCGGGATCATGTTCGCCCGGTTTCACAGTGTTCACCCGACCTAAGCCAAAGGACTTCCGGGATCTGACGTGGCACGATCATGACACGGCGTCATTTGAAAGTTCAAAGGAAACTGGATCCTAGGTGAGGTGGGATGATGTGAAGAGACCAATAGGACACTCTCTTACAGCTGGAGCACGCTTGGACTGGGCTGATCGCCCTTTATTGACAGGTCTTGATTTACCGCCATAGAATAGCCACTATAGAATACCACCACTCATCAACCAGGATCTTATTACTTGTTACTTAGGCCACATCCACACGAAGCCAGAGCTTTCCCTATCCAATCTTTTTTTCCCCTCATCTCAAGAAATATCTATGTACACACAAAACCACTGAAACCAACTCAAAACAATGTAGTATACATGCCCAGTATGTGGCGCTGTAATTCTGCCACAGAGATACACTAAAAATAGAGAAGAAGAGTTGTGGCTAGAAGGGGTAGAGCAACGGGCGAAAGTGAGGCAAAATCACACAATAAAATAAATAAATTTGCAACTTACCAGATTGTGTTTTTATTAACGCCTACACATATCCCAACCCTAAACCTGCCCTTACAATAATGCAAATACAAGAATTAAATGACACAATATTGATGTGCACATGCCCAGTGGCCGTAGCTGTATCCCTTCTAGTCTTTACCGTGCGGGACGTGGTGTGATGACATCATCGTTACACAATACATACGGTTCGACTGGACACGAAAAACGCAAGGGTGTCGGTTTCAGATTTATCCACTCTGGGACCCGGTTTCACAAAATACCGGTTTCAGGCTCCTAAAACGCCAGATCCGTCTGGACGAAACGCTGATACGATAAAAAAAATTACGCATACAGCTAAACATGTCTCCGTGTGGACGGGCCTTATTCTATGTAATTATAGCTATTTTTATGCTTTATTGTGGTCTTATGTTCAGCAAAACACTTGTTTTACACTTGTCTTGTTTTGAGAGGTTTTTTTGTATTTTTTACTTTTGATTAAAAAGGCTTTGTTCCAAATGCCATCATTTCATTTTCAACACAAAATTAGGTTCAGATGCAGTTGACCTGATTGTGAAGTCCAAACTTAATTTTATGAGCTTCCAAATATACTTTCTAATAGTCATCATGTCAATCATCAATAATAACAAAATAAATCAATAAATTGCATAATTTTTTTGCATAAAGTTTTCTCAGCAGTGATGCAACATAAGAATCTTCAAACATGATCTATTTTTTTTTTTTTTTAAGGTTTTCTATCAAATGAGACCAGGCACTTGTTTACATCTGTTTTCTTTTTTTCTTTTTTTTTTGAGTTATAAGCCATTACTTTTAAGTATGCCACTTAGAAGTGAAATCATTAAAATGCCTTCAGGGCGTAAGAGGAATATAATAAACTGGATAACTTCTGGATAACTCTCTACTTGGCAAGAAAACACTTTTTTCCTGAAGCATAAAAATCTAAAAACTATATTTTGTAACAGGCTAGTAAATTGCTATTATATTAAGCTTAACTGAGCTCAGAAGAATTGGTTTTCTTTGGATAGATATCAAGTCTCTTATTAATTTTGTGTGCTGTTGCTCAATTAGTTCATTTCTATCCACAGACAATCTTTTCCAATCCTTTGAGCAGTGTTATTTTAGCATCACAGAGATACTATTATAGTTTTTTTTCATATTGAAGTGGTCATGAATTAAGAAATCAACTTTTGCTTGAGCTTTTGACATATAAAAGTTCATCGTAATATAAGAATATCCTGTTAGTTTCGGAGCTGAAAACTTCCTTGTAAGTCAAAGAAAAGCTTTTATTGACAGCTGGCTCATCAAACGAGATATCTGCGAATGTGCTTCCCTGTGACGTCAGAGAGCAGCGAAACATCGCCTAAACCGAAGAAGAAAAACGCCTGATTCTGTAGCCCCACCCACCGATTTGCGCTTGACATGTAGTAGGTAAATAACCTACGTGGAGCTAAACCGGATTGAGCTACCAAGCAATAAACATGCCGTTGAAGATTAAAAAGTAGTGTGCAGTGCCTGGTTGTGGAAGAACACAGTTGCTGCATAAGCTTCCTTCAGTTTCCAATATCAGGAATGCGGTTGAACTTTATTTTTAATGAAGATGGGTAAGACATTGCGCGTTTGTTCGCTTCATTTCACCACAGATTCTTTTATGTACAAGACACAGGTCGTGACTGGATTTGCAGACAGAATGAGATTGAAAAACGATGCTGTGCCTTCTATATTGGATCTGACAGGAACGGTGCAACACACTTATGTAAGTAAAACATGTTTTTTATGTGATAGTATTGCATTGTTACAGATCGTTTGATAACTATGTGTCTAACTAAACATAATTAATGGTAACTTCGCTGTCACAGGCTGGAGTATCCTTTGTATTTGAGGTGTTGTTGGTTCATTGTCCTGCGATTCGGGATCAGACTCTGGGTCGAACATGTATGGGCAAATCATTCCGGTTGCCATTTTTCCACATTGGAAGTTTTCAAAACAATTCCTCACATGTACTAATGGGGGAGTGGAAACTCATTATAATTTGCAAAGCTTATCCAATCATAGCCGTGGGCGTTTACTTCCAAGTCTTCAGTGCGGCACACCTATAAAAACAGAGCGTTCCAGGAGAGAGGCTCAAAACCAGGGCAGAAAACAGCCTATTACTTATTCATTATGATGGTTTTGAATGTAAAATACACACGCAAATGTCATAAGGTGACCTCAGGCAAAAGTATAATAATAATTTTTAAAAAGCCAGTTCATGACCCCTTTAAGAAAAGATTTTGCTCTATATATTTTTCTTCTGTTTTAATTTCAGTTAAAGTGTTACTTTTTTTAAATATATATGTGTACAGTGTTTGATTAAGTTTTTAATATTTACATCTTATTATATACAGTTATTATATACCGTTTTTTAATATTTAGGGTCAGATTCACTAACAGCTTACGGCAGAGCAAACCCTCTTTTGGCATTAAAAAACTAAGAAGCGGCGTGAAAAATCAGCAATGAAAAAATGTAGACAAAAAGGCTGACCTCATCGCATATGCATTTGTAGGAGTTTCCCTTTCAGAAGCAACATTTATGGGAGGAGAGTATTTAAATAAATCATGCAATGTGATTTATAAAAGCTTGCTGTAGTCAATTTACTGGTATTTGCGAAATTATTTAATGCCCAAAAAAGCATGTCTTAACCCATTTTGTGCTTGACATGGCAGGGATAGTTGCTGCTAGGAGGACAGAGAGTGTGTGGTAGAATGGAGAGAATTTTCTCCACTCGAGTTCATTTATTTGGAAAGCCAGAGGAAGATGTTATCCGAACATATCAGTTGCCAAGCCACGTTCTTCAATTTAATTTGCGGCGCTGAGTTGTTAGTAGATGGCCCGCACCTGATTATCATCGGCTTCGCTTCTTTACAACTCAAACAGCAAACAGAAGGTAAAAACTTTAAAACTTTGGCATCGTCAGATTTTCGGTGGCATTAATTTTTTTCATTATCTATAGCTGTCTAATGACCCTTTGAGGCTGCTTGATTTGTATTTCAGGGCTTCACAGAGATCCTGCACTACTGAAGAACACATCTAATAAATTACTGATGACAAGGAAAAGGACAGGGCACGGAAATGTGCTTAAGATGTCACTATGAGATGTGTCACATTGATTTTAAACTGCACTTTGATTGACAGGCTTTATTTGTCAGTTCGCAATGCCTGCTCAGCGGCCCTTGTCAAAGAGGGACTGAATTACACCATGGTGCTGAGAAAGCATAAGGTGTGAGCCCACTTGGTCAAGGTATACTTCCTGTACAAGCACAATGGTGGCAAAAGATTGATCCATGTTGAGTGCATTTGGGGGGCCTTTGGCCCTGTTTACACCTGTCCTGATTTCTTTGAGGGGAGGGTCTATGGGCGGTAGATATGCGTGGTTAAACCGCGGATCGGGCCGATGACATGACGAAAAAATATATTTTCATTAAATTCGGGCGGGTGGTGGTTGAACCAATCAAATGAAAAAAAATTATACATTGTTAAATATTGTTGCAGCGCCTGGTAGGCCACTAAGAAAACCTGCAAGCTATGAGCCCAGCTGTCAGTATGGAGGCCTAAACGTCTCGTAGATGAGACTGCCTGGGTTATTTTGCTACGATATTAGTTATATTTTAAAACAGCCAATCATTGTAGCCTACTGCTCAGGGAACAGGCATTTAAAAGAGAGACATCGGGTAATGCAGTGCGAGATGTTCAGAAGAACGCAAGAGCTAAACTTCTACAAGCTCAATAACATCCACAGCAAAAAAAGAAGGTAAGAAAAATAGTGGAAAACTTTGCCCATTAATTAGATGTGCAAGGCAAGCAGGCAAGTTTTGGGGTTGCTATGGACAATTAAAAATGTGAACATACATGTTGCACTATTGTGCGCTGGACTTTCAGCGATGAATAGAGTCTGCATTTATTTAATATCGAGGCTCCATGGTTTGTTTCTTGTATGATTGTTAGGCCTGCTGGTATAAAATGAATTGCAAAATGAAGACGTGCTCTCTTCCCATGCAGTCAAAATAACGTTTAATTTCTTCAGGCTCGTCCTGGTCGTCACCCCTGCAGTGGTTCCCACCGATTAGAAACCAATTTGTGGTGGTGGGGGCTGGGGTTAATGGGGGGGGGGGGGGTATCGATTTCGATCTCGATTCAGTATCAATCCATATGTATATAGCCTACTATACATATAAGGAAAAATAACTTAGCCTTTTTAGCTCTAGTTTAAACTTTTCTTGGGTTAAATTAGATTTGCTCGCATTCATTAATATTCACTTGTATGTTAACCATGGCATTTCAAATGAAATGTATTATTTTTCCAGCCACAAAATTACTCTAATTTGCCTCTTTGCATTGGAATTTTAACCTTAATTACTACACTAATTGTAATATAAATAAGAAAAATATTAGAATAAAAATATTTTAATTCATTAAATGGTCATTAATGGACCATAATTATTGCACAAATAGTAGGCCTATTTAGTACCAAAAGATCTCCTCAAAATATTCAATAAATATTATTAAACTAAAATATAGAACATTTATTTAATTGGAAAATAGTTAAGGTGTATGGTCACATTTGACCACCAATGAGTATAAGTGTGAGCAATTAGTAAGGAATAGCCAAGGGCTAAATACAAGAAAAATATTAGCATTAATGTTAACAATGTTACATCTCCATCACTCTCCATAATAAAATGATACTGTAAATAGTTGACGTAATAATCAATGCACACTATGCTGTACTGTTTACCAAAAAATGCAAATACCTGTATAGTGAAACTATCGTCTATCCATTCAAACGTATTGACAGCGCAGGTTTGTTTGGAACTATTGAGCTTTCCGTGAACCACGTGACCGTGCGCGCCGCCGGGAGATGAGAGCATGTCGCACCTCTGTTTTTCAACGCCTCTGGCTTTAACTGCTTCATTAGCGCCAAAACGCAATTTATTGTTTGAATTTCATACTAAAACTTTAAACATTTAAAAAGCTTAGACTTTGTTTCATATCAAAAGCAGGTTTGGCCATTTGAGAGCGAGAGACGCGCGTGAGTGACAGAGAGAGAGAGAGAGAGAGCAGGGAAAGGAAATGCAGTTGAAGGAATACGCATGTTTTAAATAGCTTAATTTAAAAAAAAGAAAAAAAGAATAACGACGCGCAACATGTGGTGGCCAGTGTTGATTCTGTGGCGCACCGCCACGAATTAGTCTATGTGTGGGAAACACTGCCATGACATGACAGTGCGTAAAGTTAATTAGCCTATAATGTAAATTACTTATTATTTTAGTTGAGCTTTCTTTCTTTTTGCAATAGGCATTAGTGAGCTAAATAGCAGAATGTTAGCCTGGGATAACCCAGACAACTTCCGGCAAATTTAGATTTGCTCTGCAAGTAGTCTGGCAAAGAGCCCATTCAAACCCATTTCTAAACCCTAGAAATCGCGGCACCAATCAGAAACATTGGGGCGGGCTTTACACGATGACGACAGCGCAGCGACATTGAAGCAGATTTGCCGCGTCTGTTTTAAGCGATTTAAACTTTTCTTTTTCGTTAAAACCCGAGCAAAGAACAACACTCGAAGCCTTCATATCTAAAAAAGATGTTATCGCTGTCTCACCGACTGGATTCGGCAAAAGTCTGATACCAGCTTGGCCCTTTGGTGGCTAAACGAATGGGTCTTAGAGAGAGCCCTCTGGTAGTGTTAATGTTTTACAAAATAGTTTTAAGTCCTTTTCAGGCGAGAATGTAGATGTTTAAAGCTCAAATATGCGGTTTATTTATAAAGAGAGCGCCTTTTTAAAAATTTGATCTGCCGTTTTCGGAGTTGTGAGCTCCAGTGGTTCAGCGGCGCTCAATCGATCATTGAGCCCGCCGAGAGGCGCCTTTCCTCGGCCAGTCCTTCTGCCGTCTGCCGCTGGCTCTGATGTCTCTGAAGTGGTTAAACATAAGATATGATTCGTCTCGTCTTGTGTAGATCTAACAGCTGATCGTTGCTCTCATTAATCTATAATTTGTTCCCAGACTGATCGTTTTGTCTGAGGGCAAAGTGAAGTTTCATAACTTTATATTTTTACGATATTAAACTTTACCGTTGTTATCTCCTAGCGCTGACTTTGACTGAATTGCTTTATTTATTGTATAGCTTCTTATACCTTTTACTTATACTTTTATAATTGCTATTGATGATCACACATAAACTGACATTTAACAAAAAGAGACTGGGTTGTGTTTTATGTCATATTTAATTTATTACAGTGATAATCATATAGCCTATATGTGTGTGTGTTTTTTAAAGTGTAAACGAAAAGAGGCTGGGTTTTTTATATTTCGTTTTGTTATAAACATGCATTGAAGATATGCATTGCCTGCACTACATATACAAATATATACTGAGTGATACTGTCAAGAGCATTGTAGGCGGACTAGTGTCCTCCCGTCCTCGGGAGTTTGATCTCCGGAGTCAAACTTGGTAAGTCACGGACGCAAGTCAGAAGTTCGCGTACGAAATATGTCATAAAACACCACTGCCTCATTTCATAAAAAAAAAAAAAAATTCTTAAACATAATAGCCACACGAATGTGGTTCAGGCAACGCGTAGCTAGGCCTACATTGATTATCTTATATATTTATAATAAAACGAAGTATAAAACACCCTGCCTCTTTTTGTTTACATTTTAAAAATAATATATTAAACATTAATATGTGGTTTAGGTAAGGTGACCAGATTTCTGAAATGGAAACCGGGGACATTTCCTATTTGAGAACACAAGTACAGACAAGAACGAATATTGAGAGACGCCAGAGTTTCTCCGTCGCTCTGCATACGTCATCTCCCTCATCGCTCTGATTGGTTTGAGGTCTATCCAATTGCGCCGAGAGGCATTTGAGCGACGCCCGTTGGTGACGCCCCATTGGAAATGATTTGTCTATGAAGCTTTGCCAGACCATAACTCAGTTACTACTGAGAATGGTCTGGTTTTAACCAGGCTAGCAGAATGTTGAAATGATGTGCCAAATTGCGTTTTTTATTACAATGATAAAATTGTACAGTAGCCTATTCAGGTATGGTCAGGTTTGCCAATGTGCGTTTTATTTAGGGTGTTTATTTATTTCGGTCCCTGTGCGCCGATTGGAGACGGAGTTCACTGCTGATATTCTGGGGATACAATATTCATAGCCAATAGGCTATACTAGTAGGGACTTTGGCCTTTAAATATCTTTGCTGCATTGGATCAGTATCTTTTCTAGAACAGGCAAGAGCTTTCTAGCCTCGTGGTTTGTGCCTCGCCTTAAAACAATCAGGCGGGCGGGTGCGGCTTTGAATATTGGTCAAAAAACGTTGGTGCGGATGGAAGGCGGACGGATGACGAGTTTTGTGATGCGCTTGCGGATGAAATAATAGCCCATCCGCGCATCTCTAATGGGCAGGTGTTTTTACAGATCTATTGATCTAATGGACAAAATAAGCTCACGCAATTTACATATGAACGTGACCGGAGACGACTGAGAAACACACGGAGAGCATCAGCTTTAGTTTCTGCTCTGACAGACACAAGACCAGCCGAACACTGTGAGTGTGTGTTAGACATCAGGAATGGAGAGGGAACATTGAGCTTGGGACGTTTCTCATCTTCAAACCTAACTTGGGTCTCCAACAAAAAGTTTAAATCCCGTCTGGTTAGCGCGTCCCATAATGTTTAGCATTAGGTCAGTAGGAGAAGAGTAGGGCGTCTTTTAGAGGCTGTTCCAGCGAATTAGACCCCGTTTACACCTGTATTTAGTGTCGTGCACTCATGATCCGATCGACCAAAAATGCATATGTGGGCGTGGCCGCATTAGCAGATAATGAGGTGCTAGCGAACGACTGACATCTCTCTCTTTTCAAACAGATTACATAAACTCGAATTACATTGTTTAAAACCTGACATTTCAACGTTTATTTAGACACATGTCTCATGTTTGTGTGACAAGTATTCACTAAGTTACAGTTAATTTTCTTTCTGAGCGTATCAGAATGGACTTCATTGAGAGAGGCTGCAGATGTTGCATCATGTTTGTTTTCTTTATTTAGCAAAAAGCACAACATTTTGTTTTTATTGTGAGTGTACACAAATAAAAGTAGAAACTTAACAGATTCGACACTTGCTTATGTGACCTAAATCGGCGGAGTATTTTGAGTCTATTTCACACTGATACGAAAAAAGCGAGTGCCGACCTCTAGGGGTTAATACCAGATGTAAACAGGACCCGTAATGAAAATGATTCTAGTTGTTATAAACACAAGCCAAAATTATGTAATTGTCTCTACAACTGTTTAACCAGTTTAAAACCAGCTAATTGCATAGTGCAACATTATTCATAATTAGAATACGTCCAATAAAGTGCAATGGCTTTTGAATGAGAAAACTGTAGTCTAAATGCTACTATATTTTTGTTTTAGACAGTCAGACTTTAGGAGAAGAGGATTTAACTTTTGCCACAAACCTCATGTTCACAAGCAGAAGAGTTTCTGCAGTCTGGGGAAACACACTCAGTGTGAGACAGGAGGCAGAGTGAGAGCTCTCCTCTTTAAATATGAAGAAGGCTGTAGTCTCAGTTGGCCATCGGAGTGGAGCCTGTCTACATCTCATTTAAAAGTAATTAGGCTTGCAATGCAAGGACCACTGCTATACCTGAATACTGCACAGATAAGTATTTGTAGTAATCGTTTATTGCCAAACATTTTACTGCAAAAGTGTCTTGTGTAAGCAATAAATGTATCACAATATCTTAGATATCTTAGCCATCCAACCAGGGTGTTTTGTGGTTCGGAGAATTGATCCTGGTTTTATCTGACCACAAAATATTATAATATCCTATACAGTTGGGTGACATAATCTCATGAAAACCTGTCTGGGTCGTAATTTTACCCAAACATAAAAATAAAAAAAAGATATTTTGCATAAAGAAAATGGGTCAGACATTACTTACTTATATAATAATAATCATAATAATAGTTACATATTATTTGTTAATAATAGTTAAATGGTCATTAATTACTCGCCCTCATGTCATTCCAAACCCGTAAGACCTTTGTTCATCTTCAGAACACAAATGAAGATATTTTTGATGAAATCCGAGAGCTCTGATCCCTCCATAGACAGCAATTTTATTAACATTTTCAAGGCCCAGAAAGGTAGTAAAAACATTGTTTAAAATAGTCCATGTGACTCCAGTGGTTCAACCTTAATGTTATGAAGTGACGAGAATACTTTTTGTGCGCAAAAAAACAAACAAAATAATGACTTTATTCAACGATTTCTTCACATCTGTGTCAGTCTCCTACACTGTTTACGTTGGTCAGATCCTGCGTCATCATCACACGCATGTGTCGTGGTGCTCACGTGAACAGCATCGGCCAATGGTAAGCCGGCGTTCTGACGTAACTCGGAAGCGCTGCACTGTATTTACTATGTCAACAGCGTAAGAGACTGACACAGATGTGAATAAATGGTTGAATAAAGTCGTTATTTTTGCGGGTTTTTCTCACAAAAAGTATTCTAGTCGCTTCATAACATTAAGGTTGAGCCACTGTAGTCACATGGACTATTTTAACGATGTTTACTACCTTTCTGGACTTTGAAAGTTCTAATTAAATTGCTGTCTATTAGGGATGTGACGGTGAGGAAATTTTCCCCCCGGTTAATAGATGTGTGACAACACCGTTAATACCGAAGGGGGTTTTTAAATCACTAATTCTAAACCGAAAGTAAAATGCGCACGGCCGCTCAGGCATTTATAATGGTGCGGAGCAAACAGAGTGTTTTCGATGAATTCACTGAACTGAAAACGCGGCAGTGGACGTGCACCGTGAATGCACAATTACAAACTAACATAAATAGGTGCTTTTATATTTCGCTTTGAAACCAAATCTTCCGCGATCATCTGGTCATTCATCTTCTGCCTCTTTGATGAATAAAATCTGACTCCTGCTGTGACTCTTGTTCAGCTCATGCTGTATTCATCAGACATGCTCAGTTTTTATTTGTAGAGTCTGTTCTCTAACTGAACTCAATTATTTTATTACTATTTTATTACTATAAAAAAAATCTAAATGACCGAGGGGGGCGGTAACACCGGCAACACCGGGTCTGAGAGCTCTCGGGTTTCATCAAAAATATCTTAATTTGTTTTCAAACGAAATTACGGTTTGGAACGACATGAGGGTGAGGAATTAATGACAGAATTTTAACTTTGGGGTGAACTAACCCTTTAAGGCTTGGTTAAGGTGTAACAGTGTAATTATCGTTGTAATTACCAGAATTTATTACAGCTGTAATTACATGCAGGTATTTTTTAAAACACAATGTAAAAACATGTATGTCCAAAATAAGTGCATTGTATCAAATCATTTGTATAAATGTTAGTACATAGTAGTTAAAAACACTTAAAGTCCCAATATGTAATTTTTCGACGCTAGAGGTCGCATATTCAAAACAAAGATGTATCTTGATGACGGCGAGATTTCGCAGGGCTTTTATTCTATCAGACGAGCGCTTCCACTTCTTCCGCTCGTGTGTATGTTTGTAGTTCTGCAACAGCTCTCTCTCTTTCGTAATGACTGCGACGTGGCCTCGCCCACTTTACTGCGTGTTCGCGGGGGCAGTGTTTATGTTAATAGCAGGTGTTTATGATGTCACCAACCCGGGAAGAAGCTTGTTGTAGCCCAAACCGGCCGTTTTTGTAGGCAATAAACTGCCATAACTTTAAAAGACAATATCTCCGTTTGCATTGAACTTTCAGCACTGTAACTTTGCAGATACTGTTTATGCTCAAGCAGCAAAATTACACACTAACTAAAGTTAAAAAAGTGAAATCGCATGCATTCACCCCTTTAAACAATAAGACTAACTGTGTTGAGCTGTAGAACAATGATTTGTTTCTGTCCATGAATGATCCAAACAGTTGCTCACCTGTCTAATAAAACACATCATATATTAAAGCGTCTTTAGTGTTGCCTTGGTTTCTACAAAAAAAAAATCGAGGGTAACGCGGGTATGATGTCATTGATAGGCGACACACGGTCCGTGTCCTGGTTAAAATCGCTTATTTCTCTGGATTTAAACATTCTTGGAAACATCTGGGATAATGTAAGTACACAAGTCAACAAAATATATAACACTGTTCTAGTGGTTTCTGGATTTTTTAATCCAAAAATCTTACATATTGTGCCTTTAATATAAAGTGGGACCAGAAAATTGATTATACATTTTTAAAGAATTTTTAATTACTCTTAATTTTTTTTATTCTGACAATTAAGCATTCTTCACTCGAAAAGGCATCCATACATTTTACGGGTTTTCTTTGTAATTCTCATTATTAGAATTATTACAATAATTGTAAAGACAGCACAATAAATACTATTAATATTGCATTTACAAAATCAAAACTTGTATACCTCTTTACTATGGGGTTTTTACCCAGGAAACGTGTTGCTTTTCCTAATGATTCAAACGTAGCAGCCGATGGTCACATTGATAGGGTGATCAGCCGGTCACCGCCTCCTCCTGTTACCCCCCCCCACATGCACGCTTTAGGACCTCAGTGAGAACACCATGAGCTCCCTCTGAAACTTGATCAGCTGCTGTCACTGTTCGACAATGTCACATTTGCGAAATGAGTGCTTTACACATTATTTTGAAATACTTGTTTTGTTTTACTTCAGTAAATACTACTGTATAATTTGAGAACAGGCGGATGTTTATTTCATATTTGTGAAAAAATTTGGACTAAACTAAGGTGAATTTTGTGCTAACAGCCTTTGTGTATAATGTTTCAAGGTATTAATTGTGCATCGTAATGCACTAATACATTGTATGTTCTCATAAATAATCATAACCACAGTTATAATATATTAAAACACTTATCTATTTATTGTTACACAAACACAGAACGAGAGAGAGAGAGAGAGTACAGTAGCTTGATGTCTCTCACATCTGACCTTGAGTGCCTCTTTCGGTCCAGTGGAACTCACATGCATCTGCAGCACTGCAGGGGAACACGCACAACGCTTACCTTCTTTTCAAACGGCTGCCAAGCACATTACCATTCCCCAGGCATTCTTACCAAATTTACCGCCCCATGCGGCAGGACTATTATTTAGAGAGGGCTGTTTTCTCTTCTCTTCTGTAGGCGGTTTTACGTTTTATTTAATTTGTAATTAAAAAAGCACTGGTATTGATTTAGTCATTCATGCATCACATACTGATGAGGATGACGGGTTGTGCTCCAACATGCTTTGTGGAGACTGATAAAGAAAACAAGATGTGTGTCATAATATCTGAGGTGTTTGAGATCAGCATGATCTCATTAGTGTTGGTAGGTATTCATAATAAGTTGTGTTAATATAAATCTGGTTTATTTTATTATATTATATTTGATTTTTTTCTGGTTTGTTTTATGTTTAATAATGCTAATGTTGTTTTAAATACATTTTGTTATTTATTTAAAATAGATTGACACTGGGATTGTACACTGAAACAATGTAAACATACAGGGCCCTATCATACACCCGGCGCAATGCAACGCCAGGCACGACGCAAGTGTTTTTTCTAGTTTCAGCCTGACGCAGTTATCATTTTCACGTCTAGCGCCACGTTGTTTAAATAGCAAATGCACTCGCACCCATCTGTTCACCCATGGGCGTGCTGGTCTGAAAACCAGGTGTGTTCAGGAGCATTGTTGGTGCGTTGCTATTTTGAGGAACTGAAAACGACTGCGCCATTGACCAACAAAAACCTGCTCTAAAGTCAATAGTGCAGTATTTTTTGTGTTATTTAAAGGGTGTGTTAGTAATATGAGCCTAGGCGGTGCACACTGTGCGTTGATTATTATACTCATGGGGCAGCAGCACACACACATTTTTAAATATTAAAAATAAAAGGATTCCTCTCTTGAGAAGCTTTCAGTCTTTCCGCCATGGTGCAAGCACCACTGGCTTTTAAAGGGAATGGGAGATGAGACTCGTTATTGCACGTTATGCCCAAAACACATCCATGACTCATTAGGAGACTAGGTATAACCCCTAGTTATATAGTAATACCGACTGTTTTTTCAATCGTTAAACTAGCAGAAGTGGATTCGGACACGCCCTATATGCACCTGCGCCATGAGCTTCAGACTATGCGCTCAGATCGGTAAAATAGGGCCCACTGTCAGAATCTAAACATAACATACACTTTTAGGCACTATAAACTAATAAGTTAGCAAAACCTTTAACGGTTATAAGTTACATCAAAGGATTAAGTTAGTAAAACTTTCGTACTACACAACCAGCTAGTGCTAACTTATTCAATTTGGTCAACTTCAGGTACACACAAAATGATTAATAATTTATTGATGTACTTGATGTAAGTTAGACCATCGCATCTAGTTAACACAATCAAATTAAATGAGTTAGCTTACTCAGTTTTTAACATATAATATTATGTGTATGCTTGTGTAGTACAAATCAAAATCTGAATTTACTACTTAATCTAGGAGTAAATAGGTCATGAACAGCAGTTTTTTTTATTTTATAATGTTCTTTAAGGTCCACGTATAATGTTAGCAAGTCGTGGCGCATTCAAGACTTGAAAGTAAACGGCCACTGCTATGACTTGGTAACAGTTTTGCATACTAAAATAATTTTCAAGGTCCCCGCCATTACATGTGTAGCCTGGTTTTACCAGACTCTCGTACATTTCATTTGTACATAGAGTCTGGCCACTCTCCATTGACAAGCGTTTACTTCCTTGAAGGCGGGTTCTCTGTTGAAGTTTAAAACTATTGGATCTGCCAGGAGTCACTCTGAATCTGCCTAACCAATCGCTAACGTTTGGTCGTGACGTATGTCACGCGCCGTTCGCCTTTGATTCTCACATTAACTGAGCACACCACCTCAGTATCAGTGATAAAACCTCGTGCATTCGGATTGTTATTTATTCACGGTGGAGGAGAGTTTTGTGATCGGAACGCGCTGCTCTCGTGGTGCATATATCGTGCAATCATAACATGATTGTATGCTGTCAATAAAATGTCATATGCTTAGTATGATAAGAATAAATGCTGCCTTGAATAACAGCCCAATTCAAATGTTTACGTGCTTTTCTTCTTTTATTTTTTGAGCGGTGGTGAAATATTTTGCTCTTGTAAACACTTGCCAGTATTTAAAAGAAATACAAGTCTAGAAATGCAAATTACAGCTCACGCAACCGCGCAGTGCTCTGAAAGGGTCTATTAAGGATATAAACAGTGAGTTTTGAAGTGATATATTCTTGAAAACTCAGAGATGTGGATTCGGACAGCAATTACATTACCACACGACCTTGGTGTTTGTCAAAAGTCGATAATTCAGCCTGGGTTTTTCTCGCGGGTGGTGGGAGACGGACGGCTTCAGCAACTCCTTCACCACTAACGGAGCGAGCTGGAAAAGACTTTTCCCGGACCACAACATCAGCAGTACAGCAGTGATTGTTCTTGCTCCGTGTAACGGGAGTTCGTTTGTTCAGGGAAGAAGGAGGCGGGAACCGGCGAACGTTTAACAACTTTTAATCAAATAATAAACACAAAATAAAAGTAAAAGCGGCAGCCCCTCACGGACGACTGCCGCGCACAAACATAACAAAACCCAACTTAAAATCCAGGCCTGGTCCTCTCTCGTCCTTCACCGGTGTCGCTCGGCCTTATATGCCTCCGTGCTCCCTCATGAGAGGACTCGAGACCGGTGTGTCTCAATCACGCACACCGGTCTCGCTCGCTCGTCCACCTCGCCACACTTTTAACTTCTGGACATTCGTCAGCGCTGCCACACACTCGCATCTTTCTCCGACGCCATTACTGAACTACAACTCAAACTAGCGCACGACATCAACGTCATCGCTCTCAGCCACTCCCTCTGTGCGCTGATTGGACCGGTAAAAATTTGTTCGGGGGAAAACATAAGCATACACCGCAGTCCCAGACGTAGTACTGAAGGAAAATGAAAATTGAGCGGAAGTACGTAGGAGGGCGGAGCCAGGCTATTACATGTGTGGAATTGTTTTGAAAACTTCCAATGTTGAAAAATGGCAACCGGAGAAATTGAGCCATATATGTTTGAGCCAGAGTCTGATTCCAAGGTAGATATTACAATATATTAGTGTTTAACCAAAGATGCTACAGAAAAGTATTTATATTATTACATGGTTGAAATATTTGTGAACTGTGAAACATTTATATGTATTACATATGCTTTACAAGTCTTGGTTTTGGCAAATAAAGTTTAGGAACTTGGAGGTACCACAGTTATAGTTTACAAACTTACAGTGTTTTGTGTAAACCAATTATGAATGAATGTACCATCATATTTCACACTGTCGTTCTTATAATCCTTGTTCATCACTTTCAGTAAAGTGAAAAAATGATCTCTTTGTTTAATGTGTGATTTTGCTTCGCTGTTTCTCCCGCAATTCTCCAACAATCCCCTATGTGTTTTGGTTTGATTATTGAAGACAATTTAATATATTATCTCTTCGTAGGTATGAACTTTCTTCTGCAGAACGGCCTCTCGCTGGAGGAAGATGTGGAGGAGTTCCTAGAGTTGTACCACGAGGCGTTCTGGGATGATGAGACCCTCAAATATTGCTTCTGGAGCGGGACTGATGACATCCTTGGCAAGATGCTGCTATTGAGGAAGTATCACCTTCCCGTCATCCAGTTATTATTTATGCCGTGGGTGTGCGGATCCTCCTTCATCGTTGGAGTCATTGAGAAAAAACAGACACACCACGAGCCCGCGGCTTGGCATCAGCATAGAGCCCCCCGCAAGAAGTTGACACCAATCGCCCCTCAGGCCAGCGCCAAGAACCAAGGTAGGTGTTTCAATGCCTCTTTTGGCATGACCATGAGATTGGGATGTATGGCTTCCCACTGTGGTGGCTCCTGCTCCACAGGACACCCACCTCAGGTATGTCAAAAGCAACTGTCCCCTTGGTGCCCCCTCATGCAAAGTATGGAGGCATGGCTAGCACTCTCCAACTTGTCATGCAATCAGGACAATCCGACTCAGCTGTGCAAGTTCGGCAGATGCCCGCCAGGGATCAGCAACATCCATTTTACCTCAGTAGCAGGCAAGTACGTCCCTGTCCTGAATGCAGAAATTGCAGTCTTTCTGGCGAAGGGTGCGGTGAAGCCTTTCTTTGTGGCCGAGATGAAGAAAAGGTTTTACAGGCCTTACTTCATTGTGCCACAAAAGGTCGGTGAGTTGCGGCCTTAGATCTGCAAGTTTTCCTTGGCAGCAGTTACACAGCTTGGGACAATGCATATGAGACTACTTCAGCACTGGCTTAAGATTCAAATCCTGAGAAAGGGCATGTTGCCACGGTACACACAACATGGCTATCATGCCAATCTGTTGCCGCACGTTCAGCCCTTGGACAGACTTTGCATTTCTACGTGCCAGGTATGTTGTTGTTAAAACAGATGCATCCAAGATAGCCTGGGGCATGCAGCCTCAGGATCCTGGACAGGACCCCGACTGTGTTGGCAGTACTGTTGGCCCTAAAGAGGTTCTGACTACTGGTCCAGGGAAAGCACGCGTTAGTCCGAATGGAGACCAAGTCTTGCTGGTGGCACCATACTGACCCACCCGGAGGTGTTTCTCGGCGCTCACACTCCACGCGACAGACCCTACCTTGCGATTTCCCCTTAGGAAGAACCTTATTTCCTACTACCTATTACTACTGGAACCTCCACATCTGGCCCCTGGATGGGACGTGGAAGACCTGAGTCGACTATCACTGGTGGTGATAGACTTAATTACTCAATCCAGGGCCCCCTCTACGAGGCGGCTGTATGCCTTGAAGTGACGTCTGTTCGTGAACTAGTGTTCATCCCAAGGCAAAGACCCACAGAGATCTTTCCTGCAGGAAAAGTTGGAGAAGTGCATCATGACACAATGGATGGTAAGTCCTTAGGTAAGCAGAACCTGATCATCAGGTTTCTGTGGTTAAAAAGGTGCCAGGAGGTTAAATCCTCTATGCCTTATCCCTTCTTGGGACCTCTTTGTGGTGTTACTGGGCCTACAGAGAGCCCTGTTTGAGCCACTGGAGTCAGTTGAGCTTAGTGCCCTCTCATTGAAGACCACGCTCACTTCCATCAAGAGGGTTGGGGACCTGCAAGCATTCTCTGTTAGCAAAATGTGCCTTGAGTTCAGTCTGGCATACTCTCACGTGATTCTAAGACCCGACTGGGCAATGTGCCTTTCAGGGATCAGGTGGTGAACTTGTAAGCGCTTATCTTTGTTGTGTCCAGTGCGTGCTCTTCGCATCTACTTGGGCTGTTCAGAGAGCTTTCAGATGCTCTGAGCAGCTCTTTGTCTGTTCTGGGGGACAACAGAAGGGGAAGACTATCTCCAAACAGGGGATTGCCTACTGGACATCTGTGGAGCAGAGGGCTGGGGTACACCAAATACCTTGGGTTGAGCCAGATTTGTTTATGGTTTTGTGTATTATCAGGTATGAACAGGTAAACTTTGGGCAACTGGCCTGGTGTATCGGTTGAAAACAGTGCCTTTCCCCTCTTTGAGGTGATAATGTGCACTTTTCTGTCCATGTGAGTTTGTGTCCGGCAAACCCTGGACACCAGCCTAGTCTCCACTTTCTCCACATTCTGCACTCATCGGTAGCTGAATTTGACAGATGAATTTGCTGTCAGGCTGATTACTCGTAGTATGCCCCTTTTTAGGTAAACCTTTGTACTTGGCTATGGTGCTCCATATGTGTTGATTCCCTGATGGTAATCCCATAAGATGTATTTCCACTGTTGGCTTTCCCTGTGGCTGCAGGACCCACCAAAGAGACTGCTTTCCACATGTGGTACTTTTGGTTGGTAAGTCCATGTGACGTATTTTCCAAATGTCAACCTCCCTTGTGGCTCTTTTTTTCTGCACAGGAAAAAGGTAACTTTGAGATGCCCTTCGACACTCCACCCCTCTGGCTCAGCTGGGCTCCTCCTTCCCACTGGTTCCACCATTATCCTCACTCCCACAGGCTCCAGCTCCACCTTGGCCCTTACGGTGTCACAGGTCTTCATTTGCTCACCTCTGCCTGGGTCTCCACCTCTCCCAGCTCAAACTCAGTCGGACGGGTTCCTGTCTTCACCCTGGCTTTTCCCTGCATTGGTTCCACCATGTGCCTTCATCCTGGTGACTCTGCTCTGGGTTGCTACCTGGCTCTTCCCTCTGTCATCTCCTCCCTGGCTCCTCCATCATCTATTCCCTGGCTCCTCCCTCCAAAGTCTCCTCTGAGTTTTTTCCCCCTCATTAAGGTGTACTTTCTGTTTACAGTGCGAGGATGCGCTTTCCAGGTGGGGGGAGTAATGTTAGGTTCTCATTCTGTTCTGTGGATGGTTTATTTTCTTGCTACTTCCATTTAGTTCCTGTATTTCTTTTCTGTGTCCAAAATAAAATACTACCCTACTATATAGTGTGTGAAAAACAGTACACCAACAGAGAAGTATGTTCAAATACATAGTAGGCTACTTGAAATACAGTAGACCAAAAGTACGGATGACCTACTACTTCCCCCAAGATTCTGAAGTGTGCATTCAATGGACAATACTATTCCATGAGGCCCCGGGAGAGGATTTGTGAATGGCATCTGTAAGTCACATGACCGTAAGAACATGGCGGATGTATTGCATCCGCATTTAATTCATACTACACATATTCATAGTATTTAAATCCCCGGTCCTGGAGGACCCCAAACTCTGCACATTTTGCATGTCTCCCTAATCAAACACACCTGATTCAACTCATCAGCTCATTAGTAGAGCACAGCTGATTGGTTCCTGCTGTATCAGTAGCCAATGAGCTTGGATGCTTAACCTTCAAATACTCAGGTAGCATTTGCTTTAGCAGTGCAGCGCGCTTTCAGAAACCCTCCACCTTCCCCAGCTCCACATGTATTGATCTGCTAGGGGTAATTCATGTACGCTCTATTGTACAGCAGCAGCATGTCTTACTTGCTCACAGCAGCGAGTCGTGTATGTATCGGCATGTAGCAAGTCCCGTACTAGCAATAACCTAGAGCAGCAGATCTATTCCGCCAAGACCAAACATATTAATATTGTCATACCCATTACCATGCCAAACACTCTGAGAGTTGTCATGACAGAACTTAATCACCATAATAACATAATAAATATAATATTGTCTGTTATGTGCTAAGACAACCAAAAACTAAATAAAACCCGCAATAATTCCTGCAGTCAGTAAAGCTGTGTTCTGCACATCAACACTATTTAAAATACTATTTAAACTTTTTTTTAAATGTATCTATGCAGCGTATTGTTTGCTTTTAGCCAAATTGAACAAATCAGGTTTAAACCCGAAATTATTTTCATTTGGATCTATATAAAAATGCACGTCATACTGCACTTCAAGGCAATACTAAAAACTATATATATGTGGGAGGAGACTGGCCAGCAATGAGTTTCAGGTGCAGGTAGCAGGTGACCAAGAAAGCAGCGACTGATAATGAGATTGGCATGTTTCTGAAGCTGTGCTTGACTGTGCAGCCTCTTTACCCTTTCATATAGGTATGTGCAGTTTTTATTTGTGTGATTTGTTTGTGTTAAATGGTTGAGTTTTGATAGTGCATTTCATTCTTATGTGATCCCCTTTTTCCTTTAGGCTGATTTATGAACAGGTTTAACTCTCTGTCTGGGAAGCGGGGCAGACAAATATTTATTGCTGCAGTACCTTCTATGGGCTGGCGGCCGTGTAGGAGTGTGAACAACCGGTAAATGCAATATACTTTTTACTGAGGCCGATTGGTTATGAGTTTGAGTCTGCAGTTGACCTTTCGCTAGTTTGTTTTCTTTTATTGCGGGTTGTGTTAACGTGTATTAAAGTGTATAAAAAGGGGCAGACCAGTCACTGTTCCTTGTGTATTTAAGTTTTCTTTTGTGGTTTATTTTTTCTCTTTTTACTTAATTTGATAGGGCGGGCCTGGTGTAGTGTGTATTAGACAGTTGGTACTATAATGGTGATTAAAGATTGCTTCTTGTTTGCGGTGTATGCTGTGGGTTTTCTTTTTCTCTCTTTTACAGGTGGCAGGCGGTGCATTAGAGCAGACCGACCCTTGAGGGGAGCTATTCCTTGCTTTTATGGATTTTATTACTGAGATATATTTTAATTGGTGTTTTAATCGTGTTAGAACAATAAAATTGTGATATTTTGATAATCTACATTTGATGCTTATCAAGTATAGTGATTTGTGGAGGGCTTCTCCTGCCTTAAATAAGGAGGAGGCGTAGTCAGCTCATATTTCCTACACTACACATATAAAATATAGTAAGAATGAGTACTTAAAGAGATGGTTCACAAAAAAAAGAAAATTACCCCATGATTTACTCCCCCTCAAACCATCCTAGGTGTAAATGATCATCTGTTCGGTGTCAGCAGGTTAAGATGTACGAAGTAATTCGGTGTTTGCCATGTTTCAGTAAGAAACAACATATCCAGGTTGTTGTCTGTAGTTAGTTCATTTAGATAAGGAGAGCAAAGTGATGCAGCTATATTTCCAGTTGTGTTGCAATTGAAGTTTGTCCTCCTATTTAAGTAAACAAGCGACCGTGGTGGACAACAGTCGCTCTGTAGACGAGACAGTTTATTCGTAGGTCTGTTATTTGACCAAATACGAGGAATACCAGTAGGTGATGACTGGTAAACTGTGAAAGACCTGCGGGTTGAACGATGCACGTAGCGCAGGCATCGTATAATGCCAAGTGAACGACAGTGCTCGTACGCCGCTACATCGAGGCGCGTATGCCCGTTAAGCACCATGAGTTCACCTGGGAGAAAGGCAGTTTCCATGTTGGAAGTTACTCCAAAAATGAGGAGAACCAAAAGTGGGGTAAGTGAAAAAAAGTTTTGATGTTTTATTATTAATAGCCACGAGAAAGCTAGCTATCAGCAAAACTATGTTAGCCAAAACCACAACCATCACAGCACCTAGGTGAGCCACCCAACCAGGCAGTAAGCACATAGGATGACTGATAAGAGGAGTGCAAACTCACCTCACAGTCAATCCAACAGCTGGAGGATAGAGGGGTTAGATGGCTCTTAGCAGACCGACAACCAAGCGTTTCAAGCAATAGAAAAATGTGTTAATCCAAGCAAGGTAAGTGAGTCCAGTTGCAGAGGATGTATTGACCAACAAAGCCAGAATAATCCTTTGTAGTTGACAGCAAAAAAACACAACCCAGCGTGGAGGGGCAGTGTTCCCACACCGGAAGTTCCAGTCAATGAAGCACCATAATGGATGGACATACTTTCATGACCTTCAAATTTTGGGCTGCCATTCACTCCCATTATAAAGCTTGGAAGAGCCAGGACATTTTTAAATATAACTCTGATTGTGTTCCTCTGAAAGAAGAATGTCATATACAAATAGGATGGCTTAAGGGGGAGTAATTTTCATTTTTGGGTGAACTATCCCTTTAATTGTTAACTTAGCAACATGCTATTGTCAGATTAAAGTGCTATGTGTGAATGGCCACTTAGTCAAGTCTCTCATATACCGAGTGACATTTTGATAGCGTCTAAAGTCATCTACTCATGAAGTTTTATTTCAGTTAGGAGATGTGGCCAACTACACGCATTGAAATGAGTCAGCTCAGTAGGTTTTAAGTAGCTTTCAGATGTTATACGCAGCTGAAACACCCCAAGGTCACCTGTTTCATTACATCATTACATTATACCCAAAAAACATAAATTCATTACACCATACAAATGCATTCAAGGTTATTTTGTAAATCATACTGCTGTTGGAGCGTTTCAGCACTAATGAATCATTTAATGACTTGATGAAAAACTCACCAGAAATTGACCAGGAAAGGGTGCTCTAGATTCTGCATGATCTGGAGCTCTTTGAAGACATTGCGCACCTCATTGCGCTCCACACACTGAAGTTTGTTCATATACTTCATGGCATACATTTTCTTTGTGTCCTTTTTCTGAACAATGCATACCTGGAAAAAAGGTAAATGGTAAGTGGGAATCCAAGGTTGCTGAAAAACTGTTTGGCAACTCTGTTGCACTCAATAGATTGCTTTGGTGCCTGCCCACTTTTTAAGTGGTGTTGGTTCCTTAATTATTTATTTCCTTACATTTTTCCCAAAACGATGAACCAAATATATAAGCCATGAACCAAACTAAACAGCTAGGTAGGGCTGCACGATATTGGAAAAAACTTTTCAACAATATTGCGACAGGGCTCCAGAGTGCGACTAAATAGTCGCATTTTGCGACAAAAATTTGAGAATGTGCGACTGAATTTTACATCCAGTCGCACATGTGCGACCAGTAAATTTGCCTGCTGTCGGTACTGGAGAAATTAAGAAAATACACTTACTAATTATAATTGATAGACGTTATGTCTGGCAAATTCTATCTTTGCCAGCCGTTTCTATATGAGATAATATTAAACCATTTGTCCGTGATGCATTTTTGCCATTCGCAATCCAGAAGAGAGAGAAAGCGAGCGAGCTACAGCGAACACACACCACAGTCAGCTTAATGAGTGACGATGGCCAAGAACTAAACAAAAGTTTAGTCTGCTTAAACTTTAGGGATGTGCTGTGATATTAATCTAATTTTATTTTCAATTTTGGCTTCCAAGAAAAAGATGGTATGAGGTAAAACTATTCCTATAGCCGTGTTCGTCGAGCTCATCCTTCCCTTCACAGCTGCGCTGTCATTTCTCCTTAAACCTAAACTAAACGTCAGATTCAGTGATAGTTGTAAACTGCAGTCTCTACTGTTGCTAAACTGCGGGATGTGTTTGATAATAAAGAGCTATTAAATGCACAATAATCCGCGCAAGAGACGCTGTTTCCAACTTAAAGGCGGCTTATGTGTGTGTGCTGCGAAATGGACCGGCTTGCACTTAATATTTTAGGCTTCGTGTGCGCGTCTAAACCATCAAATAAACAACAAATAGCCTGTGTCAAAATGAACAGATTGTAGAGTAGTTATTTTAACAGTTTATATCTTAAATGGGCATAAATAATCTTTACTGTAATATTAATGTTAGCAGACCTTCCGAATGCCGGCACACTGGTCCATTTACGCATAGATGTTTTATATTTTTGTTCAAACTTTTTGCAAAAGTTTTTCAAACTTTTATCAAAAAAAAAAAAAAAGTATAATAAAAAGAGCCGGTAAGAATACTGTTAAAGTATCGGATCGATAAGCAGTATCGGTAAGAGTAGTAATCCCATTAAAACCTTAACAATACCCATCCCTATTAGTAATACAGTGGAAATTAGTAGATTTGGTTAGCATGTTGATTTACGGTGTGCGCCCCTAAAAATTCTGGTTGTGCCCCTAAAATTTTCAGTTGGGGGCCACTGTGCTCCTAGTGAAAAAAGTTAGTCTGGAGCCCTGTGCGATATAAAAACAATTTCACCAGATGAATAGCTCTATTTGAAAGCAATTAATCATTCTAGAATAATTGGGAAGATTTTGTAGGGGAGTGAATTTGCATAGAAAATAATTAACAAATTACAAGCATGGATAAATACGATAGAAGAAAGATAATATTGTAAGCAGAGTTTTTCAGGTAAATCTAACAGTATTCAGGTGAAGAAATTCAATAATCAAATGTAAAATAGTCTTCACTGTATACATGAAATATAACTAATATAATTAATATACGATTTATCTTTGTTAAAGCTAAAAAAGTCATTTTCGCTTTCTCTTTTGTTGTATGATCATCATTGGTGACACAAACAGCTGCGGGTTATTAGGCTGCTGTCCCTTTAAGACGAATGCACAGACCTAATATAAATGACCCGCATCCGTTTTCTTTCTCAATTCTTTATCACATGCGCTCTGAACCGGGGTGGAGCTGCCCATACGGATCACGGATCAACTACGATCCCTACACCTATACGATGTGATTATCGTGGATGCGCACATCATCATATTGATGCTAAAATTATATATTGTGCAGCCCTACAGCTAGGACAAAGGTACAACACTGTGTACTTAATGGCCTTAGTGAGGAAAAGTCCCACAATTCCATAAAGCATTGCAAATGAAATAATCGAATAAAGTTTTTGGGTGAAATATAAAATTATTAATTTGATTATATCTTTAGAAACAAAATATTTAGCAAAATATGCATTTATATACAAATATGTATGTATTATAAGAGTGTAGGGAGGCTGATTCAATAACATCCTTCGTGGTGCTTCATGCAGAGGTCTTTTGGTACAATTTGGTACTCTCTGATTGGTGGAGTTTCCTGTATAGCATTATGGGTAATGTAGTTTTCACCACAAATTCTGCTGTCTAAGGCCCTGTCCACACGAACACGGGTATTTTCAAAACCGCAGCTTTTTCTACGCGGTTTAGCTGTTCGTCCACACGCAAACGCAGTATCCGGTTACTGAAACTGGACTTTTTTGAAAACTCCGGCCAGGGTGAAGTTTTTTAGAAACTCCGGTTACAGCGTTGTCGTGTAGACGGAGACGGAGATTTCGGCTTGTTAAGTCGAAATGTGCGCCGTTATCGCTTTTGTTTATGAGTGGAGTCTATGCAATTGCGGACGTAACTTTTAATAACTCTGCTAACATCGCTTATTACATACAGATACATGCGCAGTTATCTCATTTTATTGCAGAACAGAGGTGCCAGAATACAATAATACAACATAGTAAGGCAAGTGTGTGAAGCTTCAGTCCACTTGAGCCCTGCCCCTGTGTATACAGTTACCTGTCACTGATTCCATAGTAAACTTGTAGAAGGGTTTCACTGAGCCCATGGCATCCCTCAGTCAGTGCATCGGTGCCGTGGATGGGACCCATGTGGAAATCAGGCAGCCAATCATAGCGCGGTTTTGCGATTTCATGTGGACAGAGATTTCTTTAAAACCGTGCTTGTGTGGACGCGATTGTTTTTTAAAACGGAGGAGGAAAAACTCTGGTTATAAAAATACCCGTGTACGTGTGGACTAGGCCTAACCAAATTCATTAAAATAATGCAAACAGATGGCTTTAACAAGAGCATATACCATTGATTAACAACCTCGGTAATCATAACCGATCTGTCTTTAAAGGTTTATAATAGGGGTGTGCGATATACACTCACCTAAAGGATTATTAGGAACACCTGTTCAATTCCTCATTAATGCAATTATCTAATCAACCAATCACATGGCAGTTACTTCAATGCATTTAGGGGTGTGGTCCTGGTCAAGACAATCTCCTGAACTCCAAACTGAATGTCCGAATGGGAAAGAAAGGTGATTTAAGCAATTTTGAGCGTGGCATGGTTGTTGGTGCCAGACGGGCCGGTCTGAGTATTTCACAATCTGCTCAGTTACTGGGATTTTCACTCACAACCATTTCTAGGGTTTACAAAGAATGGTGTGAAAAGGGAAAAACATCCAGTATGCGGCAGTCCTGTGGGCGAAAATGCCTTGTTGATGCTAGAGGTCAGAGGAGAATGGGCCGACTGATTCAAGCTGATAGAAGAGCAACTTTGACTGAAATAACCACTCGTTACAACCGAGGTATGCAGCAAAGCATTTGTGAAGCCACAACACGCACAACCTTGAGGCGGATGGGCTACAACAGCAGAAGACCCCACCGGGTACCACTCATCTCCACTACAAATAGGAAAAAGAGGCTACAATTTGCACGAGCTCACCAAAATTGGACAGTTGAAAAATGTTGCCTGGTCTGATGAGTCTCGATTTCTGTTGAGACATTCAGATGGTAGAGTCAGAATTTGGCGTAAACAGAATGAGAACATGGATCCATCATGCCTTGTTACCACTGTGCAGGTTGGTGGTGGTGGTGTAATGGTGTGGGGGATGTTTTCTTGGCACACTTTAGGCCCCTTAGTGCCAATTGGGCATCGTTTAAATGCCACGGCCTACCTGAGCATTGTTTCTGACCATGTCCATCCCTTTATGACCACCATGTCCCCATCCTCTGATGGCTACTTCCAGCAGGATAATGCACCATGTCACAAAGCTCCAATCATTTCAAATTGGTTTCTTGAACATGACAATGAGTTCACTGAACTAAAATGGCCCCCACAGTCACCAGATCTCAACCCAATAGAGCATCTTTGGGATGTGGTGGAACGGGAGCTTCGTGCCCTGGATGGGCATCCCACAAATCTCCATCAACTGCAAGATGCTATCCTATCAATATGGGCCAACATTTCTAAAGAATGCTTTCAGCACCTTGTTGAATCAATGCCACATAGAATTAAGGCAGTTCTAAAGGCGCAAGGGGGTCAAACACAGTATTAGTATGGTGTTCCTAATAATCCTTTAGGTGAATGTATATCATCTGCGATAATATCGTTATTGTTGTTTTAACAATGTGCGATCTGATATTATCGAGTATGTTCCTCACACCCAAAGAGTGCATGCATACACTACGTGTAGTCTAGCAGGTTAGACTAGTGCGTGTATGTGCACGCTTTTACAATGTGATTTAGTCTATTAAAAGGCTAAAATGTCCTCCAAATTCAAGATAAGTTAGTTAATCAATATTACACGAAGAGTACCGTTTTTCTCCAGATATCAGCATGAAAACAAATTTTTTATATTGAAGTTCAATAAACAAGAAGTTAATATTAAGTTACTTACATTTTAGACGCCATTTTTCCTGTTTTTCGCTAACAGAAATAATTCGAAACAAAGCCACATCACTGTTGTGCATCTCTAAGCAACACACGGCAGGTGTTTCCTTACCGAATGAATCAGCTTTTTGAGCAAATCGGTTAAATCAATGATTCAATGACTCAGCCGTTTGAATCTCAATGACTCACTCATTAACAGTGACTTATTTCCACCTACTGTATTAATATCACATCTAAAGTATATTTTCATGTTTTAAATCATTTCAAATATCAACATTCATTGTTTCATATTTAAAACATCAAAACATTATGCATGAAACATTAATTGCAGATTATTCATTTGTCACCTCTGAGCTGCATTAAAGGTGCAGTGTGTAAATTTTAGCGGCATCTAGTGGTGAGGTTGTGAATTGCAATCGCCCACCGCTCACCCCACCCTTTCGAAGCCCTTAGAGATGCTACGGTGGCCGACACAGGACAAAGATGTTGTTGTCTGAGACAGCAGAGAGTGACTAGCGCTCTGTAGAGAAGTTTGTCCATTTAGGGCCACTGTAGAAACTTGGCGGCGCAAAATGGCGACTTCGCTGTAAGGGGACCCGCGGTGTGTGTAGATAGAAATGACTCATTCTAAGGTAATAAAAACCTAACGGTTCATTATGTAAGGTCTTTATACACCACTGAAAACATAGTTATGTATATTATATTGCATTTATGTCATAAACAGATTGTGTAAATACTAGGGATGCAACAATACAGTTAGTCCACGGTTCAATACATACCTCGGTTTTTAACCACGGTTTTCGGTTCGGTTCGGTTTTTTGTTATTCTATTCTTAGGCGACAGGAACAGCAAGAGGTTAAGGAGAAAAAAGAAAATTTTTTTATTGCAATACTCTCTTTATTTTACTTAAAAGAATTGAACAACCTTACTTAAACTTTAAACTTTACTTTAAAAAAAAAAAACCTTGTACACATTCCTAGTGTATTGTATAATATATAAAGATTTACACTGGCAGCTCAGAGCTGTACAGCAGCATTTAAGTATGAAATTGAATGAATAAATGTAAAAATAAAACACTACATAGACTTCACTATAAAATATTAAAGCTGCTGTATTAGTTTTTCAGTCAAGAGCAGTGAGTGATTTTCTCTTTGTCTTTTGTTGTTGTATTAACATTAAAGGGATAGTTCACTCAAAAATGAAAATTCTGTCATCGAGAAATGAATACAGGTTTGGAACAATATTAGAGTGAGTAAATAATGACATAATTTTAGAGGTGAACTGTCCCTTTAAGGACAGCGTGTTCACTACTGCCCTGTAGTCAATTTAAGACCTCCGTGTATCTAATATAAAAACACACGCGATTTTACTTTCATTTTAGACATAACCGACTGTGTTTATGTTAACCTTGTGTGTATTTAACAGTATTAGCGCAGTAAGACGACTACTTAGTCCAGTAATCAGGTTTTTGACAGGCGTTTAGTGCGAGTGCTCGGAAAAGCGCGTTTTAAAACCGCGCACACGAATGAGCCGGCAAGGCTTTAAAACGCATGCAAATAATGAACATTCGTGATTGTGAATAACTATAATGTTCCGTGAGTATAATCGTGAGTATAGCTCTCCCACTAACGCGTGATGTGAATGTATGTCACAATGTTCAGTATTGGGATGGAGGCAAATGATAGAATTTGCAGAAAAATAATTAATTCAATGCAAAACCGAAAAACCGCAATTCACAAGCGCGTATTGAACCGTGAATGCCGTACCGAACGGTTCAATATTATATTGAGAATTGTGGCATCCATAGTAAATACATCTAAATTCCACTGCAAAGATAAATTATGTTGATATAGATTTAATTTGATTAGTAACAGCCCTATTGTGTCTTATTATTAGAATTAAATGTATTGATTAAATGTAAGAATTTGACACAAAAGATGATGCATACATATAATTAGGTTAAAAAAAGGCTTTATAAAGGTAAAAATCCCCATAAAATATAGTCCAATTATCGTATCGATAAAATCCCAGACAATATCGAGATATCATTTTTTGTCAATATCGCACACCCCTGGTTTATATACCATCATTAAAAATCCACTTTTCTATGGAGAAATCAACATAAATAGAATCTAGAGAATTGAAACATTGAATAATGCACATTAATAGACAGTTACAGTTGGTTAGCCATACTATGGAGTCAATATAGTAGTAATTAACCGTCTTGAGGCCAACTGGAGCACTTATTCTTCAGTTAATTGAATTCTCCAAATGAAGTCTTAATCTACACATTATCAATGTTTCAAGCACAATCAATGAAGGCCACTGATGATTCGCTTTGGCCTCAGTACCATGAGCTTCGATGTGTTTGTTTTCAAATAAATATAAAGCAAAACTTACTTTCCCAAAGCTGCCTTTACCAATGGCTCTCAAGATCTGAAAGTGGTCAAAATTGACTGTGGAGAGACAAAAATGTAACGTAGCAGTTAGTGCATTTCAAGATGCAATGATTTCTTCTGTGAAACACACATACAGAAAACGATATTTGACAAATATGTATATCTTCTTTTTTTCAAGCTCCAAAAAGGACAGAACATATAACAATAAGCGTGTGTTGAGTCTGTCCAGCCAACACTGTAGCAGATGGGAGGAACAGAACCGATTCAATCCCTTTTTCTCCCCCAGGGACAATTACTCAGCTGAATTGTAAATAAAACAAGCTGACAGCAAATTGAAATTTCTTCATGAAGTAGCTCATCTGATTTAAACAGTTTTGCAGTCTGACTCAAAGTATAATCTCTCTCCTCATCTGCAGCCAAACTCATCATCTGACCAGTGAATGAACCCCGTCCCGTCTCTCTCCGCACTCCAAGCTGAAACTGCAGTCCAAGGCAGTCTAATATATGCTGTCAGCAGCAATTACAGTTTGATGGTCACTACTCTGTGGTCACTACTCTGTTGGTCAGCAAGCATGCTCATAGTCTCACAGTGTATGCTTTTTGTCTGATGCATATTGGCAAGAGCTTTCTCAAAATGACTGGTAGACTTTAAATATCCAAATTTTTTCCACAGAATGCTTTATTTTACCCCAATGTCTCGAGTCAAACAACACAAAGCATGGATAAATAAAGACATTGAGGTATTATTGTATGACATAATTGTGAGTAAATATGTACAGTATGTTCACAGTGTACTTACCCAACTAAATGGACTTAAAGTGGGTTAAGATTACGTTTAGGGTTAGGATTGGGGTTAATACCAATTACCCAGTTAAGTTCATAATATGTACATGCAGAACAGGACTGTAAAATAAAGTGATATGAATTTTGGGGAGAACTTAAAGGAAATATCCTTACTCATTCAGAAGACCTCAACTCTGTGTAGTAAAATCAATATACGTGTAATTCATAGAAGTTGCCCACTTACACCAAGCCAGTGCAAACAAAACTTTCTTGGCCTCTACTATTGTTACTACTGGTATTTCGGTAACACTTTACAATAAGGTTGCATTAGTTAACATTAGTTAATGCATTAGTTAACATGAACTAACCATGCTCTGTTCAGAATTAGCTAATCTTTGTTAACGTTAGTTCATATAAATCCAGCTGTTCATGGTTTGTTCATGTTAGTTCACAGTGCATTAAGATATGTTAACAAGATTTGAATAATGCATTAGTAAATGTTGAAATGAACATGAACAAAGATAAATAAATGCTTTATAAGTGCAGTTCATTATTAGTTCATGTTAACTAATTAACTTTATTGTAAAGGGTTACGGGTATTTCTTGCTACTTAAACTCCATAAATAATGTAAAGTGGAAAGGGTTTTAGAAATGTTTTTAGAAATACACTGATCAGCCATAACATTAAAACCAATCTGGTACTGTAGCTCAAATTGCTGAAAGGCTTAAAGTTGCCCATGATAGAAAGGTTTCAGATAAACTCTGCCTTTGCTCCTCAAGCCCCAGTTGGCCCACTTTGGAGCAAGGTATTCGGTAGGCCAAAAGCTCCTTGAACTTTGGCCCGAGGAACCCCCAATAAGGCTCAATCAAGCCCTGGAAGTGGCGGTGGAAACGTGACTGGCCCTGGCACGCACTAGCACGCTCACTTTTGGCCTGATAGAGGAAACCCTGCTAAAGGTGTTCCCTGATGGCAGTGGCCTCTTTCAGCAGGATGATGTACCCTGCCACACTGCACAGAAATGGTTTGAGGAACATGACATGACATCTATGTGATGTGCTGGACCAACAGATCTGATCCATGGACCCCACCAATAGCCAATAGCGTTTAATTTATATCACAGCTCTAACCGTTTCTTCTCCTGATCTCCTTCATATCGCTCTGCGCTATCGTGACTCTGGACCAGAGCTGCGGCGGTTCGCATGACACTAACTGAATAGTGCGCTGTCTGATCAATCCCTATCCCCTATATAGTGTGCTGACTGATTGTTCCCTATCCCCTATATAGAGCGCTGTCTGATCGTTCCCTATCCTCTATATAGTGCACTGTCTGATCGTTCCCTATCCCCTATATAGTGCGCTGTCTGATCGTTCCCTATCCTCTATATAGTGCACTGTCTGATCGCTCCCTATCCCCTATATAGTGCGCTGTCTGATCATTCCCTATCCCCTATATAGTGCACTGTCTGATCGTTCCCTATCCCCTATATAGTGCGCTGTCTGATTATTCCCTATCCCCTATATAGTGCACTGTCTGATTGTTCTCTATCCCCTATATAGTGCACTGTCTGATCGTTCCCTATCCTCTATATAGTGCGCTGTCTGATCGTTCCCTATCCCCTATATAGTGCACTGTCTGATCGTTCCCTATCCCCTATATAGTGCGCTGTCTGATTATTCCCTATCCCCTATATAGTGCACAGTCTGATCGTTCCCTATCCCCTATATAGTGCACTGTCTGATCGTTCCCTATCCCCTATATAGTGCACTGTCTGATCGTTCCCTATCCCCTATATAGTGCGCTGTCTGATTATTCCCTATCCCCTATATAGTGCGCTGTCTGATTGTTCCCTATCCCCTATATAGAACGCTGTCTGATCGTTCCCTATCCCCTATATAGTGCGCTGTCTGATCGTTCCCTATCCCCTATATAGTGCGCTATCTGATTGTTCCCTATCCCCTATATAGTGTGCTGTCTGATTGTTCCCTATCCCCTATATAGAGTGCTGTCTGATCGTTCCCTATCCACTATATAGTGCACTGTCTGATCGTTCCCTATCCTCTATATAGTGCGCTGTCTGATTGTTCCCTATCCCCTATATAGTGCGCTGTCTGATCGTTCCCTATCCCCTATATAGTGTGCTGTCTGATCGTTCCCTATCCTCTATATAGTGCGCTGTCTGATCGTTCCCTATCCCCTATATAGAGCGCTGTCTGATCGTTCCCTATCCCCTATATAGAGTGCTGTCTGATCGTTCCCTATCCACTATATAGTGCACTGTCTGATCGTTCCCTATCCTCTATATAGTGCACTGTCTGATCGTTCCCTATCCCCTATATAGTGCACTGTCTGATCGTTCCCTATCCCCTATATAGTGCGCTGTCTGATCGTTCCCTATCCTCTATATAGTGCGCTGTCTGATCGTTCCCTATCCTCTATATAGTGCACTGTCTGATCGTTCCCTATCCCCTATATAGTGCGCTGTCTGATCGTTCCCTATCCCCTATATAGTGCATTGTCTGATTGTTCCCTATCCCCTATATAGTGCACTGTCTGATCGTTCCCTATCCCCTATATAACGCACTGTCTGATCGTTCCCTATCCTCTATATAGTGCGCTGTCTGATCGCTCCCTATCCTCTATATAGTGCACTGTCTGATTGTTCCCTATCCCCTATATAGTGCACTGTCTGATCGTTCCCTATCCCCTATATAGTGCACTGTCTGATTGTTCCCTATCCTCTATATAGTGCGCTGTCTGATCGTTCCCTATCCTCTATATAGTGCGCTGTGTGATCGTTCCCCATCCCCTATATAGTGCACTGTCTGATCGTTCCCTATCCCCTATATAGTGCACTGTCTGATTGTTCCCTATCCCCTATATAGTGCACTGTCTGATCGTTCCCTATCCCCTATATAGCGCGCTGTCTGATCGTTCCCTATCCCCTATATAGCGCGCTGTCTGATCGTTCCCTATCCCCTATATAGAGCGCTGTCTGATCGTTCCCTATCCCCTATATAGCACACTGTCTGATCGTTCCCTATCCCCTATATAGTGCACTGTCTGATTGTTCCCTATCCCCTATATAGTGCACTGTCTGATCGTTCCCTATCCCCTATATAGCGCGCTGTCTGATCGTTCCCTATCCCCTATATAGCGCGCTGTCTGATCGTTCCCTATCCCCTATATAGTGCGCTGTCTGATCGTTCCCTATCCTCTATATAGTGCACTGTCTGATCGCTCCCTATCCCCTATATAGTGCGCTGTCTGATCGTTCCCTATCCCCTATATAGTGCGCTGTCTGATCGTTCCCTATCCTCTATATAGTGCACTGTCTGATCGCTCCCTATCCCCTATATAGTGCGCTGTCTGATCGTTCCCTATCCCCTATATAGTGCACTGTCTGATCGTTCCCTATCCCCTATATAGTGTGCTGTCCGATCGTTCCCTATCCCCTATATAGTGCACTATGTGCCATTCACCATGTAGAGAATAGTAAATGTGTGAACAAGTGGCCGATTTCAGTCACAGCGTCAGCGTCTATTTATAATGTGGGGGCGGGGCTTCAGATTCTAGAGAGCGTTTGATTGGACAGAAAATCTGATGAAAAGCTGAAGTGCAGAGTGATGTCATCAAATCATTGATTCACATTGGCAGATTTGAGAGACTGTAAGTTTTGAACACTTATATCTTCTAAATGTGATGTTTGTCATTGTATTGGAGCACAATAGCTTATAGATAACCGTAAGGCTAACATATTCATACTAAAAGCCAAAAAACGTCCATTTTGATTTCAAGGGGACTTTAAAGGATCTGCTGCTAATGTCTAGGTGCCAGATACCACTGAGGTCCCAGAGCTGTTTTGGCACCTACACAATATTAGGCAGGGGCTTTTAATGTTGTGGCTGATCAGTATCTGACAGGAACACAAATATGATGCAATATAAATTACATAATTATTATATATGAATTATGGTCTGACTCTGAGGAAAGGTCGTTTTGTGATTATAAATGTCATAGTTTTAATAAAATTAAGAGAAAATTAAAATGAAGTACTTTTAATATGGTATTTTTGTAAAGAACATTCTGGTGATAAACTTCAAAGTTTAAATGTAGTACTATTTAAAAAAAGAAAGGTACATTTGAGGGACATGTTTTGTCCCATATCTCAAGAGCCATTGAGTGATGAACTATTGAGTGTGGGCAAACGATCTAGGACAGCCACTTAGAGAACGCTGACACCCTTTTTCACAGTGACTTCCAGAGGGGTCATAAGCTTGTCCTAAATAATAAATGCCCCAACTTTAAGAGGAAATTCTTACCACAAAGTGAAGACCAATTTCCAAATTAGTGGTGCTTGCTATGGACATGAAGGCTGCCTCAAATCTTGCATATTGTGCAATTACTTTTCCAAGCAATCTGACTCCTATATTTTCACATGGCATACTTTAAAACGGGCTAGCAGTCAAAAACAGCTTCTGTCAGACAATAATAACAGGCTACCGGAGTGAAATCACTATCATACACACCTCTGCTCATCATGCATACTAAACAGTATACTGTGTCCAAAACTGCTGACACGTTCACTCATTCACTATGCGCTACACAGTGGGATGTGGTGGATTTATAATTCACGTTTTAGTCAAATATAATTATGAATGTATATTGGATTTTATATTTATATTTAGTTAAAGTCATGTACAAAGACTATAAACTCTACCTAAAAAGAAGCAACCACATTATTTTTGTATGTTTATATTAATATTTAGCAGTCAAATAATTTTTAAACAAATTCCTTGCAAATAAAAAAAATTGGCCTGGTTCCACAGACAGGGCTTAGACTAAGCCAGGATTAGGCCTTAGTTCAAATAGGACATTTCAGTATCTTTTATAAACGTGCCTAAGAAAAAACATTACTGTTTGAGACAAAACAATGGCACTGATATAACACTTTTCAGGCAAGTTGCTTTGAGTTACAACAGATCAAACATGCATTTTAGTCTGGGACTAGCATAACTGAGCATGTAACTCACAAAAATCTGTTTTTTTCTTTACATGCAAACAAATAACCCGACAATGCAAAATGTAATAATTTGAGTATCTGACTCCAAGTATTTCATTTGTTATGTCGGTTGTTATGTGAAATAAAGCATTAAAAACCAAAGTAGAGTATTGCAACATGACTCATATATTATCTCCTTACAGTATTTTGACTGTAGCACTTCTTCTAATAAGAGAGCACTTTTATCATTTTTGAGTCAAGAAAGAGTCTGAGTTGCGATATATTTCCTCCTCCCTTACTGCAAAACGCTCGTTCTGTCTGGATGCGCTAAAATCCACAGTAAGGATTCCTGTCACATTTCACACCTGCGCACTTCAATAAGCAAAAGAAAGCAGGTTAATGCGTTTTCATGCTGGGGGAAATGGGCGTAAGGGGCAAAAATCTAGCTGTGGCGATTGGTTTATGCTTAAGCCGTTTATGATCTTACTCCGATAAAGAAAACAGGTTAACGCGTGTACATGATCAAATGCGTTGTCGGCTTATTAAACATAATCAGGTTAAACATTTTCATTACGAGATCTCAAGATCTTCAAGATCTCCTTCTAATGCTGCGTTCACACCAAACGCGAATAGAGCGTCAAAATCGCGTCTAGTTGGACTCTTGAACATTTTGAATCCATTCACGCGTCCACAGCGAATTGGACGCGCGTATAAATTTAGTTTTTGAAGCAAAATAGACGCGCGTTCAAGGCGCTCCAAGAGAAATATGTCATAAAACACCACTCTGCCTCTTTTCATTTTCATTAAAAATATATATTAAACACTAATAGCCACACAAATGTTGTCCAGGCAACTCCTACATTATCTTTACTGCATGTATATTTAAATATCCTTAAAAAATAAAGTTATGAAACTTCTCTTTGCCCTCAGTCAAAACAATTTGGCAGACAACAAATTATAGATTCATGACACCAAAGATCGCCTGTTAGATCTACACAAGATGAACCACTACAGGACATCAGAGCCAGCGGCAGACGGCAGAAGGACTGGCTGAGGAAAGGCTGATCTCCCCGGGGTTAATGAGCGAGTGCGCGCTGATCGCCTGGATCTCACAACGATTATTTTTTTTAAATAGGTGCTCTCTTTATAAATAAACCACAGATTTTAGCTTTAAACAACTACATTCCCACCTGAAAAAGTCTTAAAACAACATTTTGTGGCACAATGGTAGTATTTTTAAATTATGCAGGGTTTCTCATCACGTCACTTTACCACGTGACCGCAGCGAGCAGGCTCCTGATTGGTTAACGCGGCGCGAATTGACGCCAAAGTTCCGATTTTTCAGAAGACGCGAATTCGCTTCAAACGCGTGAATGAGGCGGAATCGAGTCCATCGCGCCGAAGGACCTCCAGACACACGTCAACGCGTCTTTCCATTTACTTAACATGGAAATCACTCGCTCCAGACGCTCTATTCGCGTCCGGTGTGAACGCAGCATAAGCCCTGTAGGACCACTTCCGTCCTTGTGAGAAAATCCTACATGGCGTTCGGCCAGGCAGGTATGGCGCTTCATACCATGGCCATTCTTCAGGCCTACCAAGCGGACATCCTTAAGGGTTTGGTGGCTGTTGAACGCCATCTTTGGTTGAATCTTGAGATTTGTGAAAAGGAGAAAGTCTTCCCACTGGACCCCCCTATCCCAGTTAGGTTTATTTGGAGATGCGGTCAGCTCAGTGGTCGATAAATTCTGCACTGCTTCATGCCTAGGAGGGCTTGTGAACCTCCCACTACTGCGAGCTCATGGACCGCCTCGCACACAAGAAGGAGACCTCTAGATGAGCCTAGACATCCCTCACCTCGCACAGTATGGGGAGCTGTCAGAGGACGCCACAGGCTTTCCTCCAGTAACTTTAGCTTTGTCCCTACCCCCTCTCGCTTGCAGCCACAGAGAAAGTCTGGCGGCTGGGTTCCTGCCAGTGACCATTCCTATGCAACCCTTTTCTTACCACCTGGCAGCGTGGAGGCTTCTGACAGGTGTGTCAAGCTGGGTTCTCTGTACGATCCCATATTGGACCTATGTCGTCTGAATTCCTTCTACAAAGGAAAACTCAAGATGCTGATGTTAAAATCTATCCTGGTGTTTGGATGGGTAAGCTTCTCTCGTGGCACATACACTGCCTAGAGTTGTGAGCCGTGTCTCTTGCTCTGGATCACTTCCTTCAGGCACTGTCATGTTATTGTCAGGACATGCTCCTATGGGTTCAAGACAGGTTCCTTTCACTGAGAGCAGTCCACTTTCCAGGAGCCTGGAAGGACTTCCTGTCTAGACAGAAACTCAGGTCGGGAAGTGGATGCACCGCCAAACGGTGGCTCAGATTTGGAGCCTTTTTGGCGAGGCGGACCTCTTTACGTCACAAGACTTGACTCTGGGAATAGATGCCTTGGTTCACCCATGGCCGGATTTGAGGCTATATGCATTCCCTCCGGTAAAGGAAATCCATGCAGTGCTTTGCAGAGTGAGGGAGTGCGGAATTTACCTCCTGTTGGTAGCCCCCTTCTGGCCATCCCAGACATGGTTTTCGGAGTCGAGCTCCTTGATGGAAGGGCACCGTTGTCTTGCTCCAGGGCAGGATTTGGAATCCTCAACCCGAGATATGGAGGCTGTGGGTGTGGCCGTTGGGGCAGTCACTAATAGCTTCTGGTCTTTCCGCTAAGACCATTGATGACCCTTGTGCGCCTTCTACTAGACGGCTGTATTTTTCAAAATGGAAGGTTTTTGAATCTTGGTATACAGATCGTGCAGTGGAGTTCAGTGCTGGAATTCCTGTAGAATAAGTTTGCGGCCTGAGCAGCTGCAACTACTTTGAGGGTTTACGTCGCGGCCATTGCTGTCTGTAGGGAGTCAGACGAGGTCCCCTTAGGTAGACACGCCTGGTCTCTTCTTTTATGCATGGAGTTAGATGCTTGAGGCCTGCGTGTCCGGTTGGTGTCCCCACCTGGGACCTGTCAGTTGTTTTGGAGGGGTTATTGGAACCTCCTTTCGAACCTTTGGAGTCAGCTCCTGACCGGCTTCTGACTCTCAAGGTGGAGCTTTTGTTAGCATTAGCCTCTCTCAAGCATGTGGGGGATCTGCAGGCTCTTTCTGTGAGTGGGCCTTGCGTGGAGTTTGCCCCGGGTCTTGTGAAGGTGTTTCTGTGACCCAGGCCTGGTTATGTCCCCAAAGTTTTGTCCACGTCATTTCACTCTCAAGTGGTCATGCATCATTCTTTCTGTCCTTCTCCCTTTTCCTCCACGGAGGAGTAAAGGCTCCATTTGCTTTGCCCTATTCAGGCTTTAAAGGTGTACGTGGACCGCTCTGACCAGTGGCATAAGCCGTCTCAGTTGTTTGTATGCTTTGGGGTCAGCCGCAGAGGACTCGTCACCTCTAAGCACAAGATCTCTCATTGAGTGAGAGACGCAATTTCTTTTGCTGATGAGGTGCGGAAGCTCCTTCTTCTGTAGAAAATCTGAGGAGCAGATGGCACATATTAAAGGCTGCAACATACTCCGCAAGAACAGAGAAAAAAGTTCTCGCTCCCAGGGCTGCGAGAACAAAATTACGTCATTTTGTTCTTGGAGCCCTGGTTTGGGAGTTCTCGCAGCTCGTTCTTGACACATCGTCTGAGCAGAACTTTTTTCTTGTGGGTGTCCGAGAAAAATTGTGTGATTGATCAGAATTTTAAAGTGGGCGGAGTTAATGCGGAGAAACGGAGATGTTCGGCACCTGCTTTTCTCGTGAAGTATGTAATGTCCTGGCCAGAACGAACTTTGTTCTTGCCACCCCGAGAAAACGAACAAATTTCTTTGTTCTTGCAGAGTATGTTGCGGCCTTAAGAGTGACTGACATAGCGTTGCTGAGGAAGCGCCCGCACCATCAGCCAATGAATTGGCATGATTCTATACGGGTTCCGACAATCAGCACCGCCCCAAGGGCGTTCCCATTGCATCATCCCTATGCAGCGCCTCGTTCCCTATTAAGAGAAACATGGGTCACGCAGGTAACGTTCTTTGTAGTTTTTCCCCTTGATTAGTCTACCCAGGTGTGTCTTGTTACCTCTTTGTCTTGTTAAGCTTGTTTCCCCATGTGCATATATAGCCCTTGTGTTTCTCTTGTGCTTTGTCAGTCTATGTTTGGTGTTTCTCAGAATCGCTGACAACATTCAAAAGACAGCTGAAAACTCAACTCTTCCGTGAGCACTTAACCTCATCTTAACCCCCCCCCCCCCCACATTTTCCTCATTTCCCTCCCTATTCTAGCTTATGCTACTCTAAGCAATGTCCAAAGCTTAGTATTTCAAGCACTTTTTGTGATTTTTCACCTCTTCATGACGGATCGATTCCTGTATTCCTCAGTTGTAAGTCGCTTTGGATAAAAGTGTCTGCTAAATGAATAAATGTAAATGTACTTCTGTTTGTTTATTAAACATACTCCTCGCACTAAGATTCTCGCTTCTGCCTGCTCACTCCCAACGTGACAGATCGACTGACCAAGCACAAGAGAAACACAAGGGCAATATATACACATCGGGAAAGAAGCTTAACAAGATAACAAGGTAACAAGACACGCCTGGGACTAATCAAGGGGGAAAACCACAAAGAAATAGGCCTACAACATGGCACTCAAGACAAGAACTAACATAAAAGTCCACAAACACACACAGGGAATATGTAACAACTGTATATATATTTTTTTCTTTTGCTGCCTGTCTATAAAGCTGTATAAACTTTGTGGTGGGCTCTTTTTACACCCACAACACTCTCACATTGTGTATGTTATATTCCCATTGACTTGCACCACTTCGATTTTCTTCAGGATATGTACATTTTTTGTTTAATAGTCGTTTTCTCTAGTGAGTCATTGTGCGCACTGCTGTATACCCAAATACAAGATTACCTTGTAAAATGGGCCAATCGGCTATAACTGTACTTGTGATGGCCCATCTCTTCCTTTGACTCATACACACAGGTGTATAGGAATCTAGGTTGTAAATTTTAGACCCACCTGCACAAACAGATTTATGAGAACCTCAATAAATGACTTTCAGCACTCAGCAGCTTCAGATCCTGTTGAATGGGTTTACTCTGGAGAAATTCTGTTTTAAAGTGAAGGTTTACATTGATTGTTTTGTCCAGATTATACATTTTAGCTACACTACATAACTACATGTACATACAGCAGCAGAGGGAAAGTTGAATAACAACTAAATAAGTGAATAACTTACATTTTAGTCTCTACCTCACACAAAAAGTTGTATATCTTGTGAATATATACCACTTTTACGATACTTTTATGTGGATTTTGCTTACACTTTATTTAGTAACACTTTTTTACAGTGTGGTTGTTACATGTAGTTACTATAGTAATAACTATAAATGACTTAGAATTACATGCGACTAACCCTAAACCAAACCAAACCCTAATCCTAACCCTATATTAACCCCCTCGAGTCGGCGGTCGCGCCGGCGTGATCGGCTCTCTTTTTTTCTTATCAGTGCCAAAAAGACTCAAATAACTTTATCCTTCATGCACGTGTTATACATCATTATATTCTGTTAAGTTTCTTTTTTTGTGTGTACAGTCACAATAAAAACAAATTGTTGTGCTTTTTGCAAAATTAGGGAAACAAACATGATTCGCGATCTTCTCTCAATGATGTCTAATCTGATTCTCTTCAGAAAATGACCTGTAGCTTAGTGAAACCTTGACACACAAACATGAGACATATGTCTAAAGAAACGTTGAAATGTCCGGTTTTAAATCATGTAAATCAAAACGAAAACAAATATTCTGTGTTTATGTAAAGTGGGAGATATCAGTCAACTCATTACTGACTCATTATCGGCTAATGCGGCCACGCCCATGGATCGCGCGCTCATTCAGATTCAAATACAGGCAATCCATGCGTCAACGCCCACACACACATCAACTCATACAAACACAACTAGTGAAGCTATGGTTCAGATGCATCGCTTTGAGTAATAATCCTGGAATAATTCTCCTCACGGAAAGCTGATTCAGGGCTGATTGTGGTAAGTTTATTCAGTTAGCATCTGTACATGCACCCCCGGTTTCACAGACAAGGCTTAAACTCAAAGCAACTTGCACTGATATATCTTATGTCAGTGTCATTGTTTTGTCTCAAAATGCAACCAGTAATGCCAACCAGGCACGTTTATAAAAGCTACTTAAATGCCCTAATTGAACTAAGGCTTAATCCTGGCTTACTTTATGGAGTGAAGAGAATAGTTTTTGTGCGCAAAAAAACCCTAAATAACGACTTATATAGTGATGAAGATTTCAAAACACAGCATCATGAAGCTTCGAAGCATTATGAATCAGTGAGTCGATTCAGCAGTTTGGATTGCCAAATTTCAGCAGTGATTCGACTCACTGATTCATAACTCTTCGAAGCTTCATGATGCCGTGTTTTGAAATCGTCATCACTATATAAGTCGTTATTTAGGGTTTTTTTGTGCACAAAAACTATCCTCGTCACTCCATAAAGTTATTGTAGAACCACTGTAGTGAGATGGACTTTGTAACAACGTCTTTAGTACCTTTTATGGGTCTTGAGAGTGAACCGTGCATTGTGCCAATGGAGGCCTTTCAGAGCCATCAGATTTCAACTAAAATATCTTCGTTTGTGTTCTGAAGATGAACGGAGGTCTGACGGGTGTCGAATGACATGAGGGTAAGTAATTAATGACATAATTTTCATTTTTGGGTGAACTAACCCTTTAAATGTATAATTATAATAACTACATGTATAGAGTTAGAGTTTTGGGTTAGTTATAATGTACATCATTTACCGTTATTACTATTGCAAGTTCATTTAATGTACATGTACACTTAAAATAAAGTCTTACTGTGCTTTGTGTTCTTTTTAGAGGTTGACAGTCCCTGGTCATTGTATACATTCATTTGCATGGAAAAGAGCAGCTCGAGTTTCTCTGTTTGTGCTCAATGGAGGTCATACTGTTTTGAAACAACAATGGGGTGAAAATTGGAGGCAGGATTTCATTTTTGGCATATTCAGTCTTTCCTGAACACACCACCTGTCTGCCATTGGCTGGTCAAAAGATAGTCCTGCCCTAAACTCACCCCATTGGTCGATTTACTGTTGCACAAACAAATGATAGGAACAATTTCAGGGGAATCCACCAATTAATTAAACTTTTTATTTTATTTTAACATTCTCTTCATTTTTAAATGAATTTTTCACCCAGGGTATGTTTAAATACTATCCTAACAGTTATACATTTGTGTGAAGAAATAATCAAAATATATAATTTTAGTCATCTGTCCAACTATAGGAACTGGAACAACTTGTTTTGTGTCCAAGAACACACTTACCCTCCGCTGGGTCATCACTGACGGATGTCCTGCTAGACTGTCCAAGTCCCATGTCTTCTTAAGAGGTGAAGTTCTCCAGTTTAAAAGGGAAACATCCTCGGTGTTTGTTAATGACGATATATAGCTCTATAGAAGAATGACCTGTGACAGGGACAGAGTAAAGTGTGAGTTTACTGAGAATCGAATCTGGACAGACTTTACATTACGGTGTTAATGTTACATACATTCCAGGGGCGAAGCCATCATTTCAGAAGTGAGGGGTCAGAAATGTCAAGTGTAACACCATGTCTACACCGGAGGCGACAAAGTGACCGTTGCATAATCCATTTGTCCTTCCTATGAGTATCACGAGTGCTTGAAGTACGTCATAAATAGAACGAAGCATCAGTTTACTGTCGGGATTTGTCTTGTAGATAACATCAGTGATTATGATGGGTTCTACTGTCTTTTGTCACACGTTGTAGACACGTTCTAATAGTGTTGTCAAAAATATCGATAATTCAATATGTATCGATACTGAAATATCTGAAATGGTTCCAATAGGGATGTCACGGTACCAAAATCCCAGTAGTCATCGGTACCAATACCATTAAAATTCTACGGTTCTCTGTACCAATTTCGGTACCAGCAAAATCTGTTGGAAAATGTTTTACTATTTAATTTAACTATTTGAAAAAAATCCTGAATTAAATTCAATGGGTTTATTATTTATGATGGCGATCATTATAAGTAAATAATTAATATAAAGATTTGAAAGCTACATGCTGTTTAAAAGTAAACATTGTTAAAAAGATCAAGTGAAAATTAAGCAACCCTCTACGCACTAGTGTTCTCACGATACTGGAATTTCTAACTTCGATACGATACCTGTAAAAGTATTGATATTTGATACCATTTTTCTAATATATTTTTTATATTATTTCTTTTTTTGTCCATCTATTGGAAGTCTAGGCAATCCAAAATTTATTCTGAAGAGACCACTTTATATGATAAAGCTTTTAAAGGGATATTTCACCCAAAAATGAAAATTAGCCCATAATTTACTCACCCTCAAGTCATCCTAGGTGTATATGACATTCTTCTTTCAGACAAATAAAATCGGAGTTATGTTACAAAAGTCCAGGCTAATCCAAGCATTAGAATTGGATTCATAGTTGCTCTGTTTTTGAAGTCCATAAAAAGTGCATCTGTCCGTCATATAACTGCTCCACGTGGCTCTGGGGTGTTAATAAAGGCCTTCTGAAGCAAATCGACGCGTTTGTGTAAGAAAAATATCCATATTTAAAAATTTATCAAGTAAACTTTCGACCGACCGCCTTCCATGGAAAAGTGTTGAATGTTGAAAGTGAAACTCAAGATGCGTATGTGATGTCATGACGAGCCGACCTGATCGCGTTAGTCTTTCAATCGGCAGGGAAACTTTCAACAATTTTTCCATATATTGAACAGGGAAGGCCGAAAGTTTACTTGATAAAGTTTTAAATATGGATATTTTTCTATACGCATCGATTCGCTTCAGAAGGCCTTTATTAACACCCCAGAGCCGCTTGGAGCAGTTATATGACGGACAGATGCACTTTTAATGGACTTCAAAAACAGAGCAACTATTAATCAAATTCTAATGCTTGGATTAGCCTGGACTTTTGTAATATAAATTTTAATTTTATTCATCTGAAAGAAGAATGTCATATACACCTCGGATGACTTGAGGGTGAGTAAATTATGGGCTAATTTTCATTTTTGGGTGAACTATCCCTTTAAGCTTGATCAACGTTGATCAATTACCATTACAATTATCTCACAAATATGTGCTAACTCAATGTATTTTTACTTGATTTCAAATGGTAAATTGAATTTAAAAAGACAAATATATACAATAGAACAAAGATATAAATGAAATAGACTGCTTTATTTTTTCAGCTAGGTCTAACAGTAGTATTCAGGTAAGAAACTAAATTAAAAAAAAAACTAATTAATCAAATTTAAAATAACATTGGATAATCTTCATTATTTAAAAAAAGTTACACGAGTTAATCAGTCAAGAGCAGTAGCCTAAGTGATCGTGTCTTTTTGTAGTTTGAATAACATCAGCTACTGTTCCTTTAAGACCTGACGCACGCATGGATCCAAAACACTGTTCATGTTACTTTCTTCCTGAACTGTTTACTACTGTGTTTACGTTAATACCAAGCGGCAACCTCCCCAAGTTTCTCTTGAAGCCAATACGGAAGTGACTTAAACTGCAATTCATCGACTGGCCACTAGGCTCCAGAAGGAGCAAAATTAAAAATGCTTATGCTTGTTAAAATGTCCACTTTACAGCAGAAAAACACATGTTTACAGCCTGGGACAAATTGTGGTTTTGGTCTATACGGCTAATTTTGCCCTTCATGACGACTGTGAGGGGGTGAATGTTTTTATAACTCATTCGTTTACATTATATAAAGCATTTAAGTCCTGCATAATTAAGGGCGTGGCCACTTTGAGTGACAGGTGGATTGTCGTTTGTCTGCTGTCTGTTAGTCATCACGTCACCTCAGCTCCACCCACGTCCCGCCTCTTTGCCCATTTTCTGTTATCCGGGAGTGACGCGCTGCCAAGATGGCGACGGTCAGCTCGTCCCTTCTTTACGCTTCAAAACTGCTCTTCAGAACCCTATGGGTGACGTCACGGACACTATGTCCATATTTGTTTACAGTCTATGGTTAATACTCACCAAGATGGCCATTGTGACATTATTTTTGAGTGCATTTGACCATTAATAAGCTGGGAAAAGGAGCTCATTTTTGCACTTGAATGTCAGAGGCGGCTTTATTACTGTGCGCTTCAGATGTGAGCGTGAAATCTGCGGGAATGAGTAGAATTATGTGCAATCCCGCGCGGAATTCAGACCCGTCACACCAACACTATTTAACCGGAGTGAATGAGAGGAGGCAGGTGCGTGTCAACTCGCTGTCGGTCGGAGAGGAGAGCAAAAAAGCGCAGCTGGTATCAGTGTATCGATACTGTAGGAAGGAGTAATGGTATCGTTTCAGATATTTCAGTATCGATACATATCGAAATATCGATATTTTTGACAACACTACTACGCACATGCACACCTACCTAATAATACTTTAATGATTATTATTATTAATGTTAGTATTATTATTACATTGAGACGTAGCTAAATCTACTATATAACAGTAGCATAATATATTTCTGTCAATTTCTTCAAGTTAAACCAAACTTTTATTTTGAAGGGTTGCCATTATGCCGGTTGCGTTTCCGTGGGTGTGTGAGGTATGATATGACGATAGTTTTTTCTCAAATGAAACGGTAAAATCCTCATGAAGCGACTCTAGAGATGAACATCATGCATTCATGTCATCATCCAGGGGGACGGCAGCGGCTGAAAACGTCAGAAAGAGGCCAAATGGCGTCACCGGTGTTTGTACACTCATAGAAAACAAAGAGTTTGAATTTTAAAGACGTGGCGTGGTGTAGCGCTTCTCGTCCGGTGTGCGACCCACTTCAGTGTGTGGTAAATGAAATTGTGCATCTGCGCCTTTTACTCAGGATATTTAAATAGGTTTTTTTTGCATTTAGTTAGTCTGGAGCCCTGCATTTAGATAAGCATGAAAGCGAATGAAAGTATTAGTAGGTACTGTATATCCTCGGTACTACCGGTACTACAGAAATGCTGGTATCGTCACATTTTCAAAATACCGAAGTTCATCCCTAGGTTCCAATACTCCTTTTCTGCAGTATCGATTCACTGATACCAGCTGCACGTTCTCTCTTCTCTCCGGCGGTGAATTGACAGTTTGACACACACCTGTCTCCTGTCACTCACTCGTCTCATTCGCTCTGGCTGAATAGTGCTTGTATTGCACATCATTTTAGTCATTCCCGCAGGTTTCGGGCTCAGACCAAAAGTGCACACACCACTGATCTTTGGTTAATTGACGTGTGACAACACCAATAAAACCGCTATCACCGGCGGGGGCTTTTCAAATCGCTCATTTTAAACTGAAAGTAAAATGCGCACGGCCGCTCTGGCATTCATAACGGAGCGGTGCGGAGCAAAGCGAGTGTTCTCAATGAATTCCTATATGACAGTTAAGCTTCCATAGGCATGAACTGAAAACGCGGCAGACTGGACACACACCGTGAATGACTGCGGCCGTGAATGAATGACAGTGCAGCCGTGCTCATTTTACTTTCAGTTTAGAATAAGGGGGCAAGGCTGCTTGAATGGTGGGTTCATTAGCCTATTATTCTTAACAGGGCTCGACATTAACGCTTGTCCGCTTGTCCGGGACAAGTGGATTTTTTGAAGGGGCAAGTGAAAGAAACTGATGTTTACGTCCTTGAAATGGTCTATAACGTTGCGCTGTTGACGCTCGCGCAGCCTCTCGAGGAGAAATCGAGACAAATATGCACAGCTCACACTGAGAAACTCCGTTAACACACTGCCATAAACATGTAGAAATGTGGAGTTTATTTATATTTATAACATATGATACAGTTAAGCAACGTCACATTACCAAGAGTGCTGTTTTCCTGAAAAACATCACGACTGAAAATTACACTGATTTCATATGACAGTTCAATAAACAATTATTAACATTAAGTCACTTATTGAGTATTTTTGTTCGATTTCAGCAGCAAACAAAGATCACAGCAGAACGTGTGTCACCGCAACAGTGTGTTAGTGAATGATTCAGCGTTTTGAATGAATCGGTTGAATCAAAGATTCAATGACTCGTAAACGACTGCCTCATTAATGAACAATTCAGCCGTTTGAACGAATCGACTCAATGACTCGCTCATTCAGACGTTCTCCAGCCGCCACCTACTGGTGGTTTAGTTTTAGTTGGTTTAGTGTTTAAACATTATTTCCAACTTTTCTTATTTGTATATTCAAATAATATTTCAAACAATCTCATTACATTATTTAATTCAGTTGTAATTTTTCTGTGTAAATTATTTAATTTGATTGGTAACAGCCCTATAGTGTCTTATTCTAATTTAATTTACTGATCAAATTTAAGAATATAAAAGGAAAGCTGAAGCACAATTTAATAAGATTAGGGGAAAATGCCCTTTATAAAAGGTAAAAATATCACAAATATGCAATATATTTAAATATGTCAAAGCTGATTGAACACTGGTGAGAATATTGCTTCCGAATACATTTTATTTACAACACACACAAAAAAAAAGATTTTTTTGAGAAAAAATTATGAGATAATCTGTATGGCAGTATATATGGCAGTTTTTCCCATGGTATCGAAAATGGTATATCGAAAATCGATATTTTTCAAGGTATCGTATCGAAGTTCCAGTATCATGACAACACTAAAGTGTAATACCAGTTTTTTCTTTTTCTTATTTCTTGCTTTCTATTGGCTAAGACATCAAATACACTGCTGAACAATAACCAATCATCTGTTTGCGTCCTCCAGGCTTCGAGTGTGAATGAAACATACATTACACAAGAGTATTTAGCACTCCATAATGCTCATGTCGCCTCATTTAGGATGAGAATAAAATAGAATTTCTCTAGAATTTAAATATAGATTTTAGGGCTGTCAAAAGATTAATCGCGATTAATCGCATCCAAAATAAAAGTTTGTGTTTACATAATATATGTGTGTGTACACTGTTAATTATTATTTATATATAAATACACACACAAGCATGTATATATTTAAGAATTTTTTTTATTTTTATATATAAAACATTTATATTTATATATATTATAGATTATATAAATGTATATACAGTATACATGCAAATATTTCTTAAATATATACATGAACAATACACAATATAATCGGATTACTTTTAGATTACTTTTGCCCTAACTCGTTTATCACATTGATTTGAATAGGATAATCTCCAACCATATTGATATAAAAATACAAAGAGAAAGAAAATATACTCCATTCTTTGTTATCAACAACATGAAGTGCATTAGATATTGCATTATGTCAGGGGGTTTGTGAAGGAACTGCAGGGGGTTTGTGAGTTTAATAAAAAAAACACTTTCAAGTAATTCAATCATTACAAATAATATTAAATCATTTTAAAAATATAAACTAATATATTACTAAAAAAAAGATAAAACCTGCATGCCATGTGACCATTAACCAACATCTGAGAACTCTGAACTTAATTTTATTATTCATTATTATTATTGACTTTTTTTTTTATTGACCTAACTTATTAAAATCTCAGCTAATATATTGGGTCAAATAGGTTCAGCTAACAAAAAAAAGTTGAGGAATCCCTGTTCACCGGTCGTCATAAGGGCTATATTTCACCAACAACATTTAATGAAAGATCTTATTTTAAAATATTTGTATTATAATCATTATTATTCATTGATTCATTCATTTCTGCTAGCCAAAAACATGATAATGTTATCTCTGACATGCTGTTTGCCGAAAGGCCCTAAATAATACATTTTAAATAAAAACATTTTGTGTAATATGCCGTTCTTCATTTTCAAAAAAAGGTATTAGATATGATCACTGTAAATCAATTCCCATGACAACAACATGAAATGTCCAATAGTTTCTAAAATAAATAAACCAAGCCTAAGATATAGTCACTGGATAAATGTGTGACAATATTATTTAAAGTACTTTACTAACCAGGATAATGTGCAAATAGGCTACTTAATGACATAGTCTCCTACATCTGGTAACTCTTAGGCACAGTAACATAAACAAGTACAAATGGAGTGGCAGAAATAGGCGAGTTAGAAAACTGTAAGATCACGTACTGTGTAGACCTGTAGCTGAACTCTGCTGTAAAATCATCAGAAATCATAAACTTACCGTTTGATATGTGGGGATGCTCGACATGAAACGATGCCAGCTGTAGACTAACAGTGGTCACAGACGAGACTGCAGTGTGGAGACGAGTGCTGGACACAGAGACTATCCCACACAACTTCTCCACTCACCGCAATGCTGTGGTAAGATCCTTGCAGAGCCGGAGTCAATGACACACTGATGCAGAACACGCGAACATGTCTCTTTACCTCCCATACGCGCGCTAAAGTCCGGAGAGACTCATGCCTGCATCACAGCACACACACAACACACACACACACACACACCCGAGCAGAGGATCCGAGCAGAGGACATCGCCTGATCGCAGATCACCGTGTGACTGCCGAGAGCCGAGCCGAGCCGCACAGCCGAGCTCACGTCCTCAACTGTTGAATAAACTCATCACGATGCGTCTGTGTGTGTGTGTCTGTGGACAGACCTGATGGCCATCGCATGTGATGATGAGGATGGCGGGGAGGTTCATTTATTCATGCATAACGTGGCTCAAGTGCTGTAAATACGCCATGTTAGTGCATTATTCATTTATTCAAGAATTTTATACAGTGACATTATAATTTATTATCATTTCTTAAAAAATCATTCAAAAAAATTGAATATGAAAAGTTGAAAAAAATATTTGAAAGAGTATTTCAAAATCAAAATCAGTGCGGTGTAACAGAAAGCCATTTTGTTGTCATGTGACAAGAAAAGATAGATAAACCCTATGTGTCAAGGACAAGGTCAATAAGTTTCTTAAAATGATCCGGTTATTTAACCTTTTATGACATGGCAAAGGTCAAACCCACATGAAAAAATACTATAGTATATTATAGTAAAATTACAGTAAAATTACACTAGTACATAGTGTTTTTGAACCATACTATAGTAAAGATACTACAGTAAATTATATAGTATATTATAGTATTTACTACACTTTGCTGTAGTATATTTACTATAGTACGGTTCAAAAACACTATTTACTAGATTAATTTTACTATATTATACTATAGTATTTTTTCATGTGGGAATGTAATCACTATTCATGATTCAAACATTCATAATAATTGTTTGTTTGATTGCTTGTTTATTAAAAGTAGGTTTGATGACATTTTAAATGAAGATAATCACAAAATATTTTAGTTTCCCTTGGCGGTTACACCACTTGACACATTCCGTAACCCTCTGGGGTTCTTCATTTATATTAAGATAAAAAAGATTTGAGTAAAATCAATGAAATATATTTTGTTCAATAATATTTTTTCTTTTCTTTTTTGTGAGTTATTTTGTCTGTTTTGCACTCTTGATGTTTTAGAGATTCACCCCTTCACTGTTGAGTCCTTTTTTCTGCATCCTGGCTGATTTGTAGATTGTATGCACAAAAAAACTCTGTATTTTCATATTTTTGCCACTTTCCCATTCATTTCCTATGGGGGTCATTTTTGACCCGAAGGTCCTGAGTGTGACTATTTTTTTATGACCACTTAGACTTTTCAAATCCTGTCCCCAATTGTTTTGGGTGTTCATATACCAAGTACCAATAAAGTCACCAAGTTTCGGACCATTCCGATGAAGCTACTATTTTTAACATTTTTTATTTAAAAAAATTTGGGTCAGAAATGACCGAAGAACCCCAGAGGGTTAAATGAAAACTTTGATCTAAAAAATCTATAGAAACCAGAGGTTAAACAAAGATAGTTTTTTTAAGAACTTGGCATTCGTGTTTTGGAGTAAATATGAATAGTGCTGTCAAATCGATTAATCGCAATTCGTCTCATCTAACATAAACATTTGTAAATGGGTCAGAGACAAATAATAATTTTAAGCAAAAGAGTTTTAAAATGCATATTTGTGTCCAACAAATGTACAGTGTTGATTTATATTGGTTTTACAGCTTTTAAGACAGCATTAGTTCATTATTAAACAAGATTTCTGATTTTTAGAAACTTCACAAAATGTCAGGTGGTCCGACCATATATTCATTTAAAATAATATTCATATACAATATGAATAATTATAGTGTCTAAAATGCATATCACATGGTAAATTCCCTTTCCATTTCTTTATGTATTGCCCTTCTAGTCCAATTCATATAAACAGACACTTTCCATAAGGAGTTTTTTATGTTTCGTTTTTGCTGTAAAAATTATTTGTATACATTATATAACGGTTTACAGTTATATTTATTACATCATTTTGCAATTGCAGTGGGAATTGATACTTTTAAATGTAAATTTGCTGGTCGCACCACCTGACATTTCAAACTCAATTCAAATCTAACAGGCATTAACTTGGACACCTATACAAATGTTTGACCATATGCTCAAGGTTCCATCCATCCATCCATCCATCATCTTCCGCTTATCCAGGGCCGGGTCGCGGGGGCAACAGTCTAAGCAGAGACGCCCAGACTTCCCTCTCCCTAGCCACTTCCTCCAGCTCTTCCGGGGGAACCCCGAGGCGTTCCCAGGCCAGCCGGGAGACATAGTCCCTCCAGCGTGTCCTAGGTCTTCCCCGGGGTCTCCTCCCGAAGGACGTGCCTGGAACACCCCCCTGGGAAGGCGTCCAGGAGGCATCCGAAATAGATGCCCGAGCCACCTCAGCTGGCTCCTCTCGATGTGGAGGAGCAGCGGCTCTACTCCGAGTTCCTCCCGGGTGACTGAGCTCCTCACCCTATCTCTAAGGGAGCGCCCAGCCACCCTGTGGAGAAAGCTCATTTCGGCCGCCTGTATCCGGGATCTTGTCCTTTCGGTCATGACCCACAGCTCATGACCATAGGTGAGAGTAGGAACGTAGATTGACCGGTAAATCGAGAGCTTTGCCTTGCAGCTCAGCTCCTTCTTTACCACGACAGACCGGTACATCGACCGCATTACTGCAGAAGCTGCACCGATCCGTCTGTCAATCTCCCGTTCCATCCTTCCCTCACTCGTGAACAAGACCCCAAGATACCTGAACTCCTCTACTTGAGGCAGGAACTCTCCACCCACCTGAAGCGGGCAAGCCACCCTTTTCCGACTGAGAACCATGGCCTCGGACTTGGAGGTGCTGATTCTCATCCCAGCCGCTTCACACTCGGCTGCAAACCGTCCCAGTGCACGCTGAAGGTCCTGGCTCGAGGAGGCCAACACGACAACATCATCCGCAAAAAGCAGTGACGAAATCGTGTGATCCCCAAACCAGACACTCTCCGGCCCTTGGCTGCGCCTAGAAATTCTGTCCATAAAAATTATGAACAGAACCGGTGACAAAGGGCAGCCCAGCCGGAGTCCAACTTCCTCAACGGAAGACATGTCGGTGGGATTGAGGAGATCCTCGAAGTATTCCTTCCACCGCCCAACGATATCCCCAGTTGAGGTCAACAGGTGCCCATCTCCACTGTAAACAGTGTTGGTAGGGCACTGCTTCCCCCTCCTGAGGCGGAGGAGGTGGGAGTTGAAGATCTCTCTGACAGGGGGCTCGGCCAAACGTTCCCAACAGATCCTCACAGTACTTTTGGGTCTGCCGGGTCTGTCCAGCTTCCTCCCCCGCCATCGGATCCAACTCACCACCAGGTGGTGATCAGTTGACAGCTCCGCCCCTCTCTTCACCCGAGTGTCCAAGACATATGGCCGAAGGTCTGATGACACGACCACAAAGTCGATCATCGACCTCCGGCCTAGGGTGTCCTGGTGCCACGTGCACTGATGGACACCCTTATGCTTGAACATGGTGTTCGTTATGGACAAGCTGTGGCTAGCACAGAAGTCCAATAACAGAACACCGCTCGGGTTCAGATCAGGGGGGCCGTTCCTCCCAATCACGCCCCTCCAGGTGTCACTGTCACTGCCCACGTGGGCGTTGAAGTCCCCCAGTAGAACGACGGAGTCTCCAGTCGGAGCACTTTCCAGCACCCCTCCCAGAGACTCCAAGAGGGCCGGGTACTCCGCACTGCCGTTCGGCCCGTAGGCACACACGACAGTGAGAGACCTATCCCCGAGCCGAAGCCGCAGGGAAACGACCCTCTCGTTCACCGGGGTGAACTCCAACACATGGCGGCTGAGCTGGGGGGCTATAAGCAAACCCACTCCAGCCCTCCGCCTCTCACCATGGGCAACTCCAGAGTGGTAGAGAGTCCAGCCTCTCTCGAGAAGTGTGGTTCCAGAGCCCAAGCTGTGCGTGGAGGTGAGCCCGACTATCTCTAGTCGGTACCTCTCGACCTCCCGCACAAGCTCAGGCTCCTTCCCCGCCAACGAGGTGACATTCCACGTCCCTAAAGCCAGATTCCGTGTCCAGAGATCGGGTCGTCGGGGGCCTCGCCCTCGACTGCCGCCCAATTCGCTATGCACCGGCCCCTTACGCTCCCTCCTGTAGGTGGTGAGCCCACAGGAGGGCGGCCCCACATCACTCCTTCGGGCTGAGCCCGGCCGGACCCCATGGGGGGAGGCCCGGCCACCAGGCGCTCGCATAAGAGCCCCAAACCTGGGCCTGGCTCCAGGGTGGGGCCCCGGCTGCGCCATGCTGGGCGACGTCACGGTCCTTGATGTGTTTGTGAGCATAAGGGTTTGTGAACTGTTCTTAGTCTGGCCCGTCACCAAGGACCTGTTTGCCTTGGGAGACCCTACCAGGGGCATATAGCCCCAGACAACATAGCTCCCAGGATCATTCGGGTACTCAAACCTCTCCACCACGATAAGGTGACAGTTCAAGGAGAGGATGCTCAAGGTTATACATACATTTTTTAAATAAAATTTTTATGTCGGTTGCCCTCCCTGACATTTGGAGAAGTACATTTGGCTAGAAATAGTAATAGAATAGTTTTGAAATAGGACTGTTACAATATTTTCCCTCATTTATAAGGAATTTAACATAAATCATGCCAAACTATTTGATTAAGGATTTTACTTAGAAAATAAACCTTTTTATTGCAGTTGTGTTTTCTGCTTGTACGTTCGGACGGTCGCACCACCTGACATTTTTGGTCTTTCAAACACCACAACTCAAAAAGTCAATTGAATTTTTAAGGAAAATAATGAATTCGGACACAAAAAATGCATGTAATTGACCCAAATATATGTGTGTGTGTGTGTGTGTGTGTGTGTGTGTGTGTGTGTGTGTGTGTGTGTGTGTGTGTGTGTGTGTGTGTGTGTGTGTTGTGTGTGTGTGTGTGTGTGTGTGTGTGTGTGTGTGTGTGTGTGTGTGTGTGTGTGTGTGTGTGTGTGTGTGTGTGTGTGTGTGTGTGTGTGTGTGTGTGTGTGTGTGTGTGTGTGTATTAGTGCTGTCAATCCATTAAACTGATTAATCACGTGATTATATTTGCAAACTTTTTTGTAAGATGCGATTAATCACGATTAATTGATTTAACACCACTAGTTTATAGTCAACCCAAAGTGTGACTTATTGTGGAAAATTATAATTGCATCGTAATTATGGAATTGAATAGAAAAGGTTTATAGTAGTGCTGTCAAATCGATTAATCGCGATTAATCCCATCTAACATACAAGTTTGTGTGCATATACTGTGTATATATATATATATATATATATATATATATATGTGTGTGTGTGTGTGTGTGTGTGTGTGTTCTGTAATTAATCACAATTAATCGCAACATTAAAGTTTTTAATTAATTTGTATGTATGTATATTATATATTTACAAACTTGTTTGTTGTATCACAATTAATCGATTTGACAGCACTTTAAAGTCAACCCAAAGTGTGAGTTATTGTGGAAAATCATTATTGCATCATAATTGTGGAATAAAATGAAATAGAAGTGCTATTTTAGGTTTATAGTAGTGCTGTCAAATCGATTAATCGCGATTAATCACATCTAACATAAACATTTGTGTATACTGTATGTGTGTGTGTGTGTGTATTTATATTAGTGCTGTCAATCGATTAAACAATTTTGTTGTGAAAAATGTCTGTTATTAATCGTGATTAATCGCACCTTAAATTTAAGTTTTTAATTTATTTTAATGTATATATATATATATATATATATATATATATATACACACATTATATATTTACACACTTTTATGTTAGACGCGATTAATCACGGTTAATCGATTTAACAGCACTAGTTTATAGTCAGCCCAAAGTTTGACTTATTGTGGAATAGAATAGAATAGAAAAGGTTTATAGTAGTGCTGTCAAATCGATTAATCGTGATTAATCCCATGTAACGTAAACGTCTGTGTATATGTGTGTGTGTGTGCGTGTGTGTGTGTGTGTGTGTATTTATATTAATGCTATCAATTGATTCAAATTTTAAAAGAATTAATCAAAATTTTCTATTAATCACGATTAATCACACCTTCAACCCAAAGTGTGAGTTCTTGTGGAATAGAATAGAATAGAATAGAAAAGTTTTATAGTAGTGCTGTCAGATTGATTAATCACAATTAATCCCATGTAACGTAAACGTTTGTGTATATGTGTGTGTGTGTGTGTGTGTGTGTGTGTGTGTGTGTGTGTGTGTGTGTGTGTGTGTGTGTGTGTGTGTGTGTGTGTGTGTGTGTGTGTGTGTGTTGTTGGGAAACCGGTATCGTTCCCGTTCCTGATTAACCCTTAAAATACAATGTTAACCATTGCAAGTAAGCAGTCTTTTACTGTCAGGTCAGAATTAGGCCTAAACCTACCTAGCTCGTTTTCATTATACCAGCAATCTAGTGATATGAAACCAATCCCTAAATCAAACAATATAGAATCAATAAACAGTCAATAACCTTCTTAATAAGAGCATGCTCACCGTCCAGCTGAGTTCCTCGTCGAAGGTTAGTTGACTTTGGGCTTTGTAAGATGTAACAAAAAATGCTCTGTCTTATTCTTTATAGAACTGACTTTATAAGCTGAAGTAAAGAACTAAAAAACAATACTTTGTCTTTATAAAAAGAAAATTTATTTATACAAAAGATAAAATACTGGTTATACAATGACAAAAAAAATTGATTAGCAAAAATAACAAAAGGTTACAGATAATACTTCAGCTTAGCCATTCTCAAACAGACAATTCTGTATGAGTGGATCAATATACAGGTGGTTACCTTGTATGCAGTTCAAAAGCAATAGATGTAAAAACTAACTTGTTCTCGTCCGAGCAATTCAAGTTAAGATAATACAGCAGAGCAGTTAGAGCAAAATAATCATAGAAAAATAGTATTCACCTATGATGGTACATCAATCAAAAACCAAAAAGAATGCACTCCGAGTAGTAATTTCTCCGTAGTATTTATACAGAATCAAAAGGTGATGAAGGCATCTGGTTTTTCCAAAGAGGAACTAAAGTTCATCACGAGTCTCTTGAGCATGACCATCACCTCTCGAAAGAGGAACTGAAGTCCACTTTAGTCTCTTGAAATTATAGCATGATCATGGCCCCTAGACAGACGATGCCATCTTCTGCAGTTTCTTCCATGCCTTGATATTCTTTCGACCTTTTCTCCCATCTTGTTTAGGATTTTGTCTTTTGTGTGTGTGTGTGTATGTATCTGGAAGTGTATTTGCAAGTTCACTAAGATTAATAAAACAATTTTCCCGAACACCCCCTCTTGGACTTAAAAAATCACTTTCACCACTCTCAGGGTATATTACATCCAATTTGTCCAGTTTAACATTAAAAACATAAACAGTCGGAAATACATAATCCAAACAACACTCATTAAATCGATACCTAGTTTCAGACTCCTTACAAAAGAAACCAATCACAAGGGTCCCAAACTGTGCCGACAAACTCCCCACTGTCTCCCGGTACCACTTTGGGCACACAGACATCCACCGGAATGAGTTCCTTTTCCTCGGGGCCCGATCCATTGTCATCAGCACTTGTGGAGATAACGCCAACTCGGCACCACTCTCCACTAAGCCTTCGTCCACCATTTTCGGCACCCAGTGGGTCCGAGACAGACGTAGAAAGCAGAGCTGTTGGATCGAGCACATAGACAAAGACAATTTGGCCGTTATTACGCGCCTGTCTCGTGCAGAACCCCGGAACCACCATCCCTCTCCACTCATAAGTCTGAATCCAAACACAGCAAGAACCCTTAGAGATTTTTTCCCTTGTCCCGATCAAAAGCTCAACCGCTTCGTTTAAGTCTACAATTATCCATTTCATGGCAAGGATAAATTCCATTGCCCGGCTATCCAAATAATGAGTGCTCTTTGGGTCAGTAAAATCCACTTTAGCCTTATAAAATGTTATAGATCGAATTTCCGCCATGTAATACCCCTTTGTAATCACACAATCTGTACAATAATATTTATACATAGAAATCTCTCTTTTAAAAACTTCTAATTTCAACGGGTAACAATACTTTTCACATTCATTGCATCTTCGTTCAATGCATGGGTTACTCTTTTTTGCATTTTGCTCTGCTCCTCCAGATGTCCGTTTGTCTATAGGTACCTATTATAACACAAAACCATAAAACAAAAATTGCCATAAATTATCTTATTCAATTATAATTGTCATAGGTCCCACAATAAAACAAAAACTAATGCCCAAAAATGACAACAAAATAAAATTGAAAAAACCCCATTGATACCCACAATTATATCCTGTTTGCTTTCTGTTTTTATTTGGCCAGAATAAAAACAGAGAACAATTGTGCTGAACTTTACTTCAAACAGTAAAGCCAACATACCTCTAATATTTGATAAGAGAGAAACCCAAACAAAAATCAAGAGAAATAAAACAAAGTAATCCTCAGATCAACATTTGTCTCAATTTAGACCTGATTTCCAAAACTTTTTTATCAATCACGTCTTAAGTATTGGCAACTCATTTATCCCCAAACAAGTAATATTGAAACAAAATTTAAATCATTTGTAGTTCAATAAAAGTAATGATGAAAACAAAATTTAAATCATTGTAGTTCAATGAAAGTAATGATGAAAACAAAATTTAAATCATTGTAGTTCAATGAAAGTAATGATGAAAACAAAATTTAAATCATTCATTCATTTTACAAAATTATGCAATAATCAAAACAAAAGGTAATTTGTTTATCATTCTCAAAACAAAATACAACAAAGATGACTTTTAATCCTTAGACATATCCTTAAACCATTTTAGGTTCTAACACATTAACAACACCAAAATTTACTCCTGTCCACAAACTTAAATAGTCTGCTGTAGTCGTTGACACCCACAAGAATGCAGAGCATAAATAATTTTGGCTCCTCTAAATGTCGAGAACTGGCGGCCATAAGTATCACTAAGAAATATAGTACCGCCAGTTTCACCACAAGAGGCCTAAGCATATCATTTCTCTGATAACTTAATGTGATCAGAAAAATATATGTCAAAATAGCAATAACTATTCCAACATATTTCAACCAAAAAATGTCGATGTAACATTTAGAAAAATTGTACACGAAAATTGCAACTGCAAAAATCATTACTGCAAAAATGCCTCGATGGCCGAAAATTTTTACATATCTAGCACTACGCAACAGCTGAGATACTAAGATTAAAACTAAAGAAAAATCATTTAGTACATTGTACATGCCTAGGCTCAAACACATCAAAAAAAATTGTTGTCGGTGATTATAGAAAAGCCCAGATAGCCAATAAATAATCAACCAAATGTTAATAATAATTATACTCACGATATCTCTGTTCGCGTTTGCTTGACAGGGCCAGACCGAACTAGTGTTTGAGCAATTTGAGTAAGCCATTTCGTTTTGTGAAATGTCTGCCGTTGCAATTCTGAAGTGATCAATCAGTATCCGAAGTCTTCCACCTCCACCTTACTAAAACAACCTGCTCTACTTTTAAGCGAGAGAGGGCCCCTCAAAATTACATAACCTACAGTTCTTTCAAAATCTTGCACCCCCCCTCCAGTCTTAATCTGCAACGATCATTGGCAAGAGGGCCTCTCGATCTTTAGCTGAATCATCTATTTTCGAAATTTGGCTGCAAACCACCCCCAACTTCGAAAATTTTATAATCAACATCACTAATACTATTATTACAAAGATGACAGCAAGACAGATTAAAGCTATCTGTATGTAGAACCATGAATCCTTTAATAAATCCCACACTGAGATAGCAAATTCTTTAACATTGTCAAACACCCACAAAATCGCTTTGGTCTGCAATTTCCAGTAAACTGTAAACAGATTCCCATTATTTGACCTTACTAATTGAGAAGAAAAATCTGCAGCAAACAAAAAATGTGGGCCCATAGAAAATCCTTCTAGATAATCGTCTACTAAATCAAAAAATCCTCCCAATTCCTGCTGAGATTTTATCAGAGATGAAAAAGCACATTTCTTCAAGATTTGATTTTTTGCTATCAACATTAAAGGAGCCCCTGGCGTAATTAGGCTGATATCATCCCATCCTACTTCGCTTCCAAACTTTTCCTGTCCTATTTTTTTCCAAATCTTTAAAGGTACAAAATACATGTTCCCCCTTATGTAACCAAGTTCGATTAGGGCTAAACACATCACCGGGAGTTTTAACGCTCCATTCGTCAAACATCCGCTTGTCGCAAGTCTGCTCGTGAGCTGGAAACCATAAATATTTAACAGACTCATCTCTCCTAAATTGGAACTTGCCAATTCCAAAATTCCAGATGCTTGACTTAATTTTATTTACATCCTTCAGATATTCACTAGGTCTTAAACTGTGCCTTGAAAACGGGCTTGTTCGTTTTATATCAAAATTAGGTGAAGCAATCAATACTTTATAGTCTATACCCGTGCTACCCCGATGTTCACTGGGTTTCAACATAGGCAAATAGTATTTGGTACTCCAGTACCCATGAGTCAACACTACCCTCTTTAGACCTCTAGACGAGCTATTACCTCTATAATTAATAGTTATGGGGAATATTTTTCCACTTTCATGTCCCTCAAATGATCTCCATGTGATAGTTCGGCTAGATATTTCATCCAAACCCATCGCTACAGGGAACACATCCCAAACTCGATACTGAAAGTTTGAAAGTCCGATCCATCTCAATGTTCCTTTATTAACCCCGTCGCTGTGATTACTCCATATACCTTGGTTCGTATAGGTCACACGAAGTGGAGCTTCCATTGCCAAGCAATAAAGTACAATTGCTGACCGATATTGCTGATCGGAAATATTATGTAGAATATAACTCATTATCCCTGATGCATTCGCCAGTTCCATTGACAGTCCAGCTCGTGGCGCATAATCCAGAGTTAGCGGGTGAAGTCTACTTCCCCCTACCCCGTTTTTCCACAAAGTATCATTTATCGACCAGGTGGTGCGCTTAGATTCCGCTTTAACCATTTCATTGCTTTGGTCTTGAAAACTCATCCAATCATGCCACAGATGAATGACATCCCTGCCATATTTTTCCATTTTATCATTATCCCAATTTGAGCTGCTATCTAAATAACAAATCCAGGCCCTCGTTTTACCGTATTCAGATTTACAATGTATATCCAAATTATACCAAACCTGGTTTTCCGGTTTACTACTCAGAAACGTATTTTTTGTCAAATATGGGCAATCTTTACGATTTTCACACATCTTAAGTGGCATAACCATATTCTCACAAGTTACCCACTCCAACTCTTCATAGGCTGGTTTGGGTTTATTTTGAAACACGCCCAAAATTAGTACATGTGGCTTCAAACCTATCGGCCAATAATTTTTTTGTACTGGGTCGTCAAGGTCTGCGTTATTCCATGTGTTTTTAGTTATCCTAACTTTATCAGCAGATCTGGTACCTCGTTTTTTATTATTCGGGCGGCTATCCGCTATGTCCATAGTGACGGCTTTTTCAATGCCACTTTTGCCCATCCATGTTTCCCGAACTATATCAATGACCCGTTTTGTCAAACAATCCCATGTTTCCGTCTTTGATATGGCTAAAATAGGACTATTCCATATTTTATAAACATGTAAGCTAGACGTCAGATTGGTCACATCGGTGAGGTTGTACGCTAGACCCTTCAGTCTTACATGAGTTCGATTATGGGCTTTCAGACTATTCCATTGTAACCTGGTTCTGTTTTTATTACCTTATTCCCATAAAGAATAGGCCCTTTTGTGGCACTAATACGTTTCGTACCATTGCAGTTCCAAAATGATTTATCTATGTCCGCAATAAATCCTCTGAACATATCTCTTATCATTTTTGGCCCATATATCTCACCATTTAGAGTTACGTTTTGTCTATAGCAAATTTTACCAACGACTTTTTCTATTTCAGTACATGACGCCATGCCCATTATACTATTTCCATTTTCTACCGATAGGCCTAGGCAAATTATCACCAAGGCTAATATCAGCGATACTAACGCTGATAATATAAAACGACTCAAGGTCCTTCGTTCCATCTGTAATCTCTTCTGCTTTCTCCTCAGCTTCGCTCCATTCCTCCTCATCATGACACTGCAAAACACAAGAAGAGAAACATATAGACACAACAACCTAAACTCTCCCTAGCCGCTTCCTGAACCAATTAGTTACCTTATTCACCGGGCTGGTTTTAGTAATTATTAACCTTTCCACCTTGACCCCCTCTATGGATCTTCCAATCCCCATATAGTCTGACGTGGTCGTCAGTGAAACTTTCACTTGCCACACTACCCTTTGTTTTTCTGTCCCTAAACGGGCTTTCACCTTTTCAGACCCTGTAAACGTTTTCTGTCTACGTGCCTGGATCGTTAGGTCCGTTTCCCAGACATAGTGACTATATTCTCTTGGCACATAAATAGGGAAATCTTCTTCAAAAGACATTCCCTCTATTACCTCCGTAATTAGCTCATATAATGCCTTTTCCTGGTACTCACTATCTTTCTTATAGGACACCAGAACATCAGAATCTGTTAACGACTCTTTAACCACAAGTTTCCACAGATTTAAGTCAGTGTCTCTGGACAAAGTTTCGTCCAACACTTCCCCTTTCCTAAAGGGGTCCGAATCTAATGGGATCTGCTCTCCACAAATGTACAGCCTATCCCATAAAAATGCCTTTTCTCTGTCAGAGATTAAGGCCAAGGGGTTCACTTCCCAATCCGTCATGATCTTATCATTCTGGAAACACCCCAGGCTGGCACCACTCTTCCTGGTTTGCCACACCCCTTTCTGGCTGGTCACCATCATCCAGCGTTTCTTCAGGAGCAACTCACATCTCCCACAACGTCTGAGCTGGCCTTCCTCGACCAATGTACACTTACATTCTTGGCCCCTAAGATTGTATCTTAATTTACAATCCACACAGTTTTTACAACCACAACTTCCTGTGGTTATTTCGTACTGCCAAACGATCCACTTCTGCGTTCTCTTCCTACACGCTCCACAGATTGTAATGTCTCCAATTGCACACGGCCCAATGTTCCTGTCACTACAGAACCATTTCGGCACACTTTCCACCTGCGTCTTCAGCCAGGTAGGGCTTTCCCTCAATTCCCGAGGGCCTGCCCAGAGGAGCTTGCAAACATCATGTCTGCCACAGATCACACAGTCAGTTGGCTTCCGTCTAACAGAGGAAGTTCCGTTACGACATTCCTCATGCCAAACCTTAACCAACAATGAATCACTAAAATCTTTAAACACCACCACAGCGCCCTCTGCTGGACACTTAACGTCCTGCTGAAAGGTCACTTTGTGTTTGTTCATTTTAGGTCTAATTTTTGCTCCCCACAAGATTTCTGATTGACCAAATTCCGTTTGCTTCAAGTCTAACAGTAGTATTTGAAGTTAATTCAACTACTTTATCTTCAGTGCCCGTTTTACTCCGAAAACGTCCCTGTTTTTGTTTAGACAATATATAAACAGATTGTCCTACCTGAAACGGATTTTTGCTTGTGTCAGTAGGTTCCGTAATTTGATTTGGCTTTGAAACCCTATAATTCAGAAAATGGATGCATTCTGGAATTAGCATGTCCCATTCTCCCAGATTTTGATTTTTAATAAACCAATTTTTACATCTCTTTACACAATTCTCAGCTATTCCATTCGAACTTGGCTGATATTTAACTGCTTTAATTAGTGTGATGCCCTGTTCTTTACAAAAGTGTTCCACTTCTAGGCCTGTTAAATTATGTGCATTATCACCACGAACGCGTTCTGGAGGACCTCTGTACTTTATCCAGTCCTTTAAACTATCCACAACCACCGAGCTTGTAGCCTGCTGACATGGATATATTTGTGCGAAATTGGTGCAATTGTCCACTATCACTAAGAAATAAACATTATTTCTCTTTGTTTTAGGACGCAACGGACCAGCGTAGTCCATACTTATTTCTATGTTTTCTTTATCAGTTTTGATTTTTCCAAAATCATGATAAACACTTGTCATAACTTTCCTACAGTCAGGACAGTTAAGTTTAATCTTGTGATAGTTTGTCTTTAGGTTCTGAACATTCAGTCCCATCTGGTGACAATATTTCGCAAGATAGGTTGTTGAGGGATGTTTCAGCTTGTCATGCAGCTCTTGCAACAGAGTCCCTTCACTCGCTTTAGTGACTGCGCGCACACGAATATATTCATCTATTTCCTTGTTCCCTCTTGCAGCTTCCGTTTTTTGAACCGTGTGAGAGGACTGATGCAACACCCTCGGGTTGACAATTTTATAGTTAGTTTGAATATTTATCCATAATTCTTTCTGTGCTAAAGGTTTTCCTTTTGCATTATGGAAATCATTGTTCTGCCATGTTTCTAGGTTCTGAACAATCCCTAAATACACGTACTCACTATCAGTCACTAATATACAATCTTTGTGATTGTTATTTTTCATATGTGATATGGCCCTGTCCACAGCGGTAACCTCAGCTTCCTGCGCGCTTTTATGGTCTTCTAACCTACCTTTTTCTCTGTGGATAGTTTTACCGTTCAATTTGACCAAAAATCCCCACCAAACTTGTCCTTTTTCTGAACTCCCATCAGTAAAATAACACAGTTGTTTTGGATTTATTATGGTCCGTTTTTCCTTTTTTGGAGTTTTTTCATTACGAAACTCTATCTGATTATCAAAGAGCAATTTTTTCCATCTTGCCCAGGTAAAGACGTGTATCATCTTTTGTTCATTGACCAGATTTTTGGCTTCTCTTACCAATAAATCAATACCTTCGCCTTTAGCCATTACAATTATTATTTTATCTGCAGCTAATGATTTAATAGTGAGCAGATTTCTTGCTATTGTGGCCAGGATATCCACTGATGACATATTTTCATGCTTTTTCTGGTTCGCCGGTTTTTCGTGGGAGATGAACATTACTGGTGATTTCATATTACCTTCGTTATATAAAATAACTTCCATTTCCTCAGGAGTGTTTGTAACTTTAACCACCAGGTTTTTGTCATGATCTCTTCTGATAATCCTCCCTGAGTTTAAAGCCATTTCTATGAGTTCCCGTTTAATTTTTTCCAAGTTTTCATCCCAGTTAAAACTGTCGCCAGCAGTTGCTTTATATAATATTTTAGCTTTAGCACTATATCCTGGAATTAAATCTCGTATAAAATTCACTCTACCCAATAGACTCTGCAACTGTTTTAAGCTTTTTATCTCTGAATCTTTTAACTCTGTCAGCTTCTCTTGGGTTGATTGTGCAATTCCTCTTTCAGTTCCTGAAATCTCGAACCCTAGGAAGTTGACTCTTGATTTTCCTAATTCTAGTTTTCTCAGGTTCAATAGAAACCCAGCGTCCACCAATCTTCTTATAGTCTCTGACAAGACTGTCATGTGCTCTTCCACTGTTTCGGTGGCAATTAACACATCGTCAATGTACACGGTGATTGGTAAACCCTCCAGGATTTCTAATATTATTGCCTGAAACACATTTGGAGAGTTGCAGAACCCTTGTGGTAATCGATTATAGACTAGCTGTTTTCCTTCAAAAGTGAAGGCCGTACGAGGTCGGCTTTCTTTTGCTAGAGGAACTGACCAGAACCCATTAGCCAGGTCGATTTTTGACAGTATCTTCCCGTTTTTCAGATTATTTGTTGCATCTTTTGCATTAATAAGATATCTAGTATCAGGTACTGTTACTTTATTTAATGCTTTAAAATTGTTTACAAGACGGAACGTCCCGTCCCCCTTTTTCACAGCCTGGAGGGGGCTATTGGTCGGACAATTTTCCTGTATGCTAATTACCTTCTTACTAATTAGTTCCCCTATGGTTTGTCTTATTTCTTCATAAGCTGCTTTGTTCAGAGGGTATTGTCTTTGTGGCGCAGGGATTCCCCCCATTATAGTATATTCATATTTATCCGATAATTTTCCACAATCATTTTTACTCTTTGCGCAGTTATTTTTATATTTCTCGAGTAATGTTCTCAACTCGTTTTTTGGTAATAGAGTCTCGTTTACAACCCTATTTAATTCTTGCCCCAGGTCGACCGTTTTAAGCCAGTTAACTTGTTTAACTTTATCTTGGACTTTCTCCCTCATTTCCTTAATCAAAACAGCATCTTTCAGACACATTAAATTGGAGCTATCTACAAGGCAGTGTATTCCTTCCCAGAGATATCTATCTCTTAACACAGGCTTCATTTCATCACTAAAACCATATACCCTATATTTCCCTTTTAGTTTAATGGCCTCTGCAGGCAATTGTTTTATTGTCGTAACTTCTGCTCCTGTATCCAAAAGGAACCGAACCCCTTTATAAGTGATATAGAGGTCTTTATCTACTGTTTTTTCTACTAAATCCGAGGCTATGGCCGCTTTTCCCGGGGTTTTTTCATCCTATTGCTTATTCTCTCTCTCCGTCTTATTAGATTTGACTTTTTTAGGTTCTGTCTTCTTATTTTTCTTTTTGTCCATGTGGGCCTTTTTCTGCTCATCAGACATCTTAGCCCATTTTTCTGGTTCAATATAATTATTTGTTCCACCCGTATTTTTCAGCTGCGCGGGTCTAACCTGAGGTTTAGATTTTTGATAGTTTGATGCATTAGGCCGCTTTCCACTAGGTCTGGATTTCTGTCTGTCATTTGACCCGACTTTTTCTTTCTGAAAACTAGATTTTTGCTTGCCCCTAGCTTTCTCTGTGGGCCTATTCCTTTCTAGTCCTGAACTGTCCTTCATTCTTTGTCTTCTAATCGTTTCTCGATCATATCTTGCTGCAAATTTAGATAATTCGGACCAGTCAGTTTCTGCCCCCCAACTTGCAATCTCTCTGCAGCCTGGCAGTTCTGCTGCTATCTTTTTTAATCTGGCTAACATTTTTGTTTCAGTCCACCCTTCTCTAGCTTTTTCAGAGAGATAAGGCCACAATCCTGTTGTTTTTACAATCTCTACCTCTTTTCTAAATTCAGCTTCCTTATCAATTCCAATTACCTGTGAACTGTGGTCTTTTAAGGTTTCCAATCTTAAGGATAACCCAGTGTGGTATTTAATCATTTGTTCAATTAGGCCTTTTGTGACATTCAGCGTTTCCCCCAATTCAGCTACCATATTGGCTTTAATCATTAAATTATTTTGTGAACCGGGGAATCTCATATTCTGTAATAGCTGAATTGAAGTAATGCTATCTGTCTTTGCCTGTCTTTTTGGACCACGTCTTGGTGGAGGCCTAACTTCCTCATCTGACTCTGAATTTCGTCTTCCCTTTTCTTGCCTAGAGATCGCGGCCATAAGGGACAGATCTATTTGTGCCTTAGGAGGAAGTAACCTTTTCTTGCTGCTCTCCCCCTCTCTGTCGGAAGTTGAGTAATCAGATTCAGACAGAGGCTCGGATGATTCATCTTCATCCTCCACCTTCTTTTCATATCTTTCTCTTCTGTAGTCTTTTTCACTACTCTCCCTAATAAGCTTTCCAGCTTTATCAGGTTTTAATTGTTTTCTTGGAGCTCTGCCCTTATGGGGCGGTAGCTCCTGGTGGGTGTATTCTCTCAATTTCCAAATTTCGTTGTTAGTCGGTTCTTGTCTGTCGTTTCTTTTTTCGTCTAACAGCATGTAACACAACGATTTCTGCATACAATCTAATTGTTCTGCTAACATATCTATTTTAGCTTTTGAACTGGTACCGGGCATATCTAAAATTTCATCCGCGGTAGGACCGCACGCTAATTTTAGTATTTTTTGTCCTGGTCCCTTTATATTTGCTAGATGCGAATCTCCTGTTTTAAGAACAAGACCGGGGCAGG